>NW_020837988.1:7104048-7640636 GCF_003676395.1 Aethalodelphis obliquidens
GTGTGTGTGTGTGTGTGTGTGTGTGTGTGTGTGTGTGTGTGTGTGTGCCCGCGCCCACAGGGAGCTGTGCTGGAGAAGGGGGAGGGGAGAGGCCGGCTGGAACTCGGCAGAGGCTCTCTCTTCCCTTCCCGGCTGAGGCTCTCTCTTCCCTTTCCTGCCGATGAGATGGTGTCGTCTAGGAAACAGGGCCCTGGAGAAATGGTCTCAGGCTCCAGCCCGTGCTCCGGTTACTGGACCTGTTAGGCCATTTCCTCTCCCTCGAGGTTTTCCAGCCCCATCCTCAGGGTGGCCTGGATGGAGCCAGAGAAGTTTCCTGCCCCAACATCACCCAGGGGGTCTGTTCTGACAGCTTCCCGTATGTCAAAGCCGGGGTCGCAGAGTGATGCCCAGGCTCTGCTTGAAGCCCTGGGAGGAGATGGGAGCCCAGGTCACCAGCCTCCTCTTTCTTCCTGGGATGAGGCCCGGCGTCTGCAGGCAGTGTCCTGGTCCCAGCAGCACCTGGGCAGGTGTGTCTGGATGCGGCTGGGCGGTATGGGCTCCTGGCTGAGCTCTGCACTCGCCTTGATTAGCGGCTCTTGGAGCCCCCTGCCACCTGGTGGGAAGATGTTGGGTCCTAGGTGTTGGAAGAGCCCTTCCTTTCAGCTGGCTCTTCCCTCTTCCACAGGCTTCCTCTGCTCTCTCACTTCCCAGCCCCCTGCTCTGCCCTCCGAGAAGTCACTGCTCCAGTTTTCTCAATTGCCGGTCCTTCCCCCTCCACGTAGGATGTGCTGCTATTAATAAGCAGCCCCCCTGCCTCCCGCAGCTCTGACTGTGGAGAGAGCTGTTGTTGGCGTGACTCCATGCTGGAGTCTCTAAGGGATCTGGGGGGCTGCCCCAGGTGGGGCTCCTCACCTTGCTCAGGAAAGGGAGTCCGGGGGGAGAGGCCAAGTACTCCTCCATGCTGGCGGGTGCCCTGGGGGCTCTGGGCCGGCGGCAGCCACTTCCTGCACAGCCTCTCCTCCGGTGGGGGTGGGTGGTGGGCGCATCCGAACCCCTGGGAGGCACGTCACCCTCTGCTTACCCTCCGGTGCCTCCTCTGATGAATGGGCCCAGCCCTTGGACAGCTGGCAGAGCCCCTACCAACTTTCTCCTCTCAACCCCTTCCCTCCTCCCTCCCTCTGCGCAGCCTCTCCCTCCTTCCGTCCTTCCCTCCTGTACCGGCAGCCGGTCTCCTCCTCCTCCCTCCCTAAATCTGCAGCGTGACTGGAAATAGGCTAAATTAATCAGCAGATTGAAGCTCCACTCTGCTGCCGCTGCCGCCCCGCTCCTCGCTCACACGCGCTCCAGCTCTCTTCTCTCTTCTCTTTCTTCACTCTTTCCCTCTCTGTCTTTCTCTGTCTCCTCTTCCTCTTGGAGAGCAGTGTTGGCAGTTCTGTGGCTGACTTGCTGTGGCTCAGGCTCTACCCCATGCTCTTTAAACGGGCAGAGCTATGGATTGCCCACCAGGGCAAAGGCAGCAAAGTGAGTATGCCAGCTGGGCTTGATGCCCCCGTTCCACACGCCCGCTTCCCCGCTTTGTGTCGGAGGCTTTGGGTTAACGGTTGAAGATGGAAGCTGGGCCGGAGGCGGCTTGGATTACGAGGTAGTGAGGACCGTGGAAGGAGGCTGGGGATGGGAGCCAGAAAGCCCGTGTATGTAGCTGCCTGCCAGGCTCCTGAGTCACCCAGAGTGGGACCAGAGCCCAAGTTTCCCCGTGGGGCATCCTGTCAAGGTGTGCTGGGACCCGGGTCTCCAGGCACAAGGCTTGGATGCCACCCCTCCTCGGGGCCATTAAGGAGGCTTTTCTCGCCGGACCACGTGAGTCACTGAGGCGGGAGCCAATGGGGCTGGGGTGATTTCTTCCTAGGTCTTGGCTGCAGGAGGTGAGAAAGAAGACAGGTGAAAGTGCCCAGGTCAGCATGAGCTGGGAAGAGTGAGGAAGAGGAGGAGGTGCCTCTGCTTGAGGCTTTGAGCTGCTTGTCTGTAGACAGAGTGGATTTGTGTCTGGCCAAACTCGGAAGAGATTTATGGTGACGCCTATGATAGACCCTGGTGGATAGTGGCCGAATCTCTGCTTCACTGGTTCAGACCTCGTGGAGTCCAGCTGTGGGTCCCGCTCACCTGCACTGGCCAAGGAGGCTGTGACCGTGGGGAAACCTGGCGAAGGGGCCAGCTGGTTCTAATTAGTGGTTACCTGCTGTTGCCAAGGCCAAAGGCCAAGGCCAATTCACAGTCTGCCTACCTGAGCCTAGGGGACCTAGATTCCACTTTCTCCCGAAACAGGTAGGATGGGAAGGAAAACAGCTGCTGTGCTGAGGGAACCTCAGGGGAGTCCCGAAAGGACAGGGACTGGGGGCTGGGGGCTTCTGGTTCTGGGCCACCTGGGAAACCTGACCGAGGTGGCACAGGACAGCCCAGGCGTGTTGGCTCTTAAAGCCTCATTAGACGGACCCAGATGCTTAGCTTTGGGCCCTGGGGAGCTGGTTCTGTTCGGTAGCAGATTCCTTGCAGTTCTGATTTAGCAGATAGAATTTTGTCACCACCTGCTGCTCCTCCAGCCCCCAGGCCCCGCCCGTGTCCCCCTTTGACAATGAAGCGGGGCGCGATGGGCACGTGCTGGCAGCCTCTCCTGAGCCTACGCCTCCTATGGCCTCGAGCTCCTCTGTTGGGTTCAGCTGAGGTTGAGCACTTAGAACAGTGGGATGGGGTTGCTTCTACCCGAAAAGCTTCAGTGTCAGGGGAGAAGCAGGGCCACGCCTCCCCTCTGGTGTAGAGGCCTTGCTTAGCCTTGGCTCCTTGGCCCCAGGAATCTCCTGGAGGTGCCTGGGGCTGGGGAGTGGGAGTTTCTGAGCACCTGGGAAGTAGGAAGAATTGCTTCCTGCCTTTGGGTACTTAAGTCTGGGGCAGATTTTCCTCACCCTTCTTGGCCCTGCTAGGCAAGAAGAGCAGAGCTCAGATGGCACGTGTATGACAGGCGTTCTTATTTCTCACACCATCCCTGTCCTTGCACAGACCACCCCCCCCCGCCCGCCCTGCCATGGGTGCCCGGGCACGCTGGGTGCCAGCCTATCTCTATGCTTTGAGAAAGGCCACCTAGCTCACGCATGAGCCCTTTCTGAATTTCCTTTGGAAAGCGTGAACATCTCTCACCAATTTCCTCAGCTTCAGTTCTCATACCGCGTGGGGGAAAGCCATGGGGTAATGAGAGAAACAGTGACTTTACCCATACCCGGGACCCTCCTGCCGGAGACTGAGTGAAGAGTGGCCATCAGGCCTCAGTGGGCGGCCACGGCAGTTGGATAAGTGGGGTTGGGGCCGTGGAGGGTTGGCTGGCCTTGAGGGCTGTGTCCTGGCCCCGGGGCGCTGTGCAGGCAGGCGCTTTCTTCAGGAGGCGTATAATTACAGAATGGCTTATTTTGCCTCTGTTGTGCTGTCTTTAATCTCCAGTCTGGAGTTGGTGCTCCAAGCCAGACACAACGTGCGGGGGCAGATGCACGCCCTCAGCTCTGCAGGGCCCCTCCCGCCTCTGCCGGCCCTGCCCCGGGAGCATCTGCCACCCTCTGGCCCCTCCTCCCACACCTGGAGAGGAGCACGGGACAGGTTCTCAGACCCTGGAGGAAGAGAAGGAGCAGAAACAGTTGCTGGGTGGGGTTGCCCAGGGGGTTTGGGGGTGCCGGAAATAAGGCAGCAGAGGCAGGGCAGCCACAGGGCAAGCAGAGGGCAGTTCCTGAGTGTCCTGGTCTAAAGGCCTGGCTGGAGGGAGGCCGCCGCCCGGGCTCTCTGGCTGCTCCCCTTAGCCTTTCCCTGCCTTCCTGAGCCTGGCGCTCATTCCAGACCAGGCAGCTTCCCGGGTGATTGTGCAGCCCCGTGGGATTTGTCAGCTCTTCCTCTCTCCCGCCCTTTGGCGTGCAGCCTTTCCACCTCTGCGGACCAGCCCTTCCCTGCCCGCAGGAGGTTTGCTCACTTTATCATTTCTGGAGACCTGGCCTAGGCAAGTCCACCCTGGGAACCTGCACATCCCACTGCGGGGAGGGAGCTCGGCAGGTCGAGCCTGAGGGAGGAAGCGGAAAGGGGAGGGGAGGCTGGGCCTCCCAAACGCTATTCTTCTTGGGCCTTCTTGGGCTGAGAGGGGCAGGCATCCTGCCTTGGACATGAGAAGGCCTGTGGTCCCCCTTTGCTTTTCTCTTCCTCCTTCCCGCCCCTGGAGGCTTTCTTCCCTCATGCCAGGAGCCAAGGAGGCAGAGATGCAGGCCTTGCCCGACACTCCTTTGTCCTGGACCACGGCCTCTCAGGGAGGCCCTGATCCCTGCCAGAGGGAGGTGGGTGCTTTGGAGTACCGTATTTACCCTTGTGGGTGCCGGCTCCCTGCCCGGAGGGCCATTTCTTCCCGAGCGGAAATAACCAGTTATCCCCTCGGAGAAGCAGCAGCTCTCATCCTCATAATCCCCCAAAGCCACTGTGGAGAGCAGGGATTAGGTGAGACTTAGGCAAGGGCTCTGGGAGGTCTTGGGCCGGGCCCACTCCGAAGCCCGTCCTCATTCCTCAGGCCGAGGGAGCTGGCGACAGGCCAGCATGGGGTCTCCACTCAGGGGCCTCCCACCACGCCAGGTCTGCAGCCAGGGGATATGGCCCCCAGTCCGTCAACTCCTAGTCGTGGAGATGTGTGTCTGGCGAGGGTCAAGCCTGCCAAGGGGGTGGGTGGACGTGGAGACCGGCAGGGAGGAGGAAATCCAGAATGTTGGTGGGCAAAGCCGGGGCAGGACCCCGGGGATAGGAGGGAAGAGGGTAGGGCGTGAGCCCAGGCAGCCAGGGCATCGCTGGCTCAGTGACCCTTGGCCAGGACTCAGTAGATAAGCCCAGTCCCTTTCTTGGTGCCCCAGGTCCAGGCCTTTGTGCCTCTTGCTCAGGAACTTTCCCTGGAGGAAGCCCACATGGGTGCTCTTCAGGTGGCCCCTGAGAAACACTCACTCCTCCCCCAGGCCCTGCCTTTCCTGGGGGCCTTCTTTTTCCAGGACCCCCAACTGGGGATCTGTGCATCAGATCCAATCTGGACTGGGCCTCACCTCCAGAAGTTTTGATTCACTAGGTCTGGGTGGGGCCTGGACAGCCACGTTTGTAAAAGGTCCAGGTGTTTCTGCTACAGATCCTGGGTTGACAACCCTGACGAAGGTGTCATGGGGACCAGTGAAACTCCATGGGCGTTCATTCAGTCAGTCAGCAAGCATTCACGAGCTGCTGCCCTGTGATAGGTACTGTCTTAGTGGTTGGTGGAGGGGTGTGGAGATGGAAGAATTTAGTACCCTTTTCAAGGCATTGGCAGTCTGGTGGGAGAGCCAGACAGGCAAATCTATACCGACGGTCCTCCGTGATGCCGCCTGTGAGCGAGGTTGCCCGGGCTGCCTTTGGAATACAAACCTCCCCCTATATGTGCAGCCCTGGGTTTTGGGAAGATTTCCCAGAGCGGGTGGTGTTTGAGCTGAGTCTCGAAGGAGAAGTAAGAGTTGTCTGGGGCAGGGAGTGTGTTCTTGGCTAGGAAAATCCATAAAGGTGCTGACACATGAGCTGGGGGAGTGCGGCATGTGACAGGAATGGCAGGAAAGGAGGCTGGAGAAGCTGGCAGATCCCAGACCACGCTCAGGAGTCTGGGCTAGATTTTAAAGGTAAACAGGGTCAGTTCATCAGACATGCGCTCACTGGCTGGGGTGCAGCGGTTGGTTTGGAAAAGGTGGGGACTGGGGAGGTGGGAGGGGGAGGCAGAGGTTGCAGGGAGGGGCTGGGGTGCCTGGGTGATGGTAACTGTAGGAGGGGTGCTGGCTCGGGCGGGGAGGGCCGGGTGGTAATTTCGGGGGTTTGGACGTGTCAACTCATAGGTACCCATGAAACAGCTGTGCGGCAGTTTAGGGAACGGGTCAGAATTCAGGGTGGCGGTCAGGCTAGAGGTGAAATTTAGCAGTTGTAAGCTTATTGGTGGCACATGAATCCATGTGGCTGGGGTTGCCCTGGAAACGTACATAAAGTTGTGGAGAAGATGTCGTAGGGTGGACTGTGGGGTAGACGGACAGGACAAAATAGTAGAGAAGCCCAGGAACAAGGGGTCTCAATGGGAGAGGCCAGGCCATGGGGTCACATAGGACAATGTGCTGGGAACCACCCCTGTCCATGCCACGTTCCACCCACCCGCGGTGAGATGAGAGTGCAGTGCGGTCAGTGCAGGTCCTTTCCTGGCAGCAGCTGCCTTTTTTTCTGAGACTGTGTCCTTCCCAACGTGGTAGGGTTACAGTAGCCTCCCTTTTATGAAATGGTGGTAACAGAAGTCGGTGGGGTTTTTTCCTTAATGTTTTTTACTAGGAACAACGTGAAGCCAGAATCTCCAGGTTAGTTCTCTTCTCCCCACGTAAACAATACATATTTTCTGGCCCGGGAAATCCGAAAGATGGCCCCAGTGCAATAAGTCAGGAGCTCAGTGGTGAGCACGGTCTGAGTGGGGCTGGGGGATGCTGTTGGTGGTGGGTTGGGAGTTGAGTGAAAGGTGAGTTAGAAGACACTGAGTAAAGAAAGGTTTGTTTCTGGTTTTGTTTTTTGGGGTTTATTTTGTTTTAATTTTATTTATTTATTTATTTTTGGCTGTGTTGGGTCTTCGTTTCTTTTTTTAAAAATTTTTTATAAGACCAGACTCTCTCTTCTTGTTGCTTTTTTAAAAAAAAAAATTTAATTAATTAATTATTTTTGGCTGCATTGGGTCTCTGTTGCAGTGCACGGGCTTCTCATTGCGGTGGCCTCTCCTGTTGTGGAGCACGGGCTCTAGGCGTGCAGGCTTCAGTAGTTGTGGCTTGCAGGCTTAGTTGCTCCACAGCATGTGGGATCTTCCCGCACCAGGGCTTGAATCCATGTCCCCTGCATTGGCAGGCGAGTTCCTAACTGCTGCGCCACCAGGGAAGCCTGGGTCTTCGTTTCTGTGTGTGGGCTTTCTCTAGTTGCGGCAAGCGGGATCCACTCTTCATCGCGGTGCGTGGGCCTCTCACTGTCACGGCCTCTCTTGTTGTGGAGCACAAGCTCCAGACGCGCAGGCTCAGTAGTTGTGGCTCTCGGGCCTAGTTGCTTCACGGCATGTGGGATCTTCCCAGACCAGGGCTCGAACCCGTGCCCCCTGCATTGGCAGGCAGGTTCTCAACCACTGCACCATCAGGGAAGCCCTTGTTTTGTTTTAAATTAATTAATTTATTTTTGTTTTTGGCTGCCTTGGGTCTTTGTTGCTGCGTGCGGGCTTTTCTCTAGTTGCAGCGAGCAGGGGCTACTCTTCATTGCGGTGCACGGGCTTCTCATTGGGTGGCTTCTCTCGTTGCAGAGCACGGGCTATAGGTGCGTGGGCTTCAGTGGTTGTGGCACACGGGCTTCGGTAGCTGTGGCCCGTGGGCTCAGTAATTGTGGCACACGGGCTTAGTTGCTCTGCGGCAGGTGGGATCCTCCCAGACCAGAGTCCGAACCCGTGCTCCCCGCACTGGCAGGCAGATTCCCAACCACTGCGCCACCAGGGAAGCCCTCTGGTTTTGTTTTAAACTTGGCTTTGAGGAGCAGGGCACTGTGTACTTGAACGTCTTTTAATTTGGTGGAGATCTGAACATGCTCACGCCCTGAGGAGTCAGGGCTAGTGGAGGGAGGGAGGGTGAGGATTTGGGAGAAGGGAGGAAGGTTCTGGGGAGGTGGGCGGGGAGGGCCTCCTGAGGGATGCTGAGTGCCTCCTGCTTGAGGGATGCTGAGTGCCTCCTGCTTCCCTCCAGGGCGAGGCTCCCTTGGCCCTGGGCCTGTCCACCCAGAAGGCCCTCAGCATCCTGAAGGAGCAGCTGGAGGCGGTGCTGGACGGACACCTAAAAGAACGGAAGAAAAGTCTCACATGGAAGGTGACACATCCTCATGGGGAGTCCAGAGCCTAGTTGGGGCGGTGGAAAAGCTTGGGAAGCACATTCTTGGGGCCATGACTCTCCCTGTCACCCTGGACGGTGTGACCCGACTGAGGCATCACTAAAAATCAGAAAGAGGCCGGGGTTCCTTTCAGAGTGATGTCCTGACCCCAGCCGAGACCAAAGCGAGAAGACAGAGGTGGCCGCCTGGGCTCTCCGTCGGGTGGGTGAGGGAGGAAGGCGGCTAGGATGCGGGGCAGAGAATCTTGGCTCCTCCCTCCTCGCTTGGTCCCCCCGGGGCCTCTCACTCCCTGGCCTCCTGCCCCTCCCTCCTCAGGAGCTGTGGAGAAGCAGCTTCCTGCACCACAGTAACCGCTGCTCCTGTTTCCACTGGCCCGGCGCCTCGCTCATGCTCCTGGCCGTGCTGCTGCTGCTGGGCTGCTACGGGGGCCAGCCGGCTGGCAGGTACGCGGTCCGAGGCCCTGGGAGGGGCTCCTTCCCACCTCTCCCAGCGCAGGGTCTGGACTTGTCCCCCTCCTGCCTCCACACCCGCCTGGGACATCCCGGGGAGAGGGGAGCTGCCCCCAGAGTCAGCGCCTGGGTCGCGTAGGGATCCACAGTCCCTTGGCCGGCTGGTGTCAGAACCAGAAGGAGACCCTCTTTTCAGAAGGGACTGGGGAGGGGAGTGTGGGGCCCTGGGTTGGCTGGGCTGGAGACCCCCCGGCCCGCGCCCCGCCAGTGCCCCCTCTTCTCCCTGCCAGCCATGGGGTGGAGCTGGTGGGCTGGAGACCCCCCGGCCCGCCCCCTGCCAGTGCCCCCTCTTCTCCCTGCCAGCCACGGGGTGGAGCTGGTGAACGCCTCTGCGCTTTTCCTCTTGCTGCTCCTCAACCTCGTCCTCATTGGGCGGCAAGATCGCCTGAAGCGCCGAGAGGTAGAACGGAGACTCCGAGGGATCATTGACCAAATCCAAGGTGAGGCCAAGGGGCAGGCGAGTCAGGTGGGAAAAGGTGCCCTGGGGTGTGTCAGAGCCCTGGAGCTCCCGTCCCCAGCCAGGAGCCCCAGCACATTGGCATTGCCTGCGGTCAGCATTCAGGGGATAAGGATGCCCTGCTTTCTTCTCAGTGGTGCAGCGAGAGAGCCGTGGGAGGGCTATGGGTACCCAGGCAGTGGCCTGGGGCGGGCAGAAAGGCTAATGGCTCCTCAAAGCCAGGGGCCAAATCGGCTTAATCTTTGACGTTTGTACCCCTCAGGAAGCTCAGCACACCCCTCAAAGCCCTTAGCAAAGTTAGCAAAATGTATTTGAACGGAAGCAGGGTACAAAGAATAAGAGCTTCAGGTGTTCGAGGAGGTGCAAGTGCCCGTGCTGGGGTGGTGGGGAGGTGGCCTCGTAGAGGGGAAGTGTTGGAATGAGCGGCGTGGGTTGATGCAGGCCGTCTGGGGAAGGGAGAAGAGCAGACAGAGCTTCATAGCTGTGTGCTGGATCTGGCTGGTGTGTGGATCCAGTGGGTGAGGCTGTTTCCCTCTTTCCATTCTCATCAGATGCCCTCAGGGATGGCAAGGAGATCAAGTGGCTAGATGCCATGTATCCAGACCTCCACATGCCCTTTGCACCATCCTGGTCCCTACACTGGGCCTACAGAGATGGACATCTCGTCAACCTGCCAGTTAGCCTGTTGGTAGAAGGAGACATCATAGCTCTGAGGCCTGGCCAAGAATCGTTTGCTTCTCTGAGGGGGATCAAGGTAGCTGGAGGCTTTTCTCCTTCCCTGGAAATGCTGTGGGAGTGTCCACCGGCAATGGTGGGAGGGTCCCTGGGCTTAATCCTGATGCTTCCTGCCCAGCTCTTGGGCTTCTTGGCAAGGGCTCCAGGAGAATGGAGAAAAGCTGGAACATCTTTCTCCTTGTCCTGTTCTTTCTTCTGTCTGGTCCTCAAGCTGCTAGGAATCCAGTCCCCCAGGCCCCACCCTAACTGACTCTGTGCTAACTGATGGTCCCTAACCCAATGAGATGTCTCCACTTAGCCAGAACGGTCAAGGAAGAGTGGCTTCCATGGAACCATTAATTACCCTCGACCTCCTCCCCTTCGTCGCTGGCAGGATGATGAGCACATCGTCTTGGAGCCGGGAGACCTGTTTCCACCTTTCTCTCCGCCCCCCTCCCCCCGGGGAGAAGTGAAGAAAGGGCCACAGAACCCCCAGCAGCACCGGCTCTTCCGCGTCCTCGAGACCCCTGTGATTGACAACATCAGGTGAGGGCGCCGCCCTGCCTTACTCCTGTCCCCTGACTTCTCGGCCCGGTGCCTCCTGTGAGCAGGGGGCATGGTGGGGCCGGTGACAGGAAGGCGCCTTGTCCATACTGAGGTCCCTTAGCACAGGCATCTCTGGAAGGTATTCTCTTTAGTGTCTTGTGAGAATTCTTCGACTGGGTGATTGACCCCCTCTCAGTCTGAACTCCGAGGGGGCAGCTTCAGAGGCTGCCACGAGCTCCTGGCCACAGTGACCAGGAGGCCACTTGGCCGGGGCCAAGGAATAGGAGGGAATTGCAGGACCCAGTGATGCTAGGTGAAGGGGTGGGCTTCTGGCCTCTCCCCTGAGCAGGGCTCGCCCGAGTGTAGTATCCCCTCTTTCTGCAGGTGGTGCCTGGACATGGCCCTGTCCCGCCCAGTCACCGCTCTGGACAACGAGAGGTTCACGGTGCAGTCAGTGATGCTGCACTACGCGGTGCCCGTGGTCCTGGTGCGTGAGGCGGGGCCGCACAGGGCAGGGGGAGGGCCAGGAAATGGGGGAGCCTGGGGGCCAGACTTGGACGAGCGTGTGAGTGAAGACTAGAGGGTCCCAGTGTGAGCCGGCCAGTGCCAGGGGTGGGGCTGTGAGTGGGCAGAAGACGGGGAGGCTTAGAGCCTGGGTCTCTCTGTGGGGGATAAGGCAGCGTCTCTCCTGTTCCCGACAGGCTGGCTTCCTCATCACCAACGCCCTGCGCTTCATGCTGAATGCCCCTGGTGTCACGACCTGGCAGTACACCCTCCTCCAGCTGCAGGTGGCGGCAGCCCTCTCCTCTCTGTAGCGCTTTCCTCTTTCCCCTGAGACTGCGTCCCCTCATGGTGCCCTGACTGCCCCTCCCTCTCTGCAGCCCAGGGGTCTCTTAGGCTTAGCTTCAGAACGCCTGCGTCCCTTCCTCCCTTCCTGCCCCTAGCTGTCCTTTTTACTCAGGGGAGGGCCCCAGGGCCGGGGAAGCCCTTCCCTCCATCCAGCCGCCAGCACATCTCAGGGAGCCTGTGTGGCTCGCTCCTTCCCAGGTGAATGGCGTCCTGCCCATCCTCCCCTTGCTCTTCCCTGTGCTCTGGGTCCTGGCAACTGCCTGTGGAGAAGCCCGTGTCCTGGCCCAGATGAGCAAGGCTTCCCCCAGCTCCCTGGTAGGTTGTTCCGAGGCATCGGGGCGGGTGGGGGTCGGGGGACAGTGCAAAAAGAACCAAAGACAGGAATGAAAAGAGTCGGCTGTGCCCAGCAGACAGGGCAGGAGTCCAGCCCCACCCCTACCCCGTGGCCCAGCGACAGGCAGGGCCTGGGCAGCTCTCCGAGGGCTTTGCCCTCTCCAGCCAGAAGGGTCTCCAGACCAGGCCCCGGGGGTGGCTGAGTGTCCACCCGGGCTGTCAGCAGACGGGGGATTCAAGGGCTGCCCGGGAGTCCTTCACCAAAGGCGTCGGGAGCCCTGCTGGCACGAGGCCCCACCTGCCAGCTCAGAGGCCTGTGAGAGGCTGGCTGGCGGTTTCCTCCCCGAGGCTCACACCCTCTTCTCCGCACAGCTGGCCAAGTTCTCGGAGGACACTCTGAGCAGCTATACCGAAGCCGTCTCCTCTCAGGTACGCTCACCCAGGATGGATTCTGCTCCAGGCCCCGTACCCTCAGCCCGCGCTCCCTCGGGCCCCTGCTGGAACCCTGGGACTCCCCTACTTTATGGCCTTTGAGCCTCCCACGGGCTCCTGGAGCCCCTCAGTCCACCCGTCCCACATGGGTAATGTGTCACTGCCGTGCTGGACACAGGCTTTTCCACCCAACTTCCTGGTGCTCCCGGACCGTTTCCTCTGTCGGCCCCAGAGGCCATCTCCAGGGAAATACGGCCAAGCCCCAGCCGGCCTCGCGGGCTTTGTCTCTGCCCTCAGGAGATGCTGCGCTGCATTTGGGGCCACTTCCTGCGGGTGATCCAGGGGACGTCTCCTACGCTGAGCCACAGCTCCAGCCTGCTGCACAGCCTGGGCTCCGTCACGGTGAGGGGGGCCCCGTGGGAGGACCTGGCCTCGACAGGCTGCTCTCTGGCCGTGTCTGGTCACTTAAGCAGCCCCTGGCGGCTTGGGGACCTCCAAGGCCCCTTCCCAGTCTTCTTCTCTCCCTGCAGGTCCTGTGCTGTGTGGACAAACAGGGGATCCTGTCATGGCCCAACCCCAGCCCGGAGACCGTGCTGTTCTTCAGCGGAAAGGTGGAGCCCCCGCACAGCAGCCACGAGGACCTAACGGATGACCTGTCCACGCGCTCCTTTTGCCATCCCGAGGTGGAGGAGGAGGTATGGCCTGGGCCCGGCTGGTAGCCTCAGGGAGGGCGAGGCAAGGAGCGGGGAGGAGGGCTCAGGCCTCAGGATCTGCTTCAGAGATGACGCCCTGAGGGGACGAAGCAGCCTTGCCTCACTGGCCCGTGGCAGCCGTCGGGACGCCGGTCCGAGGCCTGTGTTCCTTGCTCTCCTCAGCCCCGTGAACGAGACGCCCTCCTGGCCGGCTCCCTGAACCCTACCCTGCACCTTTCCAATGAGCAGGAGCGCGGCAACTGGCCAGGCGATGGCCCCAAGGCCCCCGAGCCCTCCTCTCACCACAGAGCTCACGGCCGCAGCAAACACCTGTCCGGCTCCAGCGTGAGCTTCAGCAGGGACACAGAGGGCGGTGAAGAAGACCCCAGCAAGGTGAGGGGAGAGGGCGGAGAGCAGCCCGCTTGTCAGCCGCAGGGCGTCCTGGCCTCCCCTGCCGAAGGGGCCACAGGGGTGCAGCCCGGCCTGGACGGATGGAGCCCGAAGCACAGCCGTCTTGGCCTCTGTTCCGGGACCTCCTGAGGCCTCGCCCACGGCTTTTCCGTGAAGGCCCTTCCCCATTTTCCGTGTTTCTCTGATGGTGGTAATTGGTTGGGGCAAGGCCCTTCCTCCTAATCACAACCTTCAAGAGGCAGAGAGCCGGGACTTCCCTGGTGGTCCAGGGGTGCCAGCACTTCCACTGCAGGAGTCGCGGGTCCCATCGAGCCAAGATCCTACATGCCACTCGGCCAAAAACAAAAAAAAAGTACAAAAGACAGAAAGCCAGTGGCTCCTTCTAAAAACATTTCCCGTGGCCGAGAAAGGTGCCTCGTTGTTTCTCGCTCGGTCTGGACAACCTCCTCTGAGCTGGTGACAGTGTTGTTGGGCACAGATCCTAGAAGCAGCCAGGAGCCAGGAAGGACAGGGAAGGGGTTTCGAGAGGGATGGGAGAGCGCGAGCATGAGCATGCCCTGCTGGGAGGCAGTGCCTTCTCTCGGGGGCACCCGCCGCATCCCTCCCAGCCTGAGGCCCCTCTTCCCCTCCACGTTTCCTCCAGACCCAGCACGTGCTGGAGGGCGAGACCTATGAGGCCGAGGACTTCGTGTGTGACTACCACCTGGAGATGCTGAGCCTGTCCCAGGACCAGCAGAATCCCTCCTGCATCCAGTTCGATGACTCCAACTGGCAGCTCCACCTCACCTCCCTCAAGCCCCTGGGCCTCAACGTGCTGCTGAACCTGTGCAATGCCAGCGTCACTGAGCGGCTGTGCCGGTTCTCAGACCACCTGTGCAACATCGCCCTGCAGGAGAGCCACAGCACCGTGCTGCCCGTGCACGTGCCCTGGGGCCTCTGCGAGCTCGCCCGCCTCATTGGTACGTGGCCACCGCAGGGGTGGCGGCTGGGCTAGCTGCCGGCCTCTTCCAAGAGGCTGGGCCCCCAGCTCCAAACATGCCAGGCCCGGGCGTGGCCTCGCTCAAGAGCACCAGCAACCCTTTGGGCTTCTGATCGACCCCCTTTTTTTTTTTTGGGCCGTGCCACGAGGCTTGTGGGATTTTAGTTCCCCGACCAGGGATTGAACCCGGGCCCTCAGCCGTGAGAACGCAGAGTCCTAGCCACTGGACCGCCAGGGAATTCCCTGATCATCCCCTTTAACCAGGCACCGCCGCTTGACGGCGCTTCCTCATCCGGGAAGATAACTGCCTGCGGGATGGACGCGTAGAGGGAAGCCGCCCAGCCTGCCTGGGGTTCCCTCCCCGCCAGGGAGGGTGGTGTGTGGGGGTGGGCTTCCTCCCAGAGGCCCCGTGCCGTCCCTCCTCCTGCAGGCTTCACTCCCGGGGCCAAGGAGCTCTTCAAGCAGGGGAACCACCTTGCGCTCTACCGCCTCCCCAGCGCCGAGACCATGAAGGAGACCTCGCTGGGGAGGCTCTCCTGTGTCACCAAGCGGCGGCCCCCGCTCAGCCACATGATCAGCCTCTTCATCAAGGACACCACCACCTGTGAGCCTCCCCGGCTCCGCCCGCATCAGGCCAAACCTCCCAGGAGCTGGGCAGGGCGGGGCTCTTTTTAGGGTGTCTTTTTTTAGGGAGCGCTGGGCCGACGAGCGTTAGATTCTTGCCGAGATCTCAAACGTGGCAGAGATTGGCTTCGGGGACGGGGGCTGGGATGGTGGTGGCCACAGATGCTGGGACTGTCTGGAGGACCGGCAGCTTAGAGCCTGCGCTATGCACCCAGTGGCCTTGCCTACAGGTTTGCTGCCATGAGGCCTGGGGAGTTCCCATCCCCCAGGGGCTCCTTTAGTGCCCTTCTCAAGGGTGGCAGTATGTCCCCGGAGGTGAGGTGGCTTGGGCACTCATGGCTTGGCCTTCCTCTCCCCACCACTGCCCTCAGGCACAGAACAGATGCTGTCCCACGGCACGGCCGACGTGGTCTTGGAGGCCTGCACAGACTTCTGGGATGGAGCCGACATCTACCCTCTTTCGGGTTCCGACAGGTAGGTAAGGAAGCAGACGCCAGGGGCGGGAGCAGTCAGCTCTGGTGGTCTGCCTGCCCGGCTCCCAGGGGTGGGGCATCCCAGGACCACTCACCTCACTTCCACCCCGGTTCCCCGGCAGAAAGAAAGTGCTGGATTTCTACCAGCGAGCCTGCCTGTCTGGTTACTGCTCTGCCTTCGCCTACAAGCCCATGAGCTGTGCCCTGTCGTCCCAGCTCAACGGCAAGTGCATCGAGCTGGTGCAGGCGCCCGGCCGGAGCAGCATCTTCACCACGTGCGAGCTGCCCAGCACCGTTCCCATCAAGCTGAGTGCCCGCCGCGGCAGCTGGAGCTCAGACGGTACTGTGGGCCCTGTGCCCGGGGGCCGGGGGCCGGGAGGGCTTCCAGCGGCCTGGACCAGACCGTAGCAGAGGACCTGGAACACCGCGGTGGCTCTCACTGTCTGGTGACGTGGGCGAGTCCCTTACTCTCATCTATAACCAGGTGCTTTGTCTGCCCTGCTCACGGGTTCACTGTGCCGCTCCAGTGGGATGACAGATAGCAAAGTGCTTTCTTTGAAGCTTATAAAGCAGTAGCGTGTATAGAGCATTAGCCTTATTTGAGTCAGACAAAGGACCGGGTCACAAAGCCTGCTGGAGCAGAGGGACTCAGAGCTCCACCCACCCCTCCCCACTCCGCCAAACACACAGCCTTCTGGGGTCTCATGACCCCAGAGACCATGAACTGAAGCCATTGCTGAGGGTGGGGCCCGCCCCCTAGCCCTGGACCAGGGATTGTCACCTGACTGATGAGTACCTTTCCTTTTCTTTTCCCCTGTGTCTGTTGGCTTCTCTATGTCTTGGTTGTGCATGTGTGTGGCTGCGTGTGTGGTCCCCTGGGGCCCGCGTGCTTATTGACTTGGGCATGGCATCTGCACGTGTGGCCCCGGGCTGCCTCCTGCAATCTGCCGGTTCCTGGGTGTCCTGCCTGGGCCGTGTCCTGGCCGGGCTCTGTGCCTTGTGCCTCCTGAAGAAGGGATCGGGGAGGTGCTGGAGAAGGAAGACTGCATGCAGGCCCTGAGCGGGCAGATCTTCATGGGCATGGTGTCCTCCCAGTACCAGGCCCGGCTGGACATCGTGCGCCTCATCGACGGGCTGGTCAACGCCTGCATCCGCTTCGTCTACTTCTCTTTGGAGGATGAGCTCAAAAGCAAGGTGGGGGAGCACCCCCCAATGCTCCCACTGACCCTTTTCCCCACGTGACCCTTTGGGCCCATCTGTTCATTGCCATTTTCCCGGTGCAGGTGTTTGCAGAAAAGATGGGCCTGGAGACGGGCTGGAATTGTCACATCTCCCTCACGCCCAATGGTGACATGCCCGGCTCTGAGATCCCCCCCTCCAGTCCTAGCCACACTGGATCCCTGCACGATGACCTGAATCAGGGTGAGGGCAAAGGTTTGGTGTGGACACGAGGTGGGTGTGGGTCATTCCCCTTCCTTGGGGCTACAACTAGAAAGAGCTTCCATGGATCCCCCCCTTGGAAGATGGCTCTGATCTCCCTGCGGCAACGGCAGTCGACGGGGTGGGGGGGGAGGACACCTCGAAACAGGAAGTTTTGCGTCATCTGCAAGGCGAGGAAAGGCCCCCAGAAGTCTGGCCCCAAGGTGAGGGACAGGCTCTTGTCCCCACAGTGTCCCGAGATGATGCGGAAGGGCTCCTCCTAATGGAGGAGGAGGGTCACTCGGACCTCATTAGCTTCCAGCCCACGGACAGCGACCTCCCCAGCTTCCTGGAGGACTGCAACCGGGTACGATGTGGTGGTGGTGGGGTGTCTGTGTCCCCAGAGCCCTGGGGTTGGCCCGTGGCTTGTCCAGGGCAGAGGAGTGAGGGAGGAGGGACCCTGAGGCAATTGGCATCTCTGCTGTCTGCAGGCCAAGCTGCCCCGGGGCATCCACCAGGTGCGGCCCCACCTGCAGAACATCGACAATGTGCCCCTGCTCGTGCCCCTCTTCACCGACTGCACCCCCGAGAGTGAGTACCGTGGTGGCGGCTACTCGGCCAGCCCGGCCCTTGTGTGGAGCGCTGCCAGTGCATGGGCACCCCGCGGGCTCCGGAGCGATGTTGGTTTCCCACGCAGGGAGCGGAGGAACCTGGGCTGGGAGGAGCTGGGGGTCTTGCGGGCTGGAGCCTTGGTGGCCCGTTCTAGGGAGTCAGAAGTGACAGTATTCATACGATGTTCACGAAATTGGGGGCAGGATGGTCCCAAAGAGGGGCCTGTTTTCCCTTGTCTCCTGCTTTGTCCTGGGGGTCTCTGCCCAGCATCCCACGTGGGGCTCGCCTGCCTGACTCTCGTGCCCCCCGACTCTGCCCCCTCAGCCATGTGTGAGATGATCAAGATCATGCAGGAATATGGGGAGGTGACCTGCTGCCTGGGCAGCTCTGCCAACCTGCGGAACAGCTGCCTCTTCCTCCAGAGCGATATCAGGTCAGGGTGACACCCCAGAGCCGGGGGCCAGCCTCTTCCTCCCGGAGACCCCACAGCGGATCTTGCCCTGGTCAGGACCAAGGAACCTGGACTTGGTGGGGAGAAGAGGGAGCGGGTGCTTGCTCAGTCCCGTGGGAGACGGGGTCTTGGCACGCTTCAGCTGATGGGTATGCTTCCCCCCATACGCTGAGCAGCATTGCCCTGGATCCCCTGTACCCGTCCCGCTGCTCCTGGGAGACCTTTGGCTACGCCACCAGCACCAGCATGGCCCAGGCCTCGGACGGCCTTTCTCCTCTGCAGCTCTCGGGGCAGCTCAACAGCCTGCCCTGCTCCCTGACCTTCCGCCAGGAGGAGACCATCAGCGTCATCCGGCTCATCGAGCAGGTGGGGGCTCGGGGTGGGGGGCGCTCGGGGGCAGGGGGGCAGGTCCTGCTTGGGGCGGGCAGTCGCGACGCAGGACCGGCCTGAGCTCCCAAGGGTGGCTCACCTCCAGGCGAAGCTCTTCCAGGCGGTGGAGTTTGCCTCCGCCCCTCCCTCGCGGGAACATTTGGGGCATCTGGCTCTTGGCCGAAGCTTATCAGCTGTGGGGCCTGAGAGAGACCCCAACCTGCCCCTCCCGGTCCCTAGGCTCGGCACGCCACCTACGGCATTCGCAAGTGCTTCCTCTTCCTGCTGCAGTGCCAGCTGACTCTCGTGGTCATCCAGGTGAGGTGGGGCCAGCACGGGCATCGCCCCTCCCTGCTCACTCCTTCACTCAAGGGCCGGTTGAGAGGCTGGGAGGATGCAGCACAGCCTGGGGGGCCCCCACAGCCTCTGTGAACCCCCCTGGGCTTTTGGAGATGACCCCGCCGGCAGAATAGTGTCCCCTCCAGCGCCGTCTCCTCTCAGCGAGGACGTGAGTCTCCGTCTGGGCACAGGGCGAGTCAGCCCTGGGGCTCCCAGTGTCTTACTCTTTGCTAGAATCTCATCGTGCTTCCTGGCTTCTCCTGGTTCAGTTCCTCTCTTGCCTCGTCCAGCTGCCGCCAATCCTGAGCACCACCGATATCCTGTGGCTGTCCTGCTTTTGCTACCCTCTGCTCAGGTGAGAGGCCGGGCCACCCCTCCGTGCCCAGGCAGGCAGGGTTGGGATGTCACCAAGCGTCCCCAGGAGCCCAGGTTCAGGAAGCCATGCTCAGTGCTCACTTCTGGTACAGGAGGCCCGGGGGCACCCTCTCCCTTGTCTTATCCCATCTGCCCAGCAGACTTGCCCTCACTCTCAGGACTCCCGAAGTCCTTCCCACATGAGAATTGGGGGACAGAGGGTCACAGTCACCACCCTTCACTGAAGTTCCTGCTTTTCAGCATCTCTTTGCTGGGGAAGCCCCCCCATAGCTCCATCATGTCTATGGCAACGGGGAAAAACCTTCAGTCCATTCCTAAGAAGGTAAGCACCGTGGAGCCCGGTGAGCCTGGGCTTTTCCTGAGGAATGTCGGTATGGAGGGGGCTGAGCCCTGGGGGAGGGAAGTGGGGTTGGGGCGGCGGGAGGAATTCCATCCGAACTTCCCCAGACCAAGGGGGAGGGGTGGTAGAGAGCTGGCAAGATCCTTGCTCCTTATCCCCCGGGCCCGCCCACCGACTGAGGACCCCGTTGAATCCGTGTGCCAGAGGGGCGGCTGCCACAGCGGTGACGGGCCTCCTCTTCCCGCAGACCCAGCACTACTTCCTGCTCTGCTTCTTGCTCAAGTTCAGCCTCACCATCAGCTCGTGCCTCATCTGCTTTGGCTTCACACTGCAGAGCTTCTGCGACAGCTCCCGGGTCCGTAACCTCACCAGCTGCTCCTCCATCATGCTGCCCAGGTGGGTCCCATCCTGACACCCCCGCCCTGGTTTCCCTCCCCGGGGCCCGGAGGAAGCTGAGCCCACACCTTGCTTTGGCAGCCATGCCGACATGGCTCCAGCCTGGTTTGACGACTTCGCCAACGGGCTGCTGCCGGCTCAGAAGCTCGCCGCCGCCCTGACCGTCCTGCACACTGGTGAGGGGCTCCCCGGGGCTGGTGAGGCACCCTGGGGACCAGGCCTCTGGCCGTGAGAAGTCTGACACCCACCACTGACCCCATTTTCTCCAGTCTTCATCTCCATCACCCACGTGCATCGCACCAAGCCCCTGTGGAGAAAGAGCCCCTTGACAAACCTCTGGTGGGCGGTGACCGTGCCCGTGGTGTGAGTCCTTCTGGGATGGAGGGTGGGAGCAGGGGAGTGGCTGCAGCGGGGCTGTGATTTGAGGGCGGGCTTTGGGCCAGAGGTTGAAGGGTGCCCTCCTTAAGCTGTCCCTGCTGAGAAAAGCAGGGAAGGAAGCAAGAGACCCCGCTGATGCAGGGCTGCCACCTCCTGCAGGTTGCTGGGGCAGGTGGTCCAGACAGCAGTGGACCTGCAGCTGTGGACACACAGGGACAGCCACGTCCACTTTGGCCTGGAGGACGTGCCTCTGCTGACGTGGCTCCTGGGCTGCCTCTCCCTGGTCCTCGTGGTGGTCACCAACGAGATCGTGAAACTGCACGAGATTCGGTGAGCCACCGGCTGGGTGCCCCATCTGGGCCTGGGTGTGTTCCCTAAGCCCGTCACCTCCGGCGCACCGTTCCCCTGCCTTCCCACTGCCGTCCCGCCCTCCTCCTCGGGTGTCCTGCCCGTCCCCTCGTCTGGGGGTCTGCGCTAACCTGGACTTTAATCTCCCACCCTACCAGGGTCCGGGTCCGCTACCAGAAGCGACAGAAACTGCAGTTTGAAACTAAGCTGGGCATGAACTCTCCCTTCTGAGCCACTGGCCGTGGTGGTCATAGTTGCTCTGGATCGTAGGGCTAAAGCCAGACCCATTTCTGAGTCTGGGGAGTTGATATCATGAATGTTTCAGGGTTTGCTCTTGCGCCCTATGGCATTGGAGGCCCAACTCCCGGTGTCAGACCCAGCTGTCGTCCTGCCCCCCGGGGAATTACTGAAGAGATGCTGAGCTGTGGCCTTGGTGTCAGGACAGTCTGGCTCTTCCTCACCAGGGGGAGCACCCCTGGACTCTTGAATGTATGACCTCGTGCGCTTAAAAGAGGGGCCCTCAGCCCCCTCCACCTGTGGGCCGCCCCCCTTCAGGGTCACCGAATGCAGCGCCCTCTGCTCTTGGGTTTTCAGGCAGAGCTATGAGCCATGGGGCTGAGCTTCCACCTTTTGTGGGAGAGCAGCCGTGGGAGGTCCGAACAGCTCTCTAGGCCACTGTTGAAGGCAGGGGTGGTGGTTCATCCTCCCTGTGCCCCTCTCATCCTGTATTCCTGGGGCAGGGGCCTGGATTTGGCCCTGAGTACTTTCCCTCCCTTCCTCTGTGGTCAGGGGGGAGCCTCACACAGAAACCTGAAGATGCAGCAGAGCCCCCGCCTGGCCCTGGAACCTCCTCCTGTGCCTGCCCTCAAGCTGGCGGAGAGAGCCAGTCCTGGGGTACAGCCCAGGGCTCCTTTCAGCCCCGGCCCTAGTTATCCTGTGAGAATGTTTTCACTGGTGTATTATTATTTTTTACTGGAAATGAGCCTTTTAGGAATGAATACAGACTGGTTTGTATTAAAACTGATAAATTCCTGAAGAAAAACCTGTGGCTGGTCCATGAGGCAGCCACTAACGGACCTACCCAGGGCTTCGGCCAGTGACGGAGCCCCTCCGCAAAGGTGAGGAGGGGAGGGCCCAAGCCTTCCTCCTTGCGCGTCAGTGGGAGCGCTCGGGTCCGGCTCAGGTGCGACCCCTGGCTCAGAGGTCCGTGGCGCAGATCCAAACACAGAGCCCGATCACGTGGAATGACACTTTCATTGGTGTTAGTTGGGGGAAGAGGTTAATGGTTACAGAGCCGGGGCCTGGGCCAACCAGGTCAGGCTTCCAGCCCCAAGGCGGGCAGTGGGTGCTCTTGCTGTGGTCCGAAGCCCCTCCCCCACTGCGTCCTCTCAGGCAGTTATAGATAGAATAAATTCCATTTAAAATATATGCATTTCTCTCTGCTTAAAAAATAACATTTACAGTTGGGAACGTCTGGACTTTGGGGGACCTGTGAATCCCACTGTTCCCACCCCCGCCAGCTCTGCCTCACTGAGGGCAGGCAGGGGCGGCGGCGGAGGCTGGCCTGGCCGCTTGTTTACATGTCCTGTGAACACCTGCGGGGGACCAGGCCAGACACACCGCCTCCTCCAGCCTCTGGGCGCCAGGACAGCACAGTGGGTGGCCAGAGGGCCTTGGCACAGGGGCTTGAGACACTGGGGGGACAGAGGAGGTACCCCAGAAGCCCAGCCACCACCTCTTTCCTGGAGAGGAAGCTCTCACCAGGGTCCCTGCCCAAAAGGCAGGGCCGTCCCGTCAGGTTACACACTGGGAGGGGGCTCTGCTGAGGTGTCAGGTTCTGACGAGTCCCCTCAGCTCCCCTGGGGGCCGCCTCCCAGAGCCCTGGTGCCAACAGCCGTTGGCTTGCAGCAGCAGGAGGGACCCCGCTAGGGCGGCAGGGGCGGCGTCCGTGCCGGGGGAAAGGCAGTGGCTGAGGAAGGTCACGGTGGGCACTGCTGCGAGCTGCCAGCAGGTCCGGCTCAGTCCAGCATGGCATCCAGCTGGTTAGCCAGGGCGTCGAACATGGTGCTGATGTCATCCAGGATGTGCTTGGTGGAGGTGCCCGGGAGGCTGCAGCAGGGGAAGGAGCAGGTCAGATCAGCCAGCGGTCCGCACCCTGCCGGCCCGGGGCAAGGGGGCTGCTACCGGGAGCGTGGTTGGTGCGCACTTTGAGTGCGTCTTCTCCTAATTCTCACAACTTGCCGAGGCAGTAGGAGTTACCGTTCCCTTCCTTGCACAGAGACGCTGGGGCTCACAGGGAGAAGTGACTTGCCCAAGCTCACGTGCCTCTAAGTGGCAGCCACCAGGATTCCCTGCAGGTCAGATCTGGGTGACCCCAGGCCCAGGCTCCTCCCATCCCAATAGGGGCCCCCCAGCCTGAGGATCTGCCCAACGTGACGGTGACATCCCCCTCCCGTCATTCCCGGAACCCTGGGAAAAGGCTTCAGGATTCGGGCGGAGCTGCTCTTACGCCGCCTTCTCCCCCTCCGAAGCACCCAGCACCCCTCACCCCTCTCGCTCCTCAGCACCAATGCTCTTCTCCGCGGCCCGCAAGGCAGCTGCCAGGGATGAGCTGGTCTGCTCCAGTCTCTGCTGGGCCCGGCCTGGGCCCGTGGCCCCAGTGTTCTCTGGCCTTGGAGGGGGCACAGGGCGGGGGCCGAGCCGGGGAGCCAGCTTAGGGCCAGAAAATGCCAGCTGGGTGCAGGCCACAGACACAGGCTTGGGGGCTGTTCCTGCAGAGACAAAGAGGTTGGCTTGTGACTCAGCTGGGCTGGGCACGAGCCCTGCCAACACCACCCTCTCCCTGCGGGTCCCGCCTCATACCTGCTCCGGGCACCTTGAGGAGGGCAGCAGGGGGAGCCGGGGGCTCCATCTCCCCGGGCCGCCGACTGTTTTCCAGAGCCGGCCCTGGGCAGGGAGCCATGGGGGGCTGGGTCGGGGGGCTGGGAGAGAGAGGGGTTGGAGCTCCGGGGTTTGGGAGGCTGCTAGGGTCAGGCCGGGGAGGGCTGGCAGAGGCCGAGGGGGACTCGCCGGGGGTCTGCAGGGACAGGGCGGCAGGGGGGCCGGGCGTGGCGCCGGCCACCCCGAAGGCCAGGAGTGCCGTCTGCAGTGGCTCCCTCTCCCGGCATTTGGGCCTCCGCTTAACAGTGTCTGACTCTGTGAGGTTGAAGTCGAGGCCAGCAGGCACAGGCGTCTCCCGGGGTGGGGGGCCCGCCGGCTTGGGCCTCTGTTTGATCGTCAGGTTCCCCTCCTCCGCGAACGGGAGCCCCTCCCCTGAGCTGCCCCGAGACGGGGGTGTCCCCTCGGGCCCTGGGTCCTCCTCCTCTGTGTCCGATGCGGCGCCAGCCGGGGCGGGCAGGCTGGGGGGCTCCGAGGGGCCCGTGGGTTCACTGAGTGTTCGCCTCCGGGGCCCTGGGGCCCCCTCCTTGGGCGCCGGGCTTCCATCTGGCGGCGGTGGCGGCTCCAGGGTGGGGCCGGAGACGGAGCTGAGGCGCTTGGGGGGCGGAGGCGGGGGGCCTTTGCGGCGGGCCCGCAGGGCGAAGGACTGGCTGCGGGGCGCCCCTCGGGTTGGCGTCGGGCTGGGGCTGGTCCGGGCGAGGGCGCTGCGTCCTGGTCGCCGAGTGAGGGTGGCGTAACTGCCCAAGGCACTATCCACCGGCCCTTCGGCCTCCCCCTCGGCTTCCCCCTCGGCCGGGCTGGGGCGGCTCAGGCTGTGGGACCGGCGCTTGGGCCGAGGCGGGTCTGGAGGAGTGGCCAGGGGCCCGGCCAAGTAGGAGAAGGCCCGGGGTGCGCCAGGAGGCGGCCCTGGGGCTGGGCTGGAGGGCGAGCCTTGGGGGTACATAAAAACATAAGGGGGGGCCCCTTGGCCAGGAAGTGGGGAACAAAGCTTAGGGGGCCGCTCTGTCCCCTCTGGAAGATTCCTCTCCTGTGGGGTGTTGGGGTCTCCGCCACTGGGCTGGGAGGCAGGCTGTTCCTGTGAGTGCCCAGACCCCCGTGAGCGTGCCCCGATGCTCTCCTGGCTGGGGGAGCGGGCAGGAGGCAGGGGGAGCGGCTCGGGGCCACCCCCTGCCATGGCCGCCTGTAGCTCTGGGCTCAGCTCGCTGCCCTGGAAGGTGAGGAGGCGCGGGCCAGCCACAGCCGGACCGTCCCCATTCTCCAGCCCCTCGATGGCCATCAGCTCCGGGGCCCTGGCCAGCCGGCGGCCGCCGTCACCTGGGGCCTCCCCCTGCAGTAGGCCCCGCCGAAGCTCGGCCAGCCGCTTCACCCCCAGCATGAGCTTCTTCTGATGACCTGGGAGGGGGGGATAGAGGCGGAAGGGTTAGCTGGGGCTGGGAAGGGTCACCCTCATCCCTCCTGGACCCCCGAAACATTCTGGAGATCCTCCAGGGCACGCGGGGGCCCAGTCAGAGGCCCAGGGCAGTCCTCACCGAGCTTGTTGACTCCGATCTCCTGCAGCTCCTCCCAAGTGAGGTCGGCCACCAGCCCCATGGAATCGTAGCCGCTGCTCACCAGCTGCTTGTGGTACTGCGGCAGCCCCAGCGCGCACAGCCACTCCAGCAGGTCTGCCTGCAAAAGCAGCACCGTCGGCCCCCGAGCCAGGAAGGCAGTGCAAAGCCGCAGCTGAAGGTGGGAGCCCGTGCCCGTCGCCCACTCACCGGGATATAGTTGGGTAACCACTCGGCGATGCTGAGCTGGGCGATCTCTGAGGCGATCTTCTTCCTGTGCCCGGGCTTGGTCACCCCGATGGCCGTCAGGTCCTGCCACACAGAGTCATGCCATCAGGCCTCCTGCTCTGCCCACTGGTTCCTGCACTGCCCTCCCGCTGCAGCACCTACCTCGGGTGTCATGCGGCTGATAGTTGGCACGTCATAGCCAGCCTGCAGAAAGTGGGCAGTGTAGCCCTCCAGCTGGAACTCGCTGAGCCAGTTATGAATGGCCTGAGCGTCCTGTGGTGTGGGGGGAGGGGTGAAGGTAATGGAGCTGAGTCTGCTGGGGCGGGGGCAGGGGCAGGGGCGGGGTGCCAAGGCCACAGACCTGCCACTGACCCCAGCCTCCCCAGGGGCCTGGTCTGAGAAGGGACTTAAGTCCACACTGAGGCCCATCCCAACCCCTACCCGCAGCCCACTCCCCAGTGCAGGTCACACCTTCCCCTCCAGCAGCTGCTCCGGCCTCACGTCCTGGGTGAAGAGCTGCTCCCCGGAGCGGTAGTTGGCTAGAGGGCGGTGGTTTGGGTTGTCTTCAAGGAGGGAGAGAAATGGAATCAGGGTGGCAGGACAAAGGGGTGCCAAGCCCTCAGCCTCCCCACCTGCACCGCTCCTAGCCCACCCAGGTCCCAGTCTCCCTTCCTACCTGCCAGGGACGGGGGGTGCAGTCCTGGCAGCACCTGGTCCTCTCCAGCAGAGGGCAGTGGCTGAAGACAGGGAAGGAACTGACTCTCACTTGGGGAACTGGCAGCGGGTGTGGGGGGCCCGGCCCTGGTCCCAACCAACACCCCCCCCGCCCCCCCACCTGGGCATTCTCAATAAGGAGGCCGGTGCTGTGGCCGTTGGTGCCCTCGGAACTCTGTCCGCTGCCAGCACTGCGGATGCTGCCCACGCTGCCCTCGCTGCCCACACTGTTCCTGTCACCTGCTGTGGGGGGCAGAAACCAAGGGGTTAGAGCCCCAGTTGGCCCTGCCAACAGCTGACTGGCAGCTTGCCAGAGCCAGATGTCTACCCCAGTACCCAGCACTGCCCCCCCCAGGAGGAGGTACCTGGGCTGTCTGGGCTGAGGCCCACCCGAGGCAGCTGGCCATAGGTAAGGGGGTGCAGGGAGTCATCAGCAGGGGGCTGTGGTGTCCTGGAGAGGCCTGGGCGCAGGGTGGTGGACGCACAGGGGAGGCGGGGTGCAAGGACGCCCACCCGCTTGCTGACCACTTCCACGATGCCCGGGGGAAAGTAGCCCACACGGTCCGTGCCCCTCTGGCTCTCGTGGATGTGGCCCTTCCAGCGGCCGTCGGGGTGCTGCTCAAGCACCTGTGGCAGAGGGGCCGGGGGACAGACGAGGCCACGGTCACGTGCTGCACCCAGCGCCCAGCCCTGCAGCTGCGGTCCAGCTCTTCCCCTCCCCCCGGGGAGCTGGCCTCTGGTGCCCAAGCTGGCCCACAGTTCTGGCCCTGCCGCCAGCATCCAGCCCAATCCCCTGGGTGCCTCCAGGGCATACCAACAAGAGTCTGGAGTCAGCCTGGGTTCAGGTCCCAGCTCCACTGCTTGCTAGCTTGCGACTTTGGACAGACTGCTTTCATTCCCTAAACCTCAATTTTGTCAGCGCCAAAAAGGAAATAGTAAGAGCACCTACCTTACCTGGATTGGGAGGAACTCAACGAGGTTGTGCCTATAAAGACCCTAACACAGAGCCTGATCCCCAGTAGGTGCCCAAGGAGGTGACAGCAATCATTGTGTCTCAAAGGAACGCCTGCATTGGGTCCTCACCGTGATGACGTCCCCTGCCCGGACGTTGAGGGCAGTGGGATCGTGGAGGTTCCAGAAATCCTTGAGTGCTCGGACCTTCAGGATCCCTGAGGCCTCTAGAAGAAGGAGGAGGACAGGTGTCATCTGAGGGTCCTTAGGGCATCTTCCCACCCCTCCAGTCCCCTGTTCATGACCCCCCAGACCAGCCCGGGGCCCAGGAGCGTGGCATCCTCTCCTGCTCCGCTCCCTGGGACCCTCTGGAGCGGCTCCGGATGCCCTGGGCTGGGTCTTCTCCCCACACGCTCACCCCGCAGTAGCTGCTTGATTTCACGGCTGGCCTGGGAGGTGGTGAACTGATTCACGATGTCCAGCGCCGTCTGGTTATACGTGTTCCGTATGTTCACGTCCACCCCACCCTGGGTGCAACAGTGCGGGGTAAGCCTGTGCTGGGCGCCTGGTTTGTCGCATCTCCCAATTCTCACAGCTACCCAGCAGGTAGTTACTATTTTCAGATTTTACAGATGAGGAAGTGGAAGCTCAGATATAGGGTCACAGGGGTCCACACCCGCGGGCTGACCAGGGGCCCACACGCACCTCCAGGAGCAGCCGCACCACCTCGGTCTTGCCATACAGCGCGGCCTCGTGGAGAGCCGTGCCTGTCTTGGTCTGGCGGTTGATCTCAATCCCAGCTCTCAGGAGCTGCCTGTGGAGGGGAGGGTGAGTTACTGGGGCAGAGGACAGGGGGTGGGGAAGGAGAGGAAGCCGATTGCTGGGGGCTGGGAGAGAGACCCAGAGCGAGGGTGAAGAGGGCAGCAGGGCGGGGCACTGAGGGGACATCGCCAGTCCCAGCGGAAAAGGATGAGGATGTTGGGGGGGCCCCGGTGGGTACCTGATGACCTCTCTGTGGCCGTTCTTGGCAGCCAAGTGCAGGGGTGTGGTATAGTTGGGGTCACACGGGTCCTTGGCCTCCCCCTCCAGCAGTGCCACACATAAGTGGCTGTTCAGTAACAGTTGGGCCACCTGCAGCAACCAGCACTCAGGTAGGGCCTCCTCCTGAGACCCCAGAGACCCCCAGAACCCAGTACCCCAAGGGCGGCAGGCCCTACCTTGAGCCGTCCAAATTCGCAGGCCAGGTCCAAGGGCGTCTTCTTGGCCTTGTTGACCAGGCACGGGTTGGACTGATGCTGGAGGAGCATTTCTGACTGGGGTGGAGGGAGCCAAGTGAGGGGTCTGGCCTGGCCGCCCCCCGTGCCAGCCCCCCTCTCCCTGCCCCCGCGCCCCTGTAGGCTGGCAGGGTCACATACCACTTCATAGTGTCCGTACTGGGCAGCCAGGTGCAGCGGGATCTGCCCATCCAGCGAGGCGGCGTTCACGGCCGCGGAGGCCCGCAGCAGCAGCCTCACGGGCTCCAGCCGGCCCTGCCAGGCCGCATAGTGCAGCGGGCGCATGCCTGCCAGAGGGAAGGGGGTTCTAAAGGAGGTCGAGGGATGGCGTGGGGCCGGAGGAGGGAACCGAGCAGGGTCTGGAGCCACCCCAGCTGGCGGGGAGAAGCGAAGCTGGCTTCACCCGGGTTTGGTCAGGGAGAGGTCCGGCTGTCTGGGGCTGAAGCCAGAATCCCACCTTGTCCACCATGGATGACCTGGTGACCTTGTAACGGTGATGTAACCTCAACTTCCTTACCTGGATAATGGGATGTCAGTACCACCCACTACCCCAGAAGGCTGTGAAGACTGAAGAGGTGAAGCATTTGCAAGTTCAATCTGAAAATAGTAACTACCTGCTGGGTAGCTGTGAGAATTGGGAGACGCAACAAACCAGGCGCTCAGCACAGGCTTACCAACATCTATTAGCCAACATCTATTAGCATGGCTACAATGTAGCAGGGGCAAACTCTGACCACAGGGTCTGGGGTGCGTGTACACTGGGCTCTCACCATTGCTGTCCTTGATGTCAACGGTGGCCTGAGCCTCCAGCAGCAAGGCTATGAGCTCCAGGCTGCCCCCCAGGGCGGCGTGGTGGAGAGCCGAGAACCTGGTGTGGTGGGACACAAGGTCGGGGGTGTCAGGGAGCGGCCCCCCGCCCCCAAATCCTGGTCTTCCGCAGCAGACCCATCCTGGGGGCCGTCAGGGATGAGTTATTTGCCACTGCACCCCCGGCCCCCCCCCTGCCAGCCCTGCCACGGGAGCAGAGCAGCCGGGCTGCAGCATGAAAGGGCTCAGTGTCTGCGCTGACAGGCCTGTTTGTCTGGCCTCCCTCACAGCCGGCCCAGGGGAGGGGGCCGTGGGAGCAGGAGCCCGAGGGCTCCTACCCTCCAGGGAGAAAGGGGGGCCCAGCAGGAATCTGACCCAAGGAGGCCTCTCAGAGAGGCACCAGGGCCCCCTCCTCTCCCTCAGGGATAGCTCCACGGGCAGGCGCGCGGGCAGGGCCCTGAGCTCTCGGCAAACACGCTTCAAGGGCCAAGTTTGAGAGGGGAAGGGACTCTAGGCCCCAGGTCTTTCCACTGCCCCCCCCCCCCCCCCCCAGTTTTCAAGAGGGACGGGGGCTCCCGCTCACCCATCAGCATCCTGGTAGTTGACGTTGAGTCTCTTCGTGGAGCCAAGGAGCTCTGGGGGTCAGAGTGGGAGGCATCAGGGCACCCTCGAATGAGCCGCCCTTGCCCACACCTGACCCAGCGCCCCCTCCCCGCCCGCCTCCCGCCTCCAGCTGACCTCTTGGAGTGCAGGAAAGCATCTGCCCCATGGCCCTTTAGCTGTCAGTCCCTATGGCTTCCCACCCTGGCCCATCAGCTGGAGGGCGCCGCTGCAGCAGTGGCCTGGCTTCCCTGGGCCCCCAGCCCCGCTTGTTTATAGGGTCAAAGGGGGCGGAGATGGGGGGGACTGGCATGCTGTGCCCTCAGAGGACAGTCCCACGAGCGCATGGTTGGCATTCCTGCCTGAATGGGCCAAGGAGTGAGCCTCATTGTCCCACGGGCCGAGGGGGCTGGGAGAGAAAGGAGAGGGTACCAGAAGCTCGAGAGTAGAGGGCGGATGCCAGGGCTGGACTCAAAGGCCACACTGCCCGGCCCTGGGTCATCCATAAGCGGAGCATAGTGGGGAAGGTGGCGTCACACAGACCTCACCACGCCCTGGCTCTGCCACATACTAGCGGTGTGATCTTGGACAAGTCACTTGACCTCTCGGGTTGTGTCCTCATCTGTAAAATGGGCTGATCACACAAGTTGCTCACGGGGGTTGTGAGTACAATGCCTGACCCTTGTGAAAGACGGGAGCTCTCACCATTCAGCACTCCTTACATGTTAGCCATTATTACCAAGAGGCTGTCCTCCAGCGAAAGCTGGTACAGTCCCCCCAGGGCCCCTGTCAGGGGAGTAACTGCTGACTCTGCACCCACAGGCTCCTAGCAGAGAGCTCTGTGCCCCGGGGAGCAAGGGGAGGATGCTGGTTCATCCCCCTCTCGGCAACAGGGACGGGGTTCAGACAGGTGTGCTCCACGTGTGAGCCAGGGGGTGGGAGGGGGTGGGCCCCAAGGAGTGTTGCGGAGGGGAAGGAGAGTGCCTGTCACAGGCGGGCCCCTGCCTCCTGCTGGAACCCACCCCTGCCGGGAAGGAGGAGGCCTGGCTCAACCCGGCTGGGCAGGGCGCCAAGCATGCTGGTCCAGGCCTGCCCCCCAGGCCCTGGTGGGCCCCTGAATACCCCAGCAAGACAGGGCCTCATTCCAGTAGGGAGGGACCAAGCCTGCAGTGAGGAGCACAGGATGGGAAGGGGGAGACAGCTACGCTTAGGGCTGAGGCAAGTGCGCTACAGCGAAAAGGTAAATACGGAGTCAAAGAGTGACGGAAGAGGTGAGGGGGTGGGGGCCACAGGAAAGAAACCCAGGCCTCCCAGCCTTCCTGTAGCCCCCTTGGAAAGTCCTTGTCACACAGAACCATTCAGGGCAGTGGAAAGAACAGGGGCCCTAGAAGCAGGAAGTGCGTGATTCAAATTCTTCTCCCTCTTACTGGCTGTGTGACCTTGGCCAGCCCTGGTACCTCTCTGAGCCTCAGTGAAGACAACGAGGTCAAGCAGGGAAGAGGCACAGAAAGTCCCTCCAGCTACTGCCAGCCTGGACAGCCTGGGCTGGGGCAGCTCGGCGGTGAGAGGCAGCCCCTCCGGGGAGTGGCAGGACAACATGACAGAAGGGACAGGAACAGGGGCAGGGCCAGGCTGGGTGGCTCTGTTCTTTCCCGAACAATGGCCGGAAAGGCGGTGGGGAGAGGCTCAGAGTGACTGAACTGGGGACCTTGGTGGGAGGGTGGAGGGTCCTAGGTTCTTGGCAGTGGCTCCCGGCACTTCCCCTGCGGTACAACCTTCTTCCCAGGCCTGGCTCTGCGGGTGGAAGGGTCGCTCCTCCTGATTTAGGCTCGGGCAGAGGATGTGAGCTCAGCAGGCCGCCCCCAGCCCACTCCATTTCCTCTGGCCAGAGAAGGAGACAGCTCAAAAAAGGGGGCAGGGGAGGGTGGGAGGAAGGGCAGAGGCAAGGCCAGGGCAACTGTAGCCCTCTCCTCCCAGCCACCTGCTCCCTGAAGAGGACCTGGGTAGGCAGGGAAAGCCGGCCCCCAGTGACCAGATATCAGATGCAGCAGGCTGAGGGAGCACCTCTCTCTGGACAGCCAGAAAGCTTTAGCCACCGGCAGAGGGAAAAGAGGGAGCCCTGCCACCTCCCTTCCAGCAGTTTCCTTTGCCTTTCTGGGTATGGAGCAGGAGTTTCCAGCCTCCCTTCTCAGAACTGCTTCAGAATCACCTGAAGAACTTTCGGATTTGCAGAGTCCCAGGCTCTCTGTGATGATTCTGTAATTCTGGGAGAGACCGGGGAGTCTGTACTTGCTGAACTATCCCTAGGTAATTCTGATGGGCAGCCAAGTGCGGCAGCACAGGGCAGAGGGCTCAGACTTGTCTTTGATCTGCCACACAATGGCCGTGTGACCTTGGGCAAATCACTAACCCTCTCTGAGTGTCAGTTTCCTTATCTGTAAAGTGCATGTAGAAGTACCCATCTCCCAGGGAATGGAGGGGATTACAATATGTCATAAACTGTAGGGTCTGCAAAGGCCACCTTGTGATCTCCTTTTTGTCACCAGCTTTCCCAGCTTCTCAGAGGACTGGGAGGGGGGACAGGTGGTTCCAGGACCCTATCGCTCTGTGCCTGTGCCTACACTCTGTGCAAGTCCCCTGGGGAGTGGGGGGAAGGATCATCTTCCTCCACAGATGTTTCCCCCCTCTGGACACAGGGGACCTTCCCGGAGCCTAGGAGCCTGGCTGCAAGGTTTCTGCCACCAGCCTCCAGCCACTTGCCCTCCTGAGGGCCTCACTTTGAGGTCTGAGGCCCCAGGGCTGTGAGGCCGGCAGCAGCTCAACCAAGGCCCTACTGGGCAGGTTGCCAAAAGCAACACAGAGGTGAGGGGAGGAGGGGCAGTGGCTCCCACTCTGGGGCCTCCAGGGCCCTCCCTGGACCCTCCTTGGCACCTTCCCCCATCGGGCTCACCCTGCATCCACTCCCCCAGGGCACAGAGAGCACCCCTCACGATTCCATCTCCCTACACCCCGGGTGTCCTGCCCTGGCGTGTAAGTGGGGACACTCACACACGTGCACAACTCCCAGGCCCTTAAAATCCTTCCTTCCGGCACCCCACACTCCCAGGTGTGGCTGGGGATAATAGGACATCTTCAGGTAGCCTGGGACTCCTTCCTGTGCAGAGGGCCAAGCTGTGTCTTGGGCTAGAGCCCCAGCACTCCAGAAGGACCCTCTCTCCCCCAGCCCAAGTCTGGTGGCAGGAGCCATCTCCTGTCCCTGCTGGTCCAGGAACTCAAGGGGACAAGTCCAGTGTCCTCCTGGGACAGTCCAGAGAGCTTGCCCTGAAGCCCAGAGGTCTACTCTCCTTGCAGGGTCTCGCTGCAGAGGTACTCAGGAGATGGAAGTCAGGTGTGACCACCTGTGCACAGAGCTCCCACAACCTTGTCGACTAGAGACCCCAGGCTGCAGAGAGACCTCCAGAAAATTAACTTAGGACACCCCCCCCCCAGGGGACACAGGCAGATAAGTCAGGGGGATGGGGGCTTTCGTAAGCAGTTAGATAATGTTGAACTTTGTTTTAAGCAGAATTCCCTTTAAAAAGCCATCTTACAGATATCTCCACAAGCTGACAGAAACACAGAGATGCTCTGGTTGAACTGGGGGTGGGCGTGGAGGCTGAGCTCTAGCTATTCAGTCTTTCCCAACTCACTGCCAGAAACCCCACGGCTCCAAAGAACACATTGGAAAAACCACCTGCTAAAGGCAACTCCACGAGGGCAGGACTTTTAGTTTGTCTTGTTCACTGCTGTGGCTCAGTGCTTAGAGCCTGGCACACCATAGGCACTCAAAAAACTTAGAATGAATGTACTTCAATCCTTTTACTTTACAGGTGAGGAAACTGAGGCCCAGAGAGGTAAAGTGACTTGCCTAAGGGTTCACAGCAAGGGGGACCCAACTTCCTCACTGGCTCTCCCACACAGAGGCACTCCCACCCCAAGTCCCCAGGTCGGAGTGACCGCCCAGGCCTCTCTCCACAGCCTGGCTCTCCGGGGAGGGTCTTAGCTGGAGAGTCACCCCGTCAAGTACTCACTGGTCTTTGTGGCCTTGACCTTAGCCACCAGTTTCTGCACACCAGTCACATCTCCATTCTTGACAGCGAGGATCAGGTCCTGTTCTCGACCCATCCTGGTCCCTGGGCTGGGCTCTGAGCTCAGGAGTCCAGGGCAGAGGCAGGGAAACGGGTCTAAGCCGAGGTGTCAGGGTGCCATCCCTTGGCCCTCTGGAGGGCCAGGCGTCCAGGGGGAGTGTGTCTGGTGTCCCAGGCAGTGGGCTTCTTGTTAGGCGCTGACGGGTACCTCCTCAAGGTGCTTCGTGAGCTGCCACCACAAGCAGGAAAGCTGATCTCTGAGGGGGCAGAGGCTGTGTGGAAATCTGAACGGATATCAGCTTGCAGCTTCCGACAGCCCAGGGATGGGCCAGGACTGGGGGCGCCAATCTTTCCAACGTGGCTCAGGAGCACCAGTGCCCACCCAGAGAGCAGCCAGCATTCCCTCACACCTCAGTCAGCAGCGGTGGACATGTCTCAGGGGTCTGCAAAAGATGTGGTCCGCTGAAGGTCTGCTGAAGGCTGGGCCAGAGTCTGTAAGGGTCCCAGAAGCAGGGCTCAGAGAAAGAACAGACAGGGCTTCCAGGGAGTCCCTCAATCACCCCGGCTGCCCTTCTGAGTCAAGGGAGGGGCTGAGCCACTCAAAAGGGGGAGGGAGCCGCCATGCATGAGAGGAGTATTTGGAAGCGGGGAGGTGGTGTTCTGGGAGGGGGAGGCTGAGTCACTGAGGCCCCAGGGCCTGGCAGCACCTCAACCTGGGGCAGGAGGGGCCCTGGCAGCACGACACTGGGGCAGGTCGGGCCAGCAGCCTGTTCTCCACAGCCTGAGGCTCTGACACCCACAGACAACTGGTGGGCCAGGAGGTGGGGCCTGGGAGGGTCAGGCACAGGCAGACGGGCAGGGGTCACTCCCTGTGAAAGGTGCCTGCCCCCAGAACCTCCCCTATCCGAGCTTTGCTGTAATAGCTGGATGCCCTAGCCCCAGGGCTCTTTATGAATTCAGAGGGTGGACTGGGGAGTTAGGGCCCCCCATCTCTGGCGGGGTGTCTGCCTGCAGGACAGGGAGGCTTTACAGCACCTGTTGTTGACCCATCCTCACCCCTTGTGTGGGATGGGGAAGCAGCTGGGCGGAGAACAGAGGTGAGAGCCGGGGCACTGCTGGTAAATGGGGCTGCCTGCCCTCCCAAGCCTGAATCTGAGGCCCAGAGCCCAGACTTCACTTTGGAAAAGCTTACGTCAGTTCCTAGGTGGCCGAGAATTTGTTGCCCGAGTCCTGTGGCATGAGACCTGTGCAGGCCTGGGGCCCTAGCTGGGGTCCTCTTACTCCCCAAAAGTCCCAAGCCCAAACCAGATGGCACTCCAGCTCAAGGCCCGCGGCCGACATTGGGGGAGGGCGCCCCTGGCAGTGCATGGGGTCGGGCTGGCTCCCCCGCCCCCCGGAATGCCAGTCCAGCGCCGCGCAACCCCCCAACCCAGCCCAGCCCAGGCGGACCGGGGAACAAAGCGGCGGGAGGGACCGGGAGGGCCAAGCGCTGGAGGAATTGATGCGGGAAGACGGTACAGGGGAGCGAGGAGGACGGAAGGACACGACAGATGAAGGCGCCCGCGGATCCCGCAAGAAAAGTTAGTTTGTGCCCGCCCTCAACGGTGCTGACCCCCAGATCAGTCCCCGCAGTCTCACCTCTCCCAGCCTCCCCGCCGGGGATCCGGCAGGTCCTGCTCGGTCCCTGGCACTCTGGACGGCGGCTCCCACTGCCCCCCTTACCCTTTTTCTCCTCCTTCTCCTTTTCCAAGGCCGGCTCGGCGCCTCCCGCAGGAAATCCCGCCCCTCCCCCCTCCCTCCGGCCGGATCGGGAGCGGAGGGACCGTCCCGGCAGCGCAGTCGGACTGTCAGTCAGTGCCTACGGCCCCGCCCCGATCCGCGTCAGGCCCCGCCCCCTCTCTCTGGTCCGGACCGAGGACTCTGGCCGGGTCAGCGCATGCGCCCAGGTGAAGCGGCGTGGGTGGGGCCGAGAGTGCGCGCAGCTGCCTCCTGGCTGTGGAGCCCCGGGCGACCCGGGGCTCTAGAGTTCAGACCGAATGGTGAGATACCCTGTTTGTGACTGGGTGGGACAGAAGACGTGATGTGAAGGGATCTGGGAACCGAGACCCAGGAATCCCACTTGGGAAGACCCCCTTCCTCTTTGACCCTCGCCCTTCCCGGGACTCCCGCGGCGACCTCCGCCCGCGGCCAGAGTCTCCGACCGACAGCCACTGGTCGGAGCAATGGTGCCACCTAGCGGACTGTGTCGGAACGACCCACGGTGGCGGCGGCGGGGACCCCAGCCTTGAGGAGGTGCTAATGACGGGCTGGGGTGGCGCTTCAGCACCATCGTGGGTCGGACAGCGCCTCCCCCCAACCCGCCCCGGCCCTGGAAACCCGGCTTCGGACCCCCTAGGAAGGGACCTAACGGAAGACCCTGAAGGAACTCCGAACCTCCCTAGACTGCACCTGACAGCCCTCGGTGACCTTCAGTTTGTGAAGGTGGAATTCAGGAACCCAAAGCTCTCCCTTCTCTAAACCCCCTCTTCTAACCTCCCTGTCCAGCTTGGGTGGTGGGGACTAAGCAGCCCAGGGCTGCGGAGAGGAGGGTCACGCATTTGACTCTTCATACTACACTTTTCTAACGCCGGGCTCCTCAAGTTTTACTAGAGAGAAGCCCAGAGGCGGGCTGGGAATAGGAGAGGGGAGCGCCTCCCAATCCAGAAACCTGCAAGCTCTCCGCCCCCGGAATCGAGGCACATGTTTGTGGGCAGCCTCTAGGACCCAGGACACCCAGGAAGGTGGAAAGCAGGTGGGTTGATCCGGAGACCCGAGGAGCAGAGGTAGGATCCGCGGGCGCTAGGGCCGCGCGGAATTCCGGCGGTGGGCGGGGCGTGGGCGTGGCGCGCGCGCGCGCGCAGCGGCAGACCGCAACCCCATGGAGCCCGAACCCGAGTCAGCCTCGGTGGAGGTGCCTGCCGGGCGCGTGCTCAGGTGCGGCGCGGCCCGGCTCGGGGGAGGCGCCGGGACAGCGGAGTGGGCGCCGGGAAGGGCCCGGGCACCCGGGACGGGGATCCAGGCCTGGGCCGAGCGGCCCCGACTGCGCGGCGCTAACCCCGCGTCCCTTCCTTCCCCAGTGCCCCGGAGCTCTTCGCTGCCCGTTCCAGGTCCCAGAAGCTGCCCCAGCGCTCGCATGGCCCCAAGGACTTCCTCCCCGACGGCTCAGCGGCCCAGGCTGAGCGACTGCGAGTGTGCCGCGAGGAGCTCTGGCAGCTGCTGGCGGAGGAGCGCGTGGAGCGTCTGTGAGGGGGCCGGGCCGGGGCGGGGGCAAAGCCGGGGCGGACGGACCCGGTAGACTAATCCGGTAGACTGAGACGGACCCCTCCCTACTCCTCGCCAGGGGCAGTTTGGTGGCCGCCGAGTGGAGACCGGAAGACGGCTTCGTGGAGTTGAAGTCTCCTGCGGTGAGCGGTGGGGTTCAGAGACAGGGAACCCGCCTTCTCTGCCCTCCTGGCTCTTTTGTGACATTTGGTCTGGATCCCACGCAGGGTAAATTCTGGCAGACTATGGGCTTCTCAGAGCAGGGCCGGCAGCGGCTTCACCCGGAAGAGGCCTTGTATCTGCTGGAGTGTGTGAGTGGGGCCCTGGGAGAGTGGAGAAGGGGTTGGGACCAAGGAACCGGAAGGACGTTTTTATTGGAGAAAAAGTATATACAACTGAGTATTCAGGGAGCTTGTAACCTGATTTCTAGAGCAGGAGACAAGAATACCACGCAGGGAGCAGGCATTCCAGTCGAAGTTATTGGTGCTGCCTCCCTCTCCCCCCTCCCCTTCCTGGTTGGCCCTATTCTTGCTGTGATGAGGGGGGCGTAGCACGCGGATATCGGAGCAGGGAAGTTGCCTCATTGGCTGTGCCACTGCAGGGACGGTTCACAAGCTGAGCTGTTGGCCCCGCTTCCAGGGCTCTATCCAGCTCTTCTACCAAGACCTTCCACTGTCTATCCAAGAGGCCTACCAGCTGCTGCTGACTGAGGACACTGTGACTTTCCTGCAGTACCAGGTATCTGCCACCCTCTCGCGGGACAGAAGCCACCCATCCACTGAACTAATGAGTATTTATAAGTACCTCCGAGGTGCTAGGCACAGAGCCATGTGCTGAGGCTACAAGACCTGCAAGGGCTCTGTTGTCATGGTGCTTACATCCTAGTGGTGGCACTTGGGTAATATATAAGTAAGCAGGCAAATGGATGGTTGACTTCACAGCTGAGTGCCAGGAAAAAGACAAAGAGGAGGAGGGGCACCAGGCTAGAGACAGAAATGTGGACACCATGATGGCATGGATGGTATTTCAAACCCCACTGGGCTGTACCTAGGTGTGGCCAGAGTAGAGGGCTGTGTCTGAGAACTGGGGCACTCTAACCTGAGGAGGTCAGGGGGAAGATAAGGGAACTGAAGAGGGTCTGGCAATGCAGGAGAAAAACCAGGAGAGGTGGCGTCACAGACGCCAAGAGAAGGTCTTTCCAGGAAGAAGTGCTTGGCTATGTTGAAGGCTTGAGAGATCAAGCAAGCTGGGGGCATTCCTGCCTACATCTCTCAGATGTGGATACAGGGACACAAGGTTGAACATGTGGTTCATCCAAAGACTATTCCCCCCATCCCACCCATCTATGGAGGTGCTGCGGGGCGGCCAGGTGTTCACCACCTTCTGCTATCTCGTCTTTATTGTGGTCAGGAGCTTCACTGGTGACAGCTTTGGTATCAGAATATTCTAGGGTGTAGTTTTTTTCCTGGTCCATCAACTATCAGCTTTTTGGGATTTGTGTTTAAATTAAGAAACCGCTAAATGTCGTTTGTGCCCACAGTAAGGGAGAGACAGGAATTCAGAGACTTGAGACCTTAGTTTGGGGAAAGCGTTTATAATGGAGTGTGGTCCTACCAGTCCCAGGGTTTGGAATCTGGGGGTGTGGTGAATGGCTTCTGTGTGGAGAAACTACTTGTTTTCAAAAGTGGACGTCTGACCTCTACTTTTTTATCTTTTGAGGTCTTCAGTCACCTGAAGAGACTGGGCTATGTGCTTCGACGATTCCAAGCAAGGTAAATCCCTATCTTATTGCCCTCGAATTTATTCTAGTCCTGGAACCTGGCTGACTGGCCCCAAAGTAGAAAGTGGCCTCTCCTTACCTGGAATCCTTGGGGAACTGCAGCTTTCTGAACAGGCTGGAGGTGCTCCATCGAGAAGCGTGTTGGGACAAATCTGGGTCATTTCACCTTATCCTGGGCTATCAGATTGAGCCCCATCTTCATCCCGTTCACTCCACAGATAACAACTGAGCACCTACAGCTCAGCGTGAGAATGGAGATACAGTACCGGAACAGTGCCTGGCACTTAGTAGGTGTGCAAGCAGATTTGTTAAGTGAAAATATGAATGAAGGACCAAGTGAAAAATTAACAGCTGAGTAGGGTTTCACATTCCTTTTGCTAGGTTAAATGTTCTTTCCTTCTGGGTCTTCTGAGCATCAGCACCTTAGTAATCCAGCACAGCTAAGAGCCACAGAGACTTTCAGACTCAGGAGGAGAAACTGGTACAGCCTTTGCAGGTTCACAGTATGTCATACATGCTGTAGAACAAGCACATCCTTTAATTCTTGAAAGTGGAACATATCTTAAGGAAACAGTCACAGATGTGTGTGTAAGTTCACCTGTGAAACGTGTTTATTCATTCAGTCGTTTGTTCAGCAATATTTATTGACTACCTACTGGGTGCCAGGCCCTATGCTGGTTGCTGAGGAATAGCAGAGAGCAAAATCACTGCCCCCACAGAACTTGTATTTAGTGGGGAGCTTACATGAAACACCATCACTTTGCGAAATCAGTGATTTTGGAAACGTACTATAAGCCCAACTGGGAAAGCATGGTCATACAGATTAAAGTTTATCCCTTAGAGCAACGCTATTTGATAGAACTTTCTGTAGTGATAAAAATGGTCTGTGTCTGTGTTATCCAGTATACGTGGCTTGTGTAACCATGGGACTGAATTTTTAATTTTGTTTAATTTTAATAGATTTAAATTTAACTTAAATAGTCCCTTTTGTCTAGGGCTACCATATTGGACAGTACAGCCTCACAGGCATAAAAAAATCATGGCAGGGAAGAATGAATAATGTCCATAACATACTGTTGAGTGTAAAAAAAGACTACACAGTAGTATGTTAGTACAATGTCATTTTTGAGAGGGAGAAACATGGAGAAAGACAGTATGCGTGTTTGTAAGAAACAACGTTACAGTAGTATCTATGGGTTTTATTTTCATTTTTCTTGATTTTCCAAGTTTTCTCGTCCCCCTGATTTTTCTCACTAGGGATTAATTATTTATTGCTGGCTCTGCAGGAGCCCTAGTTTCAGGGAACCTCTGTTCAAAGGTGCCGTTGGTGAGACCCAGAGGCCTGGACAAAGTTGCATGGACAGGCCCCTGTGTCTGCCCCCACGTACCCCGTGTGCAGGTCTGCCTGGGGCCTTAGCCCCTGGTTATGGCTCTAGCCCTGGCCCATGACTTACTCTGAGTCAGTCCCTCACACATTCCACGGGGAGCACCAGACTGAGGAGGTGGTTCTGTTGCCTGCCCCATTCTCACCCACAGCTCTGTCCTGTCCCCTTACGAGAGGCAGCTGAACTTGGATGGCAGTGTCCAGCGCTTGGAGGATCGGAATGGCAAGAGGAAGAGGAGGAGCTCCAGCTCTCAGTAATGCTCCCCACATGGCCACTCCCCAGGGAGAGCCTTGAGGGGGTGCTGGTGTTTGGGCCTTGGAGAATGCCCGGGCTTAAGAGCTGGGCTGGGGCTCAGGGAGGCAGTAGGGCACGTGTGGGTCGCGTGCACCTCAGCAGTCAGGAGCAGATGTGCTGCATTTCCTCCCCACGTCCCTCAGGTCCATTAATAAGAAGCCCAAGGCCCTGGAGAACCCCCTGCAGGGGGTGGATGGGACACCCGAGAGCCTGGCGACCTCCAGCCCACCTCCCCGCAACCAGAACAGCCGATGCCCAGAGGAGAAATCCCAGGAGTCAAGCCCCGTAAAGGGCCCCATGGGCCCCTTTCAGCTTCTGGGGTCCCTGGAGCCCTGCCCTGGGCTGGCCAGGGAGGGGGTGCGGTGCAGCCAGGAGAGTGGCAAAATGGAGAACGGGGTCAAGGGGGCTTGCAAGCCACGCTGGAACTTTGAGCAGATCTCCTTCCCCAACATGGCTTCAGACAGTCGCCATACCCTCCTGCTTGCCCCCGCCCCAGAGCTGCTCCCGGCCAACGTGGCAGGGCGGGAGACAGACGCTGAGTCCTGGTGCCAGAAGCTAAACCAGCGGAAGGAGAAGCTCTCCAGGCGGGAACGGGAGCAACAGGCAGAGGAGGCCCAGCACTTCCGGGAGGATGTAAACTCGGATCCCGAGGTGCAGTGCTGCTCCAGCTGGCAGGAGTACAAGCAGCTGCTGCAGAGGCGGCACCTGCAGAAGACCCAGAGCCGCCCCCCACACCTGTGGGACCAGCCTGTCACACCCTTGCTGAGTCCCGGTCAGGCAGACTCCCCAGGTACCCCCTCATCCTGCCATAGGCCACAAGACTTTGAAGGGGGCATGGATTGACCACAACTGATGGAGGCTTAAGGAAGATGGGGGAGGAGAGAGCTGTCAGTGGAGTGGAACCCACAAGGATAGTCCATTCTGGGAGGCAGCAAAGAGACCCAGGTGGGAAGGTTTAGAAATGGCAAGTCAGTGCCCAAGGAGAGGCGAGGAGGAATGAAAACTACAACCACATCCTTAAAATCATAAACGAGATGCATGTGGAGTGGCTCTGCCACCAACTGGCTGTGGTTCCCTGTTCTCCCAGCTCTGTCAGAGGAGAACAAGGGGGTGATATATTGGTCAAATAAATAGAAAGCTTCTTGTATGCCCTGCACGTTAAGAATAGAGAACTAATAGGCAAGAGTTGTGTTAATGAATTCAGAACTACCGTTCTTAATGGGAACATGGTGAGTTGTAAGTAACTAGAGTAGTGTTGTCAGAGCAGTTAAATTTGAATTTCAGATAAACAACTAATTTTTTAGTATATGTATATTCCAAAAGTTGCATGGGGCATACCTATACTAAAAAAAAGAAATCTGCTAAATCTGGCAACCCTAAACTAGATGGCAGATTCAGAAATGTCAGGGGGAGTCTGGAGGGTTGACTCCCCTCACCAACGCCTTATTTTCACCATCCTTGTAGCCACAGTCCTTCAGCATATCTCTGTGCTGCAGACGACACACCTTGCTGATGGAGGCGTGCGGCGAGTTTCCAGGTAGTGCCTGTCTCCACAGTACTTTGGGTGCCGGCAGGAGTTGGTAGCTGGGATTTTACTCCTGAAGTTGGGCATGAGCTGGGGGAATCATTCTAGAGACCCCTACCCTGGCTAATATTCATGTATATCTAGGGGAGAGGGAGGAGTGAGAGACAAGAGTAGATTTTTCCCCAGGTTCTCAGATAAGGTAGCCGTCCCTCCTTAGTCCCCCTGGAGGAACTGGGGGAGCGAAAGGGTGGTGTGGAAAGAAAAGATGGGGGAGGAGAGCCCCTGTTTCCTAAGGTTTCTCACTCTGTCCTCAGGCTGGTGGAGAAGTCTGGGGGCTTGGAGATCAGCTTTGATGTTTACCAGGCCGATGCTGTGGCCACCTTCCGAAAGAATAACCCTGGCAAGCCCTATGTCCGGATGTGCATTAGTGGGTACGGGACCAGCGAGCACTTCCCCCGGGCTGCTGCCAGTTCTCTTGTAAACCAGCTGGACCTCCTCTCCATGCCCCTGGCTAGTTCGTCAGTCCCTGAAAAGAACCAGCGGTCCAGAGAGAGGCCCCATAGCCAGTTAGTGCTACAGGAACCCAGGCTTCCCAATCCTCACCTCTCATTCCTGGCATTTTCAAGTAGTCTCTCTCCTGTGCCACGTTAGTCCCAGGCTCACCCAGCAGAAGGGATGTGAATCAGAGGGATTTCCAGGCCAAGAGTGGCGAGAACCTTACTCTTCCTAGTCCCCTTACCCAACCAGGGCTCTGGGTGTTACTTGGAGAACTTAATCAGAGCCGTGCAGTTTGCAGACAGGAGAGCCCAGGGGCCAGACTTCTTGTACCCCCAACTCCTGTCTTACAATTACCCTTCCCTGGGAGCCTCAGAGGGCTGGGTTCTCAAAGCCTATGGGTGGGCTGTGTTCAGGTCTCAGTCTAACCTTGATTCTCGCAGATTTGATGAGCCAGTCCCAGACCTCTGCACCCTCAAGCGGTTGTCCTACCAGAGCGGGGATGTTCCTCTGATCTTTGCCCTGGTGGATCACGGAGACATCTCCTTCTACAGCTTCAGGGACTTCACGCTACCCAGGGATCTGGAGCACTGACCACGCAGCTCTGGCCGGGCCAGGGGTCTGCTCTGAGGGACCTGGACTGTCTGCTCTCAGGGACCATCTCAGTTGCCTCCTACACCCAGACTCTGACCTGTAGCTTCAGAGGCTAGTCTGGGCCTTGGCCCTGGGTGTCTGATGCTTGCAGGAGAGGGGAGCTTTGCCCCCCCTACCTGGCTGCTGCAGCACTTCCATGCCCCAGGCCTGAGATTGCTGCCTTGCAGTAAATCCCCTTGGAACTCAGGACTAGATTTCAGAGACCAGCGAGGCGGGGCAGAAGAGAGGACTCTGTGCCTTTAAATGAGAGGGTGCCTGCTTCTTGCGATAAAGCCAAAGCCATTAAAAAATAGATCCCTTTTCTGCTGTGGCTGGATATACTGGACGAGTCCTCCCTACCCACCATCCCATTGTCCGTGGAACTGGCCCCCAGGCACTCACCCCTGCTGTATCCACCCACAGAGAGTACTTCGTCCTCTGGTGCTAGAGTTAAGAGCAGCTCTCAGGAGGGCAGGAATGCGACCCGACCCTTTCTCTGGGAAGTCACTGACGTCTAGCTAGCTTGGCTTTCAGAAGGGTGGTCCGAAGAGGGAAGATGGCATTCCACTTGTTCCTTCCCTGAACGCAGCCAGGTCCGGGTAGAGGGGCGGCCGAGAGGCGACATGTCAGTGTGGCTTGAATCCTAGTCTTTCTGAGCTGTGCGGGCCTGGCCTCCGCGCCCCTTCTGCTCCTGTCTCCTCGTTCCTAATCCCCTCCCTCGTCGTGCTGAAAACTCCGGTCGCTGTTGCTGCCGGTTACCCGGAGGAAGGTCCAGGCTTGGAGGCCGCCCAGAGAGGAGGCGCCTCGGCGACACCCGTCCTCAAACCACCTAGTTCTTGGGTCCCGAAACTTGGCCCTGTGTTCGCCGGTCACCCTCTCTGATTGGGGTCTGCTCTGAGGGACCCGGACAGGAAGAGCCGGCCGGGCTATGCCCCTCCCTCCGGGGCAGCTCGGGGCCAGGTTGTGGGAGGAACCGATCGCCTGGTTTAGGAGGTGGCCCGGGGCAGCCGCGCGTTCCGGGAACTATTTCCTCCTCCGGGAGGCGGCGGGACACGGCGCGGCGTGGCGTCCTGCGATCAGGTACGCCCAGGTGAGCCCAGGTGAGGCCGAGGGCGGGCCGGCAGTGCCTCGTACATATTCACGGAGACCTCGGCCCCGCCCCCGCGGTCCACGGAGTCGTGGATTGGCCGGAGCACGGCCCCCGCCCTCCCCGAGGGCGCCCGCGCTGCGCTCGGCCTCTAAGGCTTTGCGCTACCGGGGGCGGGGCCAGGCCCGGGGGGCGGGCCGCTGGGGCACTGCTCTCCGGGTTCCGCGGCCCGGCCGGCTCACCCTTTATGTAAATAGCGGCGGCTCCGCCCCCTGCTCGCCGCGCCGGAGGTGAGCAGGAAGGAGACTGCCGCCCAGCATCCCGTGGGCCCGCGGCGGAGCGAGCGGAGCTGGCGGCCGGCGCCGAGGGACGCGGAGGCCTCGGACGGGGGCTGGCCTGGAGTTCCAGGTGAGGTGAGGGCCGGGACCCACCTAGTCGAGCCCGCCCCCTCGGGGCGCCCGCCACTTGGGGCGCCCGCCACTCGGGGCGGGGAGGCAGGGGAGGGCCGGGACCCCTGGCTTCTCCGGGCTGGGCGGGGAGGGCTGCGCGCAGATCCGCTCGCCTCGCTCCGGATCTCGTCGCTCCGCTCGTCTGGGAGAAACACCTGTAGAAAGTGCCGCTGGGAACTTTTCTGTGCCTGATCCGCCCGCGATTACAGAATCTGGGTTTCGGGTTTGCACAATAGTGTTGGTTTTGGAGAGCAGGGAAACAGGTGCTCGGCCCGGCTGGGCGCGAGGGTCACTGCGGGCGGAGACGGAGTCTCCGGGTCTCGGGCCCCACGTGTAAGGCGCCTGGCCGGAAAGGCAGGCGACGCGCGTCTCCAGAGTGGCCCTCTCTCCGCGAGCGGGGCCCGGAGCGCTTTACGTTGGCGGCTTAGCCCCTGCTCCTGCCATCTGGGCCTTCTCCCTGCCGGCCCTTTGTGCCTCCTAATCCCCGGACACAGGAAGCCCGCGGAAGGGACTTGGGTCTTGGGGCCTTTCTCCGCCTCAGGCGGCTTTGGATACCTTTAGGGGACGTTTCGGAGACCCAGTCTCTTTTCCAAGACCACGGGGGTTGGGCTGCGCTGCGGGACACTGGGGCTTGGCAAGAAGTGAAAAATACCGTCTTGCCAAAGAAAGTGTGCAAAGTTTGCTCTTGGTTTGCTCAGGCTGGACGGTTCACAGACACACCAAGCTTTGGCTGTGGGGAGCACTGACTGTAACTAGGAGAGCCGTGGTGTGGCCTCCTGAGGCTCTCACCTGAGCCAGGTGAGCTTTGGGTGAGGTGGGCGGGGCGTAGACTCGGCGCCGTCCCCATGGGGATCCATGTGCCAGATGCAGGGCGTCTTAACCTGGGCTCTAGGGAGCCTCTGCAGAGTTTACAACTCAAGGTCCTGTCAGGCTGCAGAGGGCATTCTGAGCAGGGAGAGGAGGAGTGTGTCAGGGAGACAGGAAACCCCAGGTGGGAGGAATAGAGCAGCAGAACAGAAAAGCCCTGGCCCAGCCCAGGGGAAGCCAAAGTCAGAAGTGGCTTCTGAGGAACAGTCTGGGTCTTTGTGAGCTGAAGCATGGGAATGGTCCAACCTCTTTATTTTATGCACAGGGGATTCAGATTTGGTTTTCTTCAACTATCTGCCCCCAGTGCTCACTTATGTCAGTGAGGGCTCAAACCCAGCTCTGGGGGCTCTGACCAGTGCTTGCTCCTATTCTCTGAAGTTAGACTGGGCCACTGTCTGTGGGAGCCACTGGGCAGTGTTTCCAAGGTCTGGGGTCATCCTGCATCCCTACTTTTCCTTGAGGCAATGGAGTATCCCCTTTAGCAGCAGATTAATATAATTTTTTTTAATGTATATTTTTTATTTATTTATTTTTGGCTGCACTGGGTCTTTGTTGCTGTGTGTGGGCTTTCTCTAGTTGTGGCGAGCGGGGGCTACTGTTTGTTGGTGCACGGGCTTCTCGTTGCAGTGGCTTCTCTTGTTGCAGAGCTCAGGCTGTAGGCACGCGGGCTCAGTAGTTGTGGTGCACGGGCTTAGTTGCTCCGCGGCATGTGGGATCTTCCCGGACCAGGGATCGAACCCGTGTCCCCTGCATTGGCAGGTGGATTCTTAACCACTGCGCCACCAGGGAAGTTCCAGATTAATATAATTTTAATCACTTAGTGACTTAGCACTTAGTAGCGCTTTAATGCACAGTAGCATTAAAAGAAAGAAAAAGGCCCTTAATCCCAGCTGACCCCATTGGTTTAAAAAATAAAAAAGGTAATAGGAGCCCACTGGGGCAAATGAAGTGTTTTAGAAAGTGTAAAATAAGACAGAAAACAACTTCTCTCTCGAGCCTCACGGTCTTTCCTCAGATATAGTGCTCATTAAGTTTTTTAAGTGTCTTTCGACTCAGGTGTAGTTTTGAATTGTGCCTTGCCGGTTTCTTGCTGGGTGACCCTGGCTCTGTCACTTAACCAAACCTCAGCAAGCCTTGTTTTTACAGTTGTTGACGAGAGGATGAAAAACGTCATAAACACGTGTGGCCTGGCACATAGCTGGCGCCAGGTGAGGGTGGGCTGCTTAGCGTCCCCACGAAGCATACAGAGCATGGTCACTTGCGGGAACTTGGGCAGATGCCTGGGCCTTTCGGATGTGCCTGACGGGTTGTGAGGGAATTTGGCTTCTCTGTCCAGATATCCTGATTTCTGAAAGCCTCTGGAGATCAGAACTTTTAGAATGAGGATGTTGCTCCTTGGAGAGCAGAGGTAGAGGGCAGTGGCCTCTCCTAACCTCACTTCAAGTTCCAGGGGCCCTTGGGACTCCTTGGAAAAGCCAGGAGTGAGGCCTAACGGCCGGACCCCCACTGGCAGGCCTTTCCTGGGAGGAGTGTGTGTGTACAATCTAATCTGCTTTGCTTTCTGCTCGGGGGAAGGCTTGGCTGTATACATTCTGCACCCCGGTGGGCGGATAGGTTGGGGTAGCACATTCCTGCACTGCTCTGTTGTAATTAAGGAGATTTTCTGTGAACTCCACAGTGCCTCCTTTCAACCTCATGTAGGGAAGGGGTATCCTCTCCTGCCAGGACTTCCTGGCCCCAGGACCCTCCCTCCCATAGAGAAAATGGTACACGGAGCTGGAAAGTTTGGCTTCTCTGCCATCAGTCTGTGACCCCCCTATCTACCGCATTGGAGACACTGAGCATCCCTGGCAAGCATCTCCAGGGGCCATGTGGTGTTCCGTGAAGGGGGTCCTTCCTGACGTGCAGAGGCAGCTTTTGAGACACCTGGATCGGGGGCCAGGGTGGAGGCCCGAGAAGCCAATGGCCCTTGCTCCTGGGTTGGCTGCCTTGAAGAGCACTGGCTGCCTGGACTAACTTATCCTGAGTACTCAGCTCGGAGAGGCCTTCTTATCTCACCAGGCGATATCACTATCAGGGCTACCCCTGGGTCTCCTGAGGCATGCCAGGTCTGTTTGGCAACTTCGTTTTCCCCTGCCCAGGAGTAGTTTTCAGGGAGAAAGTGGGGTATGGGATGGAAGATGGGCGTCCCCCAGTAGGGCCACCAGTACTGTTCGCTCTTCTCCAGCCCTGGCTCCCTAGGATCCCCCGGGAAAGCCTCCTCTCCCTGTGCCCTGTCAGCATGGGGCTTGCCCAGCTCCCTTGGGGGTGGCCTTCCCTCCCCGCCCTGCCTCTCAGAGGAAACTGGTCCTTTAAAGAGTCACCCCACTCCTTCCCCTTCCCCTTCCCAGGGACCACAGTGAATTCTCGTGAGCTAGGAGAGGCTCCTCTGGGCGTGGGGACAGGGAAGCTGCTAGATACCTGACTGTGCCCTTCAGGAATTCAGCAGAGACAGGAGACTTTTCTCGAGACACCTGCCTCGGTGTTCCCAGGGTTTGATGAGAGGGACTGGGTACAGGACTGTTTGATTCTAGTAAATAATGTTATTGTTGGCTCTACTTGCCAAGGAGCTGGGTGTCCTGGAGCCTGGGGCTGAGGCAGGACCTGTAAGGTATCCCCAAGCAGGATGTCAGGCGTGATAGGCATATGGCCCTGGCCTTGGTCAGAGACTTGAGAACAGGACGGGGAAGTTCCCTGAGGACCCCGTGGGGCCCCAGCCCAGTACTCTTGAGGGTCAGCGGCTCCTGACTGGAGAACACCTTTGCCTACCTGATCCCCATTCAGTCCCAGCTGTTCATTTATTCAACAAGTATTTATTGGTGCCTCTGTATGTTGCGGTGTGGTTTAGACACCAGGCATAATCCTGGCACCAAGCAAAGGTCTCTGCCGTCACAGGACTCAAATTCTAAAGGATGGGAAGCGTGAGTGACTGGAAATGAGTGTGGGTAGTAAATAATCTGTTAAAAGGCAATACGAGCTATAGAGTAAGAACTAAAGCCGGGGATCAAGACCCCTTGGGAGGGGGGCAGGTTGCAGCTTTAAACAGTGGTCAGGATGGGCCTCGTCAAAAGGGTCACATTTCAGCACAGACTTGCAGGAGGTGAGGGAGTTCTTTAAGTAAATGCTGGGTGCCTCTCAGGTGTGAGGGCACTAAGCACTGGAGATACCACCATGGACAGGTCAGGTGGGGCCCGGTTCCTCCCCGCTGGAGATGACATAGCCTGGAAGCTGCTTGGGTCAACTTGCTGGGATGAGCCAGGCAGCCTGCCCACCCCCACCCACGCCCACCCCGGGCAAGACGTCAGTGTTCTCCCCAGAACTGCTTTGCTTTTCCTTGTGCTTGACCACATCCAGTTTGTCACTTCCCTGGAGAGAGTCTGGTGTTGGATTGCAGAAGGGGACCGAGGCCCCCAGGATGGGGATGTGGGGAGGACGCACGCATTCCGACTTCCCACTCACCCTGCAGGAAGAGCCTGGGGGTGGCAGGAGGGCCCTCCCAGGGCTGTGGGACTGGCCTGTGGCTCCGTGGGACGGACAGTGAGGGGTGGAGGGCCAGGTCAGGCTCTAGTTGCTGACCCCAGGTGGTCCCATCCAGCCTGCTCTTGGCGAGCCCCTTTGTCCTGGGAGGGAGGCTTGAACTGAGCAGACGGTCTGCAGCCTGGTTGGCGTTCAGACTGGGACGTGGACTCTTACTGCCCAGGCTCCATAGCTCTCAGAATTGGCTATTTCGTAAGTAATTGTAAGAATTACATGAGATGATGCTTGCAAAGTGCTTCAAGTAGCATCTGGCCACAGTCCCTCTCAATCCCTTTCATTACCTAACAACAACAGCGACAACCATTCTGTGGTTCCCACCCCCTCGCTCTCGGTGTTCTAGTCCCACCTCCACAGAGGTGCCCTTTCTGCCAAGGTTTGGTTGCTAAGCTGCTGGCCAGGGGCTGCCCAGTGCCTCTGGGAGATTGGGTTTCCCAGGATAACTCAGGCGCTGGCAAAGCAGCCGTGGGCATCTGAGTTGGGACGCACAGGTGCCCAAGGGTCAGCAGCTGCCCCAGCTGCTTACAGCCCTCTCTTAGCACTCCCCGCCGTGGGAGGTGCAGGGGCGAACTCACACCCGGCGGACGGAGGCCAAAGCTACACGCAGGATGTCGGGGAAGGGAGGGCAGCTTAGCAGCAGCCGGCCATGGGAAGCACGAGCAGAGGGGAGCCTGGGACTGCGCCTCGTGCCGTGCGTGCTCCCGGAGATCGTGAACACGAGCAGGTGCTAGTGTGGCCCCAAGAGCCTTCTCTCCCGTGGGCCTGAGATGTCCAGAGTCCTGCTTCCGGATGTAGCCTCTCTTAGCAGCTCAGTGGAAATGCCCAGGCTGTGGAGGGACCTTCTAGGGGGCTGGCCCATCACACACCTCCAGCACAGGCTGACGCAGCTTGGCCAAGCCTTGGTCTCCTGGGGATAGATTAGCCCAGGCACCCCAAACAGTGCCAGCGTGGGAGGAGCCGTCTGCTCTGGGGACCCCCGTCTTCCTCCCTGTGACACAATCAGACCTGCTGTGTAGAGCGGGGAGCCAAGACAAGCCCACTCGCCTGCACTTATTTCTTCTCTGCTTCCACTGGTCTCTGCCCTGAGCTCCTGAGATGCAGGGGTGGGGGCAGGGTCTATGTGCGTCCCTGCCACAGGGTCTGTGCAGAGGATGGGAAGGGAAGACAGGGTGTGAATTGGCTAGCCTGTTGCCAAGTACGCAGCTCTCCTTTTTTTTTCCAGGGTGGGCATCAGGGTGTGGGGAGACCAATTCTAGGCCCTGGTATGTTTCACTGGCGGGCAACAGTGTTGGGTGATTAGAGCAGTGAGAGCGAAGGGAATCGCCAGGTCAGCTGCCCGCGGGGGACTCTTCAGGCCAGCTCCACGCACGCGGCACAGACCTGTGGGGAGAATGAGTACGAATCAGCCACAGGTCAGCAAGCCTCATGGCCCAGCCAGCCCTGTACCCTACGCGCCCCCCCGCCCCACCACCGAGGGACCAGAGAGCCCGGCAGAGCAGGGAGGGCGGCTCAGAGGTAGGTCTGGACACGGACGGAGGGCGCAGTGGACAGGAATGGAGGCCGAGGTTGGGCAATCTTTAGAAGTTCAGCGGATGGAGAAGGTGTTTCTTCTCAGGAAGCGCCCCTGGCACGGGTTGTGCTCTAGCCAGGTGGCACCCCCAGCGCAGGAAGCCAGGACCCTCGGAGCTCCTTCCTTCCCCAGTCTTTGCCTCAGACCCTTCTTGGCGTCAGACTTGGGGGGCTTCTCAGCCTGGGGGGCCCCTGAACTCTCTTACCCCACATCCCTCACGGCAAAAGCGGCATTGAAGAATACAGCACCTGAGAGCTTGCCAGCTCCTCCCAGGCCTTCCTGTTGAGGCTCACAGCCGCCTCACCCGTCATAGCCTGAAAGCAGTAACATCCTTTCGCCCCGGACCAGGGGCGCCTGAAACATGAGGCCACACAGCTGGTTCCACCCACCTGTCTACTCCCTGCCTCTGTGCCCATTTGGTGTCCATAGCCGTGGGCAGGGCAGGAGCGATCCCCCAGCAGGACTGAGTGCCAACTGTGAGCGCAGGGCCGCCCTCACACCTGACCAGGACCTGGGCCCCTCCCGTGTGATCCTCTTATTTCCCCTGCCTGGGAGGCAGATAAACAGAAAGAAGAAGAAGCATCACCAGTAATCCCATAACCCTTCCACTGTGTTGTCGACTTATGTAAATATTTTTTAAGACTCTACCTGACTCTTGGATACATTGGACATATGTTTCCGTGGCCATCGTCTCCTGCCCTTTTCATGACTGTACCCGTTCCATCGTCGGGCTGAGCACCCTTCACCTGCCCCCTGTTGTTGGCCACTTAGGTTGCTTCTGATTTTTCCTAGCAGCTTAATGACAAGCACGACAAGGCAGGGGAGACCGTCCACAGAGCTAGACGAGTGCCCGAGTCCACAGTGGTTTTAGGCATCATTTTAGCATAAGGCACAGTCGAGCGCTGAGGGAGCACGGTGAACGTGGTCCGGATGGGGTCAGGGGGAGATGATTTTGGGAGGGTGATTTTTTGTATGCTGCTTGAGGGGCAAGGTTATATCAGAGGGAAACGTGGAGACGAAAGCACGGAGACCACAGTGAATGGGGCTGGTGCGGGGGCTGAGGAGATGGACACAGGGCCAAGCAGAAGGGGACGTGGGGTGGGGGAGGGGAGGGCGGACCACATCAGGCCCCTGCCCAGGACTGTCAGGGGGTTCCCAGTAGAGTCAAACTGAAGCTCTTTGTTGTGGCCCACCAGGCCCCCCTTCTGACCCATGTCATCCCTCCTTGCATGGAAGCCTGCTGCCTGACACGCCCTGCCCCGAATCCTCCCGCGGGCTGACCACTTCCTACCATTCAGGACTCGGTGGAGGTATTATCACCTCTGTTCGTTCATTCAGCGCACGTTGGAGTGGAGGCGAGGGAGGGAGGCTCGTGAGTATTTGGAGGAAAAGAACCCCAGGCAGAAGGAACGGCAAATGCGCAGACCCAGACTCGGGAAGGTTCGCTGAATCCTGACCACCAAACCCTGGTCACTCGAGCTGAGCATCTTCCCTTATTTTCTTGTAGGCTCTGAGCTTTCTCTGAAACCGTCCCGCTGACTGATTTGTGTACCTCTTAGTCATCGCGCTCCCCTGCCAGGATATAAGCTTGGTGAGCTGGAGGATCTTGTCTGTCTGTCACGGTCGTATGCCCGGTCCTCAGACAGTGTTTGCTCCGCGCCAGGCAATGGCTTCTGCCGTTGCTCCCACTGCTTGCAGCAGACAAGCTCTCCGGACCTCGAGGAGCTGCCACCCAGCTTGGAGGAGCCGAGCTGTGGTGCTTGAGCCCTGGCTGTGGGTCCCAAGCCCTGGGCTCTTTCCCTTACGTCTCCCCGCCCCCGTCAGGAGTGGGTTGAGTAGGTAGGATCTGTTCCACACCAGGGAGCTCCAGGCCCAGGTTCCTGAAGCTTCTCCGCAGAGAACCTCTTGCCTGGGGTGAGTGGAGCTGAGGGTTTGATTGGAGGTAAGTCCAGCCAGTCCCAGACCTGTCCGCCTTCAAGAAGGGATGGTACTTTTTTATGCCTTGACATGGGCAGCTTTTCTGTACTGGGAGCTACGCTGAAGGTCCTGGCTCCGTCACCCCAGGCCAGTGGTGTTCCAGCCCCCGGCTGGAATGAGTGGCAGGTCCAGGCAAGGGCCCCCGGCTCTGCCCAGCCAGACCTCACCAGAGGCCAGGACCCACACTGCTTGCTTGGCTCTGAGCTGAAGGCATGTGGGAGTGTGTGTGTCTGCATGTGTCTGCGCCTTGGAACTGCACGGCTGTAACTAGGCATCCTCTGTCCTGTCTGTGCATCCTTTTCTGCCTCCCAGAGACCTAAGATTGGGGAGTTCACCACACCTGGGGTCAAATCTCAGTTCTGTTGGTACCTTCTTAGGGATTGGATGAGTTGCCCAGCTTCTGTGGTCTTCTTTCCATGTCTGCCGCGTGGGGATGTTCCACTCACCTTCCAGGGAGGCTTCTGGAAGGAGAACGAGCATCCAGGATGAGGTTTAGGTGCACCTTGTTCTAACGCACAAAGGTTTGGTTCAGTGCCTGGTAGGCAGCAGGGGCTCCAAGGGGCAGCCGGGTGGATGGAGTGCCCGCCCTCCCTCCCCGAGTGGGGCTTTCTCCCACCCAGCTCCGCATCCTGTCTCCCTCCCTCCTACCTGCACGTCTGCCCCTGGGACTGGGCGGTGTCACCCTTGAGCCTTTGTGGGTCCTTGGCACAGATGGCCCTGTGCCCGCTTGTCCCCACCCTGCAGCCTGAGAGGGTCCCCGGGGCAGAGCCCAGGGTGGCCTCTCCCTGGAGTCTGCAGGCCCGTTTCCTCCTCCAGGGCGTCCCTCCCAGCCTCCTCTGGCTTCTGACCCAGTGACCTGGGCCGGGAGAGGGAGACGGGGCATTGCCAGGAGCCTGGGGTGGCAGGTTGATGAGCTGGCGCTACCCTCCCCCATGGCTGGAATGCGAGGCCACCAGCCCAGCTGTTTGTCCAGGAGGCCGAGGTCGCTGCAGGCCCCGAGTCTGTTTTCACTCCCAGGCCCAGGAGCCTCCGGGACTTTCCCGTGTTTGTTCCCTGAACCCACTGCGGGGCCTCGGGTCAAGTGAGCACCTGGGAGTTTCCCGACTACGTGCTGTTCCTTGGAGAAGTGGGGCTCCCCGTTCTGCTCTGGCTCCCCCAAAATGTGAAGGCACAGACCTCTACTCTCCAACCCTCTCACAAGTGGTGGCCTTTTCGGTGTCCCCAGAAGGTGAGGCGTTCAGAGGGCTGGTCTCCGCCTGTTCCCAGCTGGAGATGTTCGGATTGCCCTGGGACATGCCTCTCTGCCAGAAAGTCCCTCCAACTCTGCCACGCATGTGCCTGCCGGGGTCCATTCATATGCGAAGTCTGGCCTGACGGTTAATTTTTGTCACCTTTCAAGAAGCCAGAAACTTCAGGGCATCCTTCGGGTCTCAGCTTAACCACCTCTTCTCCGGTAGGACACTCCCCTGCTGCCGGGTCTGGGCCGGATGCCCCTGTGCCCCCCCATCAGGGTACCCGGCACTGTGCACTGTCCTGTCTTTACCTGCCCCTACCCCAGAGTAAGCTCCTCCAGGGCAGGGACTGGCTCTGCCTCCTTCCCTTATAGTGTCAGGCGTGAATGGAGCCATTTCCAGGGTGGGCCTGAGCCCCTGTGTTTCCGAGGACGGGCCTTGGTGTCCTGTGGTCAGTGGGAGGTTGTGCTCCTGGAAGCCGGAAGCTGGAGCACATGTGATCCCACCCGCTTCCCCCAAGGATGAGCCAGAAATAGTTCCCCCTGGACTGGGAATGCATTCTACGGTGGGAGGACAGTTTGGGGGCCTGGGGCTGGCTTCTCTATTGGGAGCAGATTTCTCCTCCTGATTACTCTCCACTGGGCCCCTGGGAAAGGGAGCCTTTCCGAGCACACCCCGTCAGAGCCCAGGGGAGCTGGAACTGGAGAGCCAGAGCTGAGGGTGGGAGGTGGGGCAGCCTGGAAGCCTGGGCTTCCAGAGAGAGACCCCCAGCAGCCGTGGGGGCGGACCCAGCTCCCCCGCGGGCCCCGGCTGTGGGGTGGGGTGGGCCAGCACCCCCCGACTGTGTGCTCTGCACCTCACTCACTCAGGTTCCGGACGGCTGTGGCGGGTGGGAGCAGCCTAAGCCCAGAGTCGCTGGAGAGCCTTCCCTGAAGTTAGAAGGAAGCATCTGCCCAGGTGTGCAGCCCCCAGCCCCCACCCCCACCCCAGGGAGTTCTGCTGGGCCCTGGCCTGGAGTTGTCGGCGCATTTCCCCTCCCCCATCAGGGTTCTGATCTGGGAGCCCAGGTGGACAGCCTTTGCGTTCCCACCTTCCAGCCGGCTCTGGAGACAGCGGCTTGTGAAGTTGCCCTTTCTGTTTAGCCAGAGTTTTATGGTTTTTCAGAAAACAGGTTAACAATTAAGCTTTAAAACCTCAGGGCCTCTGGCCCTCCTTGTTCCCATAAAGCCGGGCTAAATGGCTTCCTCCCCCGGCTTCTCCTGTTGGCTTTATTAGGCCACAGGTGGCCGGGAGCAAGCGTCAGAGCATTAACCAGCTCCGGCCTCCAGGTCCAGAGCTCCCTCCGGTTTCCTCTCAGGGAACCGCGCTCCACGGATGGGGCGTGAGGCGTGGGGAAGCCGAGGGTGAAGCTGGCCCGGCCCCGGGGGCGGCCGCCTGCCGTGCTTGGGGAGAGGCTGCCTAAGCTGGGCGAGTGGGCCTGGGCGCCGGGTCGGGCTCTGGGGTGCCGGGCCTCCTTTGGCCGGTGCTCAGCAGCTGCCCCCCTTTCCCCAGGGGGCTGCGCGCAGCAAGATGAGGAGGTTCCTGAGGCCGGGACACGACCCTGCGAGGGAGAGGCTCAAGCGGGACCTCTTCCAGTTTAACAAGGTAAGGGGAGCGGAGGGCCGGCCGGGCGTTTACGGCAGGCACGAAGGTGTCGCGCGCCCAGGGAATTCCCTGACGGTCCAGTGGTTAGGACGCCACGCTCTCACTGTGGAGGCCGCGGGTTCGATCCCTGGTTGGAGAACTAAGATTCCGCAAGCTGCGCTGCGTGGCCAAACAAACAAAAGGTATCACCCTCCCCACAGGCTGGGGCTGGCGCCGGGGTCGCCTTTACCTGGACTAAGGTGCTTACTTGGCACTGCCTGCTGTGCCTCCTGGGAACTGGATTTTGGAAATGGGGCCTGGTTAGAGGCTTTCCTGGGAAAGGGTGACAGGACGCCCAGGAGTCAGCTCTCCTTGTCCCATGTGTCTCGCTGGCTGTGTGACCTCTGCAGGTCACCCCACCTCTTCCAGCCTAGTTTTCCCCACCTGTAAAATGGGGATAAAACAACCTGTCCTGCCTCCCTCCTCGCGGGGTTATGGAGCAGGCCTAGGGCCGGGAAAGGTGAAAGTGCGTTGAACCCTGCGAAGTATAAGATGTTCCTGTGATGCCAGTTTCCTTGGAGCCCTGGGGCCACAGGCCATGGCCGTTCCCTCCCTCCTCAAATTACCCTCAAAGGAAAACACAGCTTTCCCTGCAGGCAGAACACATGATTCCTTCTGGCCGGCTGTAGGCCTGGGTGAGTGGGGAGAGGCACCTGGGAGAAGGTGTCGGCGGGGGGGGGGGGGGGGTTGGCATTTGACCACCCCAGCTCCACACCTGCTCCTAAGGCCCCCCAGGCGGGTGTCCTCTTACCCACGATCATGGGGCTTCCCTGGGGGCTGGCCTGTAAAAGGGAAGGAACACAGGGTGGTTTATGAGCTCCGAGGCCACCTAGCAATCCGCAGCCGGTTCGGGGCAATTCGCTCCCCTCACCTCTGCTTTGATCTAGGCCCTTGGCCTCCGTGCCTCAGCTTCCCTCCACCCTGGAAGGTGGACTGCAGGAAGGGGAGCAGCAAGATGCTCTTCCCCTCGGGGGTCCCAGGACCCCTCCAGGACATGCTGACGGGTGGGCTTCAAATCCAGCTTAGCCACTTAGAAGCTGGATGACCCTGTGCCCGTCACCCACTGCGTAGGCTTGCTGTGAGGATTACACGGAATTAGATCATTGACGTGCTAAGCACAGTGGTCCAGGAGTGTCAGGTGCTGTTTTCAGGGGCTGCCTGCCTGCCAGGGAGAGAGAGCTCCCGGGGGCTTGTTCGAGGCGAGTCAGGGTCCCAACCTGCTCTGCCGGTTTCCTCTGATTTTCTTGACCTGTGACTGTGAGGCTACTGCCTCTGGGATCAGGGCTTCCCTAAATGAACACCTCCTCCCACTGGGGGAAGGAAGCTGTGGGCACGGCTTTTGGGCCTTGGGATGTGGGCGTGCATATGTTATGAATGGGGGATCTCTGGGCCCCTGCGGCCTGCCATTCTCACTTACAAGGGAGCAGCCCATGGGTGTTGGGTGTGGGTCTCAGAACCTCAGCATCTGCCTCGGCGCCTGGGTGACCCCTGTCGCCTTCCATTGCCCTTGATGATGCTGGGATCTCACACCCCAAAAAGGTGGCCAATTCCAGTGGAAACCGGATAGACAGGCTCAGTGAAGAGGGATGAACCCCCGCCCCAAGTTCCAACTGTGCAGCAGCAGGGTGGGGCTGGGGTGGGGCTGGGGCAGAAGAATCATGCCTCCCCCTCCACCCCGTGCCCCCAGACTGTACTGCCCCACCCCCAGGCCTGGCTGGGGAGGGGAGGCTCCTGGAATTCCTTCTTCCTCCCATTCACTTCCAAGAGACATGCATTGAGTACCTACACAGCCCAGCGCTGGGGCTTTGGGAATCTCAGACAAGACCTCTGCCCTCCAGGACATTTATAGTCTGGTGGAAGGAAGGGGGCTGATGGTCTAAAATTCCACTTCCTGGGAGGGGAACGTCTTGGGGGGGCTGTTGGGGAGGGGTGGGGCTTAGACTCATCTCATCTAGGTTCTGGGTGAATGGTGGAGCCCGAAGGGTTGGGCTTGGAGGGTGAGTCCAGATCCTGGAAGGTTTGGGAGCCTGGGTGGTCCTACCCACGCCAGCCCTGCCCCGGCCCCCTGGCTGTGAGGTCAGCTGTGGGATCAAGGGAGGCTGGAACCTGGGAATCTGGGTCTGACACGCCAGAGCCTGGTGAGTTTTGAGCAGGGGAGTGAGCGATCTCATTTATGACTTAGAGGAGGTAGCTCTGGGACCTTTTTTTTTTTTTCCCCTACCTTTCAGTCAGGAGCAGGTAAGCTCAGAGCACTTAGGAGACGTTGCATTGACTGACTGGGGCCCAGCAGTGGGGTTGGGGCGCAGGGCTTGACCGTTGACATTTGGGGCCTTTGGGGCCCACTGAGTTGTGGGGCTGTTTAGCAGCATCCCTGGCCCTGCCTCCCCAAGACATGACAACCAAAACTGTTCCAGACGCTGCCCAGTGTCCCCTGGCCAGTGAAATAGCCCCTGGTTGAGGGCTTATTTAGGGCGAGAGGTTGATGAGACCTGGTGATAGACGGGGCGTAGGAGGGAAGGGAGGCAGCTGTCCTGCATCCTGGCTGGGCAGTGATGCCACCCCCTGGGTTGGGGAGCCCAGGAGGGGCGAGGAGCAGGGTTGAGGAAAGTGATGCATTCGATTCCGACAGAATAGCAACAATTATGATCGTCCACTTATCGAGAGGCAGTCTTGCCCAGGGGTGAGTGGCGCCAACCTCGGCACCTGACTGCCTGGGTTCACCAGCTGGGTGACCTTGGACAAGTCACTCATCTCTAAGTGGAGAGGGTAACAGCAGCCACCCCACAGTGTTGGTGTGAGGATTAAACGAGTTAGTGTGTGAGTTGAAGGGCCTAAGTGGCTAGTGGTTCCAGTATCAGCACGGCTCTGTGAATGTTATCTGGCTCGAGGTTCAGTGTGGAGAATCTTGGCACCCTCAGGTGAGGGCGGGTCCCAGCAGACAGTGGGATACACAGAGCTGGAGCTCAGAGCCTCACATCTGGGGAAGCAGGCAGTGTCCATCCCGGAAGTGCCGGTCTGCAGGGCAGTGAGCTGGGAGGTGGGACGGTGGCACCATCATAGGCCAGTCCAAGAGGCTCGCAGACACCAGCTGGGCCTCTCCCTCCAGTACCATCTGGCCCAACTCCTTGATACCCGCACCAAGTGAGGTGCCTCAGAGAGATCAGGGACATGGCCCCCGGCGGGCCGAGAGCAGCACGTCCTGTTTCTTCGGCTTCGGTACCTGGGAAGGAGCTGTGTCTGTGGACAGATGCTCTGAACCCCCTGCTGGGGACTGACTGTCCGAGGGGCAGCTCCGGTTCACCAGGGGCTCCATGCCAAGCAGCAAAGGGGCCAGGTGGTGCAGTGGTTGGGGCGGGGACCCTGGAGCCAGGCGGCCTGGGTCTAGATGCCAGCTGTGCTGCTTCCTCACTGAGTGACTGCAGAAACGTTACTTAACCTCTCTGCTCCTCAGTTTCCTCATCTGTAAAGTGGGCGTTGTAATCACCCCTACACCCAGATTGGTGGGCTGAGTGAGTTAACTTGCTTTGAACGGCAGCCACACACAGCTGATGCCCTACAGGGTCTGCCTCACCTTCGCCTCAGCCTCCTGACGACTCACAGGTGGGCGCTGTTCCCACTCTGCAGGTGGGGAAACTGAGGCCTCCAGGCTTGCACAGCCTGAGTACCTGGAGGGGGCACCGGCTGGGGATGCGGCTGCCGGTTCCGTCTGCCCACAGCCGTGTGGCCTCAGGGTGCGGCCTTCCATCTCTTCACCTGTGCCGGATGCCGGGTCCTCAGGCCTGTTGGGAAGACAGAGGTCAGCTGGCAGTGCCAGCAGGGCCACTGAGGACCAAATGAGGGAACTGTGGGACCCACTGGGCGCCTCAGGAGGGAGGAAGTGACTCCGAGGAGACAAGGGGACGTAAGCTCATGTTAAATTAAAACCCCTTCCTTGAAAATACCCTCGAGGCCCTGCCTCCCCTGGTGAAACCCGCTGGCCGCCCTTCCTGCCTGGGCCACCCTCCCCCACCCCAGGCCCTGAACAAACAGTGTGTTCCTGACCAGCTGCCCCGTCCAGGGCGGTTTGGTCTTGGCGTTTGCATGGCTGGGCCCCTGGTGTCAGGTGACAGCCGCACAGGGAGGGCCAGGTTGCTGCCACCGCCAGGAATCTGGGCTGACCACACCCAGTACGGGGCAGTGCCTCCCTGTCCCCCAGCCCACCCCCTGCACACCCTCCCACCCCGTGCCCCTGGGCAGCCTTCCTTCCTGCCCCCCAGCAAGTGCTAGGGACTCCTCAGCCCTCCATCTTGGACAGGTCCCCCCTTGCTGGGGGCAGGACGAAGGGCCCCCTCGCTCTCAGACAAACCACCTTTGCTCTCTCCCTTCCGGGAACCTGAAATGGGGTCCCGGAGCCGGTGTGAGACAGACGGGCTTTCTCTCTCTCCCACACCGGGCTAATGTTGCAGTTTGGCGGCTCCTAGAAATCTCTCCTTTCCCAGCTCTCTGTCAAAAGAGTTCATTGTTCTCTCTTCCCTTGGCACAGGTCACCTGAGCCAGGTAGCAGGGTGGGGGCAGTGCCAGGTAGGCTGGATGCTGAGCTCAGGAGGTAGGGGAGGACACCCCACTTTGGTCAGCCTCCTAGCTTGAACCTGAGCTGGAGGCGGCTGGGGTCTCTGGCTGGGAGGGCCGGCCCTGGAACCCGGGCCCGCTGTCCTGGGCGGAGGACTGATGGGGTCGCTGTGTGCCTTGGAAGTCCACAGCAGGACCCCCCTGGGGCTGAGCGCCTCCTGTGCCCCGGGGGCTGCTTTCTTTAAGGGAGGTCAGATACATTCTATGCTCTTGGGTCCTGGAACTGTGCCTAAACCCTAAACCAGCCTGGAGGGGGTCCCTGTCCACGTGGACCTGCTGCTCCAGTGGGGGGAACCACGTCTTAAAAGGCTGTTAGGAGTCGGAGGGAGGGGGAACCAGGGGATGGGAAGGGCACCCCACCTTGGGAGGCAGCTGGAGCGCAGGCAGAGGGGCCTCGTGGAAACTTCCTGCTTCCCCAGGCTTCTCGGGCCCTGGGCGTCCAGCTCCTCCCCGTTCCCCTCTATTAACTGACCTCTGTTCTCTCCCCACGTCCAAATCACTCCCTTCCTCATTCCCAGCAAGACCCCCTGGGCCTCTCGTAACTGGCCTGGGGTCCCCGCACCTCCTTTCTTGACCAGTTCCCTGACCTCGTGACTCGCTTTACGTCATTCATGTTGCCTCATTCAGGGATTGTGGGTCTTATTTGCATGTTGAAGCCGGTCGCTTCCCCTCTGGGACCTGGGGAATCCCCTGTCACCACGTTATTTACATTTGAATCCACCCTCTTGGCCCCAGCCAGTCAGGGTCACCATGAAGTTCCCTCCCCTCATTTTGATTTTGAGGGAGCCTTGGTCAACTTGGAGAAGATGCCCTGAGGGATATGAGGGAATGAGGGAGAACCTTTGAAGGAAGGCATGAGGGAGAACCTTTGAAGGAAGGCATGAGGGAGAACCTTTGAAGGAAGGCATGAGGGAGAACCTTTGAAGGAAGGCAAGGCTTGTGTGCGCCTTGAGGCCAGCTGAGCCCTCCAGCGGCGGTCAGGTGGTTGTCCTGAGGCTCGTCTTGTTGGAGCCAAGGACAGCCCCGCTCAGCGCAGTCATTCGCATCACCCCGGTTACCACACGTGAAATGAGGCAAAGCAGCTCGTCCTGTCACCTTTTAAGTGGTATTGGGGATTCTAAGTTTCGTGGGCCTGACTCAGTTCCTGTTCTTTCTAAACCAGCCTATGGAAAAGAAGGTGGTTCGGGAGTGAGGGGGTGGCACAGTGTCCTCAGGACCCTGAAGAAATGAGGAATGAGTATGAGTGACTGAACGATGGGCCTGCCCTTTGTCTCCCTCTGGGTTAGGGAAAAGAGCTGATCCGCAGCAGGTATGACTCAGGTGAGATGTTAGGAGAACTTCCTGCCAGCGAGTTGATAGGATAACGTGTGGCCTGAGCACCTGACAAAAAGCTGCAGACTGTTTTCTCTTTGGCTTGACTTTCCTGCTGATGCCCGAGGTAAAAATGTCTAGGGTAGCGCCTCGGTCCCATAGGAATATAATGAGACATATGGAATTTAAAATGTTGTAGAAGCGCATTATAAAATTTTTTAAACAAGTAACATTATTTTGATAACATATTCTGTTTAATCCAATATATCCAAAATATTATCGTTTCAACGTGTAGTCAATAGATATTAGACTTTTTTCTTAGTATTTTTTTGTTGTTGTTAATACAAAGGTACATTTTTTACTTACAGCACATCTCAATTTGGCCATTAAATTTTCTTTAGGAATATGTGATCTATGTTTAGAGTTTGGAAGATTTACAGTTGAAAGAGGAGAGTCAAAGCTTTGGTCTGCCTGACTCCAGCCCCTGTTCCTTTGGAACCCAAGAACATACCTGGGAAGTTTTCTAATTACTGAGTTAAGGGTCCATCCTTGAATTTAAGTTAATAGAAATTAAATAAAATTAAAAGTTCAGTTCCTCTGTGGCCCTTGCCACATTGCAAGGGCTCAGGATCTACACACGGCTTGTGGCTGTTATCTGGACATCAGGGTCTGGGCCCCTGCTGGCCACCAGGCTCCTGCTGGGTGTTTCCCCCAGAGTCCTCCAAATTCCAGACGCTGATCCTGAGCTGCGGCTGCTGGGGATGATGGGAGAATGCTGTCATCCCAGGAACCTTCTCTGGAGCTCGGGCCTCTGACTTCCCGAGGCCCCAGCAGCCTGGGGCCAGCCAAGGCCTAGTGGGGGCTCCTGGGGAAGCGCGTCCCACACCGAGTCAGGAGCCCTGCCCTCCTTTTCCTGGGAAATGTTTACATTCCAGATACCCTGCTATCTCCCGGAGGCTTTTCCAGGCTCTGCATTTTTCACATAGCTGAACAGAAACCTGGGGGGCCGGGCAGGGGGTGGGGGGGAGCGGGGGGGGGCGGGGGGAGGGCTCCTGCTGGTGTGCTGCTGCCCTCCCAGCTGACCCTTCCAGGTACAGCCATTTGCAGGGCAGACTGTGTTCCTGGCAGAGAACCAAGCCTGTGGGGCCCTCACACCTACGTGTCCCCAGAATAGGCACTCTTTGGAGCTCTCATCCCTGGGCCAACCCCAGCACAGGGCCCCTCTTCCGCGAGCCACTGGCCTGGGGGCAGGCAGGCAGCAAAGCAGTTGGGTCTGCTAAGCTGGCGTTCCAGCTGTCACCACGACTTATCTGTTTCTGCTTCTTGGAGGCCAAGTGAAGCCCAGAGTAGAGCCTTGGGCCTAAGGAGAGCTGCCTCATTGGGACACCCTTTTTCTGCAGGGCAGTCTCCATGGTTTAAAAAAAAAAACACAGGGCTTCCCTGGTGGCGCAGTGGTTGAGAGTCCGCCTGCCGATGCAGGGGACACGGGTTCGTGCCCGGGTCCGGGAAGATCCCACATGCCGCGGAGCGGCTGGGCCCGTGAGCCATGGCCGCTGAGCCTGCGCGTCTGGAGCCTGTGCTCCGCAACGGGAGAGGCCACAACAGTGAGAGGCCCACATACCGCAAAAAAAAAAAAAAACAGAAAACTTTGAAATCGCTGGCTGGCATCCTGCTCGAATCTATAGCTCTACAGGTTCAATATCCCCTGGCGGGTTGGATGGGGTGGGGTTAGCTGACTGAGAAACAACCGAAAACCTGCCCGAAGATGGTTTGTCAATCTCAATCTCTAGTGCTTACATCCATACCTCTTTCATCTGTAATTCCACCCCTGGGACACCTGCCTAAGGAAATACTGAGTTGCAGGCAGAGATAGGAGCCCAAGAATAGTCATCGATGCAACTGGCAATTACAAAACCTCTGAAAACAAAGTAAATGTTCAATAACAGAGGCCTGGTGAGTTAGGGCACCTCCCCCTGAGGAATATTCTTCAGCCGTTTAAAAGTCGTTTTAGGGAGTTCCCTGGTGATCTAGTGGTTAGAACTCGGCACTGCCCGTGGCCCGGGTTCAATCCCTGGTTGGCGAACTGAGATCCTGCAAGCCATACCAATACCGTGCGACGAAAATGAAAAATAAAAGTCGTTTTACTGCTTTTAACAGCCTGGGCTGGCTATAGGTGGAAAGACAGACCACAGAGCTCTGTGTCTGTATGTATATTCTTGTGGCATGGTCCCAGATAGGTCTCTGGGGTTTTTTTTGTCCTTTCCTATATGTTTTTATTTTATTTTATTTAAAACATTAAAAACTATATATATATATATATATATATATATATATATATATGTATATAAAATTTCTTTTTTTTTGGCCATACCGCGCTACATGCAGGATCTTAGTTCAGGGATTGAACCTTCACCCCCTGCAGTGGAAGCCCCGAGTCTTAACCACTGGACCACCAGGGAAGTCCCAAAATCTAAAAAAAAATTTAACACCCTTCCCCACTGGTAATCACTAGTGTGTTCGCTATATCTGTGGGTCTGCTTCTTTTTTGTTATATTCACTAGTTTGTTGTATTTTTTAGATTCCACATATAAGTGATATCATGCAGTATTTGTCTTTCTCTGAGGTGTCTGTTTTTAAGTATAGGCCCATACACGCTTACAGTCGGATACACACCCTTGTTAGGAAGGGTTACTCCAGTTTGGGGAGTGTGGGTGATTTTGTCTTCTTTTTCAAACTCCTTTATATGTTCCAAGTTTTCTACAATGTGTATTATTTCTATAAGAAGAACTGAGCCAAGGCATGTGTCTGCAACAACACTCCAGAAGCTTCCTCCCTGGGAAGATGGTGGAAGAGAACTCATAGTGGCAATGAGGCACTTGAGACAGAGCAGATGTTCAGTGCTGGAGGAGCCTCGCGGGGCTCAGAGTCGGGAAGGGCAGCTGTGGGTTCTGTCAGACCCCAGGGCCCCTCCTGGAGCTGCAGTGCAGCTGGGCTTCCTGAGCCACCTGGCGCCTCCCCTGTGCCAGCCCCCCAGAGCTTCCCCCGCACCCCTGCAGGAGGGCTGGGTGGGTGGCCCACAGTACGGGTGGTGGAGGAACCAGGTCAGAGTTCCTGGAGAGCAAGGGGCCAGCACGGTGTCCCGGGAGAATGCGCTCCCAGGGAGCATCACACGGCCAAGGACCGGGTCAGAAATGGACTGAGGGTGGGGCCCGGGTGGGTCCAGGTGGGGACCTGAACGAGACTGAATTCCTTCTTCCTGCTGGGGGTGGCTCTCTGCTGCGGCTCCTCCCTCCGTCACTGACCCCCTGCCCCCGGCCATGGAGGGGCAGAGGGGACACGTCTACAGGCCCATGCCTGCCTGGTTCTCGTTGCAGACGGTGGAGCATGGCTTCCCGCACCAGCCCAGCGCCCTCGGCTACAGCCCCTCTCTGCGCATCCTGGCCATCGGCACCCGCTCCGGAGCCATCAAGCTGTATCCTTTCCGTTCTCCCAGCTCCCACCCAGGGATGCCCTGGAAGGGCCAGGGGCCTTGGCATTGGTGAGATTCAGGAAGGACTCCCCTAATTCTCCATAGAAAAGCAAGTTGCAGACGACCCCTCTTGTTCCCGGGACGTTCCAAATACCCTCTTAGGAGTCAGCCCCGAATGCAGTAAGTGGAGGCCGGGGATGGGCCCCACCCGCAAAGGATCAGTAGACTGGGCTCAGGGCTCAGTCCAAACCAGAGACGGGGTGGCCTTGGGTTAGAGGAGCTGTGCTAAGCCAGATGCTCTTCCAGATTCTACCCCCGACCCTGCACACCCCCCGCGTACACATACATACACACACACACACACACACACACACACACACACACAGGAGAGGAGAGTGGACTCCTAGTTGGTGGGGACAGTCTTCCCCTGGCCTGCGGCTGGACGTGGTCCAGTGGGTCCATTTCAGAGGCAAGCCCACAGGTCCCAGGATGGGGAATCACTGCTTGGGTCCTCTGGCCTAGGCTGAGCTACGAGTCTGGGAGTCCCACCCCTGAATCTGACCTGAGCCCCCAGGGTGAGCCAGGTGGGACCTAGGGGAATTGGGAGGTGGGGGACCACCCTTGGAGAGCCCAGCCGCCACCTCCTCCAGTAAAGCTGTAACTCCCTCCACTGCTGCAGGGCAGGTGCAGGGAGCCTGGGGGTGCAAGTCAGCAGCACGAGGCTGCAGGGGGTGTGTACACAGGAGGGCAGAGGCCCAGCTTCCATCGGCTCAGCCCTTCCTTAGGTGGTTAATCATTGCCAGGCCACGGCCATATCCCGGTTACGATTCTCAGCGCCAAGGCTCACGGCCATGGCTGCCGTAGGTGGGCCCACGGGTGCCCTGTGCGTCTTCTCACAGGTGCCACCACGTGGTAGCTGACAGTCTGTTGCAGTTCGGGTTATGGGTTTCGGTGGAGTGGGGCACAGGGGTACAGTGAACAGCCTAACAGTTGCCAGGATAATGCTTCACCCCTCCTGGCTGCGACAGCTCTCCCTGGTTGGCTGGCTTTACCCTCAGGGGTCAGGTTACTGGCCCGGTGCCTTCAGGGCAGGCCCCCCCCCCCCCCCCTGTCCCCCCCCCACCCTAAACATCCCCCCCACCCCCGCCCCCAGCAGCCCTTCTCTGCTGCTGGGTATTTACACTCCTTGCCACGTGGGCCCAGCGGGCAGGCCGAGGGGTGGGGTCCTGCCTTGTGGAGCTTTTCCTGAGCCTGCTACTCCCAGCTACGGTGCCCCAGGGGTGGAGTTCATGGGGTTGCACCGTGAGAACAATGCGGTAGTGCAGATCCACTTCCTGCCTGGCCAGGTGAGGCCCCCCTGCCCCCATGCCCTTCTTACTTTCCCATCTTCCAGAAAGGACGTATGGAAAGGCAGGCGTTTGGTGGCCCTGGGTTTGGTGCTGATGGGAGGACCCGGGACAAACCTGTCTTTCCCCAGCTGCCGTTCACGGCCACCCTAATAGGAGCCGGGGGTCTCTTGGTTCTGGGGCTCTTGGAAATGACCCGCACAGGCTGGGCCGCCCCAGTGTGTAAAGGTCACGGTGAATGCTGTCCCTCCCTGGTTAACGAGACAGCACGCTTCTGCCCCGTTTCCTGCCTAGTGCCAGCTGGTCACCCTGCTGGACGACAACAGCCTGCACCTGTGGAGCCTGAAGGTCAAAAGCGGGGTGTCGGAGCTGCAGGAAGATGAGAGTTTCACGCTGCGTGGCCCCCCAGGGTAAGAACTCAGTCTTCTTGCTCTCCTAGCCAGCCTGACCCGTGCACCAACTCCAGGGTGCCCTGGGAGGAGCTGGCAGGGCTGCGGCCCGCCTCCCCCCATCCCCACACAGAGCCTACGTGGGAGGCGCCAAGGGATTTTTTTCTGCTTCTTAGCCCCAGCTCTCTGCCATCTGTCTCCTGTCTTGGCAGAAAAAAAAACAGTATGTTTGTCCGGGCCTGAGTAGCTGGACCCCATCAAAGGACCTCACCGGCCTGCTTCCCCACCGCAGGCATGGCCTTCCCTGGGGCTGCTGAGGGAGTGGGGGATCCTATCTGTGGGTCCCCCCTGCCTGGGCAGGGCCAGCTCACGGGCCATCATTCCCTCTGCAGGGCCGCCCCCAGTGCCACGCAGATCACCGTGGTCCTGCCGCATTCCTCCTGCCAGCTGCTCTACCTGGGCACCGAGAGCGGCAGTGTGTTCGTGGTGCAGCTGCCGGCTTTCCGCGCGCTGGAGGACCAGACGATCAGCTCAGATGCTGTGCTGCAGCGGTGAGCCCCAGGCCCGGAGACCCTCGTGCCCTGAGGAACCTGTCCCCTCGAGTGGCCTTCTCCTTTCCATCCCGGTTATGCCTCAGGAGCTTATGATTTCTCTCCTGGGAAGTCTGTAGGGATAGGAGGACAGACTCTCAGCTCTCCACCTGTCCCCCAAATTGAGAATCTCACCCCCCCAAAAAAGAGTTAGCATCCCAGCACTAAAAGGGGTCTTGGGAGTAACTTGTCACCTCATTTAAAAGGAAAACAAGGCTCAAAATGATTGTGCAATGATGCCAACTCTCAGTCCAGCGTTCTTGGCACAGATACCACCTCTTTCAAAGCCCCGGGGCTCCACAGTGGGGCAGACGGGGCCCAGACCTCCCTGCATCAGCCGGGCAGCTTCTGCTGATGCCTGTGCTTTGGAGTCTCTGCCACATGTTCGTTTGCCTGCAGGCTCCATGGCCCCGAATCCCTGGCGGCCACAACCTGTAGGTTTCTTGAGATCGTTTCAGAATCTTTGCTCGTTAATGGTGGTGTCCGTGGGAGAGAGGGAGTCAGATCAGGTCTGGGTGTGGAGGGGGGCCAGGGCCCAAAACAGGAGGGGATGGAGGAGTCCAGCAGGAGCCCACGGGAGCCAGGTTGATGGCCGTGGAGTGTTCTGCAGTGAAGAAGGGCAGGGAGAGGGCTTCCCTGGTGGTGCAGTGGTTGAGAGTCCGCCTGCCGATGCGGGGGACACGGGTTCATGCCCCGGTCCGGGAAGATCCCACATGCCGCGGAGCGGCTGGGCCCGTGAGCCATGGCTGCTGAGCCTGCGCATCTGGAGTCTGTGCTCCGCAACGGGAGAGGCCGCAACAGTGAGAGGCCCGCGTACCGCCAAAAAAAAAAAAGGGCAGGGAGGAGGCCAGTGTGCTGGGCTGTGGAGCTGCTTCATGCCCGACCTTCCTAAGGGCTCTGGGCCAGGCTTGTAACACTCATAGTCGTCAGGCCCCAGGTGATGGTCAAGCAGGGCTGGGCATTGCTGGGTTGGGAGGATTCCTGCTTGGGGCCGGGTCCTTCTGAGCACTGGGCATGGTAGAGTCAGGGCAGCATGACCATGGCCAGAGCAGGACTGTTTACAGGGTGGCAGGCCCAGCTGGTGCTCAGCCGGGGCGCCTGGCCTGTGGGCAGGACGGTGGAAGGACCTGCTCCTCAGTGTGTGGCGGTACCAGTGCCCACCGTACCCGCGCCGGTGGGAGTCTAGTCGAGGAGGAGCCCCTGCTGGGCTTTCCCAGCCTGGGTGCCCTGGGAACCCCTCCTGTTGGTCTAAATCTTGTTCTAAGTGTAGAGGGTTTGGTTTGGGTTTGAGCGTAGACATGCCCTTGGGATCCAGGCTGTTTCCATTTCCTACTCGCCCTGCTCGGTATTGGCGTTTGGTCCTGTGCCCGCCACCTCACGGTCTTCTGTTGGTGTAGCGCCTCCAAACTTCACACCAGCATTCCAGGCCCAGAAAAGGAGGAGGGGGTCAAGGCTCAAGGCCAGGCCAACTGATATAGAGAGTTTTGTTTTGTAGGTCTTAAAAACTTTTTTTTTTTTTTTTATGGAACACCAACACCTTGCCGAAATGCACTAGGTTTGAATGTACAGTTTAATGGATTCTTGTTAAGTGAGCGTCTCTGCAGCCAACTCTGGGCAAACATAAAATTTTGCCAGGCCCCCAGGGTCCCCCACCTGCCCTTCTCTGTCACAGCTCCCTCCCTCCCCCAGAGGTGACCACCACATCGACTTTTCTGGAAACCACTTCCTTGCTTTTCCTTATAGTCGTGCCACCTGCGTTTGCATCCTTAGGGGGTTTTCTCTATCACTGCCCTGTTCTATTTGTTGCTTCTCTCTCCCCTTGATGACGTGTCCTGGCAGCCTTTCCGTGCTGGCACATTCCGTGCCCGCTGCTTCGGGGATGCCGGGCATGGCTGTGCCATGCTCTCAGCCGTGCCCCATCGGTGGACGGTGACGTGGGCTCACGGTGCTCCCCTCGCCCAGGTTGCCAGAGGAGGTCCGCCACAGGCGGGCATTTGAGATGGTGGAGGCTCTGCAGGAACATCCTCGGGACCCCAACCAGATCCTCATTGGCTACAGCCGGGGCCTTGTCGTCATCTGGGACCTACAGGGCAGCTGTGTGCTCTGTCATTTCCTCAGCAGCCAGGTAGGGGTGCCACATGGTTCTCCCAGGCCCCACATAACACATCTAGCCCCCATCTGAGACATGGGGGTGCAGGCGATGGAACCGCACCCCTGATCCCAGCCTTCGCGCACTCTCTCTCCTTTCCCACCGTGAAGCAACTGGAGAACGTCTGCTGGCAGCGGGACGGCCATCTGATTGTCAGCTGCCATTCTGACGGCAGCTACTGCCAGTGGCCCGTGTCCAGTGACACCCTGCAACCGGAGCCCCTGCGCAGCTGTGTGCCTTACGGTCAGTGCTCTGCCCGCCACCTGGGACCGCCTTCCAGTGAGCAAGGCGGTGTCTTCTCTGGCCCCAGTCGGTCTCTCCTGCTTTCAGATGTAGGTGTCCAACTCATAGAAGCAAAACCTGGGGCCCAGAGATGGTGAAGGCTGTGTCCGAAGCCACACAGCGGGTTTTCTGAGACGCACTGTGACTTTCTCTGGGAACTGCTCACAGCAAGACTCCCGAGCCTAGATCTGCTCCGCAGGTTTGCGGGATCTGTGCTGCAGACCCGTGGGCCTCTGAGAGCGGGAGGGCCGTTCAAGGTATTTCCTTTTCTTTTAGGCCCTTTTCCTTGCAAAGCTATTACCAAAATCTTCTGGCTGACCACCAAGCAGGGGTAGGTATCAGTGCTCTGTCCTGTTCCCTTTCTAGAGCTTTCCTGGGGAGCTGGAAAGGCTGCTCAAACCTCTGCCTGGGGGAGATGGTGCCTAGTGACTGCCTTTAGGTCTCATATCCGGGTCTCCAGGGAGGGGAGGGGGGTGCCGTTCATACCTCTCTCCGACTAATTCCTGAAAACTCATTCCCATTCTTTCCCTTCCACCCTCCTGGAGAGATGATTCAGGTCAACAGGTTCCAAACTCTGTCTTAGGAGCAGACCTATTTCTTCAAACAGAATCATACAGGGAGACCTGATGTATAAGCAGAAAAGGGGGACAGAGGGCACTCTGGTTGAAACGGGGGTGGTGGCAGAGACTCAGAGCCTGCAGCCTGCGTGCTCCGCTGCTGGCCCCCAAGTTCTCCGGGGCTGTTGAGTTGGGAAGAGACGGGGGTCCGCTCCAGCCCCTCCTGGGAACCTTGAGTGAGCACTTACAGGCCCTGCTGCAGAGGCCAGTCACAGGGCCACCCCATGGCTGGCTCAGCCCTTGGCTTCTGGGGTGGCGTCAGCAGCCCACCCCCTGCTCTTCTGTGCCTGCCAGGTTGCCCTTCACCATCTTCCAGGGCGGCATGCCACGGGCCAGCTATGGGGACCGCCACTGCATCTCAGTCATCCACAACGGCCAGCAGACAGCCTTTGACTTCACCTCCCGCGTCATCGACTTCACTGTCCTCATTGAGGCGAACCCTGAGGCTGGTAGGCGAGCGGGAGTGAGTGTGAAGGGCAGGCCACCAGGAGGTGTGGGGATCCGGCCCACCCCCATCCATAAACAAAGAGGAAGGGCCTGCAGGCGTTCCCAGAGCTGCCGCCCCTGAGTCCCTAAGTCCCACTGCACCTCTTCTTTGTGTCCCCGAGGCTGCTCCCTCTCTTCCCTGCTGGCCTATGGTTTGTCCTTGCTGCCCACACCTCCCATCCACCCCAAGCTCTCTTTGCCCTTCCCCAGCTCAGCTGGGACTTGGCCCAAAGGTGGGCAGGTCTGCACTGTTGGGCTTAACACCCACCTGGCTGAGGCAAAGGGCTCCTGGCCTGGACATGGTGAAGCCCTCCTTGTGGGGTGGGGCAGGTAGCAGTGTGGGCCAGCTGAGCTGGTCTCCTGGAACTCAGCCAGGCCAACAAAGCCCTGAGTCAGCTTTCTAAATTGGGTGACAGGCAAGACCAGAAAGGGCTGGTGTCAAAACCTAGAGAGGAGGCCTGGTGGGAGATCTCCAGGAGGGTGGGCCTCCTCCCTAGATGACTCTGACCTGACAGGCCCAAGGCCTCCAGGTGAGGGAGGCAGGCCTGCTCAGGACACCCTGGGCTGTGTTCTCCCAGCCTCACCAGTGGCCCTTTGGAGGGAGACTCTGAACCTGCTTTTCCTCCTTTCTCAGCCTCTTCTTCCCTCCTCATACCTGACAGCGTGGTGGGAGCCAGGGCCAGTTTTTGGTCGATTCTTTTAGGTTTTCTACATTGATGATCATGTCATCTGTGAACAAAGACGGTTTTACTTCTTTCTTCCCAATCTGTATGCCTTCTATTTCCTTTTCTTGTCTTGTTGCATTAGCTAGTACTTGAAAATGAGTGGTGAGAGGAGGCAACCTTGCCTTGTTCCTGATCTCAGTGGGAAAGCTTCACGTTTCTCACCATTAAGTATTACATTAGCCGTAGGTTTTTTGGGTTTTTTTGTTTTTTTTTTTTTAGCGGTACGCGGGCCTCTCACTGTTATGGCCTCTTCCGTTGCGGAGCACAGGCTCCGGACGCGCAGGCTCAGCGGCCATGGCTCACGGGCCCAGTCGCTCCGCGGCATGTGGGATCTTCCCAGACCGGGGCACGAACCCATGTCCCCTGCAACGGCAGGCGGACTCCCAACCACTGCGCCACCAGGGAAGTCTGCCGTAGGTTTTTTGTAGATATTCTTTATCGAGTTGAGGCAGTTCCCCTCTATTCCTAGTTTACTGAGAGTTTTTTTTTTAATCATAAATGGATGTTGGGTTTTGTCAAATAGTTTTTCTGCATCTATCGCTATGATCATGTGATTTTTCTTTTTTTTTTTTTTGACCACACCACACGGCTTGTGGGATCTTAGTTCCCCGACCAGGAATTGAACCCGGACCCTTGGCAGTGAGAGCATAGAGTCCTAATCACTGGACTGCCAGGGAGTTCCCGATTTCTCTTTTTTAGCCTCTTGATGCAATGGGTTTCATTAATTGTTTTTCGAAAGTTGACGCAGCCTTGCATACCTGGGATAAATCCCACTTAGTCATGGCATATAATTCTTTTTATGCGTTGTTGGATCTGAAGCTTGCTTTTAAAAATGTGGGTTCCCTGGCTCCAACCCTAGAGCCTCAGATTCTACAGGGCCAGGCTGGACAGACTGCTTCCCAGTGGCTCCTGCAGCCCCTGACCCTTGGCCTGTCCCCACAGCCCTTGATGACCCCTATGCCCTGGTAGTGCTGGCTGAGGAGGAGCTGGTCGTGATTGACCTGCAGACGGCTGGTTGGCCGCCGGTCCAGCCTCCCTACCTGGCCTCCCTGCACTGCTCCGCCATCACCTGCTCCCACCATGTCTCCAACATCCCCCTGAAGCTGTGGGAGCGCATCATCGCTGCCGGCAGCCGGCAGAACACACACTTCTCCACCATGGTAGGTCTGGCCCCGGCCCCAGCCCCGCCCCAGCCCAGAGCCAGGCTCGCCCATGAACTTCTCCGTCATCTCCTCCAGGAGTGGCCCATCGACGGTGGCACCAGCCTGGCCCCGGCCCCACCCCAGAGGGACCTGCTGCTCACGGGGTAGGTGACGTTGATCGTACTCTCCTGCCTAGTGGGACGTGTGGGGTGGGAGCAGAGCTCGGGGGGTGTGCGTGCCAGTCCCGGGCTCCTCTGGCCCAGCATCCTTCTCACGGGCGGCAGGCGGGCTCTGCCCACAGGCACGAGGACGGCACAGTGAGGTTCTGGGATGCCTCGGGCGTCTGCTTGCGGCTGCTCTACAAGCTCAGCACGGTACGGGTGTTCCTCACCGACACAGACCCCAGCGAGAGCCTCAGTGCCCAGGGTGAGGACGAGTGGCCCCCCCTCCGCAAGGTGAGGCCCGGAGCCTGGGAACCAGGGAGGGCGGGGATGGGCCAGGTCCAGCACTTAGGGCCCCTCACGGAGCTCTTCTTCCTTGTCAGGTGGGCTCTTTCGACCCCTACAGCGACGATCCCCGGCTGGGCATCCAGAAGATTTTCCTCTGCAGATACAGTGGCTACCTGGCTGTGGCCGGCACAGCAGGGCAGGTAGCGGGCCGGGCTGGGCGTGCGGAGCCGTGGGGAGGGCTGATCAGGTGACTTTGGGCAGCGTCCAGGCCCACGAGCTTGCTTCTCAGTCTTGGGGGGCAGCAGGGCCAGGAACCAGCTTCCTGAGTGCCCCCTGGTGCATCCCCTGCCCCTGTGGCTCTGATTCCTCCCAGTGAATAGAAGTTCCCTGATCCCATTAGAGGGAGGCCTTTCTCCTCCAGAAATTGGGATTAAGAGCCAGAGGTTGGGCACTTCTGACCCTTGGCCTTGGCGTGGAGCTTGGGTCCTTTGCCGCCCCTGCCGTTAGGGTCCCTGAGGTCCTGCCGTCCGTCCCTTGGTGCCGGGGGGTGGTTCAGCCCATCTGCCGCCCCGCCCAGGTGCTGGTGCTGGAGCTGAATGACGAGGCGGCGGAGCACGCGGTGGAGCAGGTGGAGGCCGACTTGCTGCAGGACCAGGAGGGCTACCGCTGGAAGGGGCACGAGCGCCTGTGTGCCCGCCCGGGGCCCGTGCACTTCGAGCCCGGCTTCCAGCCCTTTGTGTTGGTGCAGTGCCAGCCCCCGGCTGTGGTCACCTCCTTGGCCCTGCACTCCGAGTGGCGGCTCGTGGCCTTCGGCACCAGCCACGGCTTTGGCCTCTTTGACCACCAGCAGCGGCGGCAGGTCTTTGTCAAGTGAGCAGACCTCCCGGGGTGGCCGGGTCTGGGATTGGTGCCTGGATTGGCAAGGTCCCTCAGGCCCTGGCCACGCTGATGGCCCATCGTCCCCCCAGGTGCACGCTGCACCCCAATGACCAGCTAGCCTTGGAGGGCCCGCTGTCCCGTGTGAAGTCCCTAAAGAAGTCCCTGCGCCAGTCCTTCCGCCGGATACGTCGCAGCCGGGTGTCCAGCAGGAAGCGGCGGCCTGCTGGCCCTCCGGGAGAGGTGAGGCCGGGGCCGGACACAAGCCCGGGCAGAGCCCGGAGCAGCCAGCGGCAGGTCCCCACCACCCGTCCCTGCCCCGCCTGCTTTGGCCATAGACACGGGCTCTGGGCCACCCCCGACCCCCACCAACCCTGTGACCTCGGATCCGCCGCACTGCTTCTCTGTGCCTCGGCTTCCCTAAGTGTGAAAGGCAGTCATTGTAATGCCTCAGGGCCACGTCCTCAGTCAGTATTACCAGGCGGGCGGTGGCAGGGGCTGTGGCCACTCTTCCCGGAAGGCCCGCTGTTGAGCACTCTGATGCCCCCGGGAAGGAAGGCGAGAGCCCACCCTCAGGCCTGGCCCACTCGACCGCAGGTGCAGGAGGGGAGCAGCAGGGCAGAGAGGACTGGCCTCCAGAACATGGAGCTGGCGCCCGTGCAGCGCAAGATCGAGGCCCGCTCGGTGGAGGACTCCTTCACGGGCTTTGTCCGGACCCTCTACTTCGCTGACACCTACCTGCGGGACAGTGAGTGGCCAGCTTGAGGTGGGGGGCCCTCTGGCGTGAGGGCGTGTCGGAGGCTGCTGGCTGGTGCACCCCTAAGAGGGGTTCCCCCTGTGAGCAAGGGGAGACTGGAGCCCTCGCCCGCCCCTTTCCCTCCCGTGCCTGGGTCTCCGAGTCTGATCGCCCCGGCTTCGTATCCAGGCTCCACCACTCTCTAGAAGTGTGACCTTGGACGTGTCACTTAGCCTTTCTGGGTCTCGCTTCTCCCCCTGTAAAATGGAGGGATAGCTTCCTCCTAGAGTGGCTGCGAGCGTTGGGACGTGCCACGTGCCTGCTGGTACCCAGTAGGCCCTCTAGAAGCTCCCTGGCTGTTTCTCTTCTCCTGACAGGGCAAGGGTGGGCTGAGGGCTGTCTGCTGCTGTATCTCGAGGGCCGAGCTGTCCCGGGTTTGGGCTCATCTGCTTGGGGCTCTGGGTCGTCAGAGAGCCTTCCCAGCCTTTTTCGTCTACACCCAGGAGGTAGGCAGGGCCCACAGCAGCTCCATTTTACAGAGGAAGAAATTGAGGTTTATGAAAGTTTGCTGACTTGACCTTGGAGTCACACAGGTAGTGAGCCAGGTCTCCTGGCTCCCCCTGACCCCCAGAGCCAGGGGTTAGATGTAAACCTTTGCCTCCTGGCAGGCTCCCGCCACTGCCCCTCGCTGTGGGCTGGCACCAACGGAGGTACTGTCTACGCCTTTGCCCTGCGCGTGCCCCCCGCTGAGCGGAGAATGGATGAGCCGGTGCGGGCGGAGCAGGGTGAGTGCTGGCCGGGGGGAGAGCGCTTGTCTGCCTCGGCTGGGAGCGGGAGGGTGTGTCCGGCCTCGTGCTCCGCCCGACCATCAGCCCCATCGCCTCCTTCCGTCCCCGCAGCCAAGGAGATCCAGCTGATGCACCGAGCGCCCGTGGTGGGGATCCTGGTGCTGGACGGACACAGCGTGCCCCTTCCCGAGCCCCTGGAGGTGGCCCACGACCTGTCAAAGAGCCCCGACATGCAGGGAAGCCACCAGCTGCTTGTCGTGTCGGAGGAGCAGTTCAAGGTGCCTTATGGGAGGAGCTGGGGTCCCCCGGGAATCCCTGGCACAAACGATAATGGCTGGGACTCACTTAACGTTGTGTTTGTAGTTGCTGTGTGAGGGCTGCAGAGGCACAGGAAAGAAGCAGGGTCTTGATGGAGCCCCGGACCCCAGGGTCAGTGGTGGGGACACTGAAGCAGGACCTATGTCTGGGGAAGGGACAGAAAACACAGACAGGGACTGGCGTCCTCGCAGTCTGAGTGCAGCGACCACACATCTGAGGGCCAGGCCCAGCGGCAGCCTCGGGCAGGGAAGCGGGAAGTCCTCGTTTGACTGGACGAAGCTCTGCAAACTGGTCTGGCTTCAGGCGTGACCGGCTGCCCTGTGCCCTAGGTGTTCACGCTGCCCAAGGTCAGCGCCAGGCTGAAGCTGAAGCTGACCGCCCTGGAGGGCTCGCGGGTGCGGCGGGTCAGCGCGGCCCGCTTCGGCAGCTGTCGAGCCGAGGACTACGGGGAGCACCACCTGGCTGTCCTCACCAACCTGGGCGACATCCAGGTGGTCTCGCTGCCCCTGCTCAAGCCCCAGGTGCGGTACAACTGCATCCGCCGGGAGGACGTCAGCGGCATCGCCTCCTGCGTCTTCACCAAATATGGCCAAGGTGTGCAGGTGGTGGGCACGTCGGGACCTCTGCCCGCAGGGCTGCGTTTGGGGCTCCTGCTCTGCTGCGAGGGCTGCTGGGAAGGGCAGTTGGGGGTATTCCGGTCAAGGCCAGGCTCCTCAGGCAGAGAACTTTGGGAGCCTCTGGCCCCTAATCCCCCCTGGGGGGGCAGCTCTGTTGGCAGCCGCAAGGTCCGGGAGACTCAGGCTGGCCTCACCTGCCAGGCTTCTCCACCCCCCAGGTTTCTACCTGATCTCACCCTCCGAGTTTGAGCGCTTCTCTCTCTCCACCAAGTGGCTGGTTGAGCCCCGGTGCCTGGTGGATTCAGCAGAAACGAAGAACCACAGCCGTCTCCGCGACAGATCGGGCCCTGAAAAGGCCTCAGGCCGAGCCAGGTGGGTAAGAGGCCAGGTGGCCTTTGCTCCAGCCCCTCCTCACCCCACCTTCCCTGGGGTGCCCCCTGGGGGCTGGTCAGAGTCCCCTTCCCCCGTGAACTCAGCCCACCCTCCCAGCTCTGCCTCCTTGCCCCGCTTTGTATGCCCCACCCTCCCACGCAAGTTGGTCAGTCGACCTCATTCTTCACGGGACCAGGGCTTTCCGGAACGGGGAGCCTAGTGGCCCCCCATCCTTACTGTCTCTTCTCCACAGGAATTCAGGGAGCCAGAGTGATGGAGAGGGTAAGACAGGCCTCTCAGGGGCCAGGGGCGTGTGGGGGCCGAGGCGTTGTGAGCACACCTGGGGAGGGAAGGGGATCCCAGGTGAGCAGGTGGTGTTCGGGCTGGGAGTCGAAACAGCTTCCCTTCCAGTCCTGGGCTCAGGCTTCAGCAACCCCACCCCCAGAAGCAGGGAGCTGGGGCAGAGGAGGGCCCAAGGCTCACCTGGCCTGGCCTCTGCCTTCCAGAGAGGAGGTCGGGCCCCGTGATGGAGCACGCTCTGCTCAATGACGAGAGTGAGTCAGGGCAGGTGCTGGTGGGCTGGCTGGCAGGGGGGATGTGCGGGGCGGAGGGTGGGAGCGTGCTTGGAAGGCCAGGCTGGGAACGAGGGCCGTTTTCCTGAAGGAGGCCAGTCCCGTTCACCCCATCAGTAGAAGGGGCAGAAAGGGGGGTGTCTGGCCCAGCCCCAGCTTGCCTCACCACGCCTCTGCTCCCCACCCCTGCCCCCCTGCCCCGCAGGAGTCCTGAAGGAGATCCAGAGCACGCTGGAGGGAGACCGAGGGTGAGTGACCCTCAGGCTCGCAGGACTGGGCCTCTGGTGCCGGGAGACGTTCCAGGGGAGCTCTGGGAATGAGGGTCCTTGTCTGCAGCCCCCGTGGACGGTGACGGCCCTGTCTTTGCCCACGCAGGAGCTGTGGTGATTGGCGTTCTCCGCGAGTGGCCGTGGGGTACAGCCTCAGCAATGGGGGAGGTAGGGGCTCTGGGTGCTGCTGCACGGTGGGGTGGGGCACGCTCCTGGGGAGGGATAGGAGGGACAGGAGCCCCCGTCCCCGCTCCCCAAGGCCCTTAGGCCTATCCCAGCCCTGACACACACCCCCACTTGCCCGAAAACCTCCATGTCTGGGCTCAGGCGGGTGACTGAGGCCCCCGTCCCGCCCAGGGTGCTCCTGAGTCGCTGTGGCTCTGTCTCCTTCTGCACGACGAACACACACTACTGACGGCTCTTCCTGGGGGCACTGCCCCACCTGGAGAGGCCCGTGCACTGGGCCGTGCAGGGGCTGGGGGCACCCCCAGTGCCCACCCTGCTGCTGCTCCTGGCCTTGGGAGAGGAGGGACCCCAGGCCCCTGGGGCTCTCCCTCCTCGGGCCTTGACCCTCTCGGTCCTTTTGTCAATGTTGCACAGTTTTTATCCCCGTCTCGCCGCTTTTTGTAGTGGGCTGGGTTTTAAATTATAAATGTTAACTGCCTCTGGGTGAAAAAGTTTTTAATAAACACCTTATTACCTCTTCACTGGACTGGCCCAACGACTTTACTTTTTTAATTGTGCAGAGATTTTACACGTAAATAGGAATGATCGTTAGCTGGTTCCTTGCCTTTGCCCCTCGGGTCCATCCCCTGGACCAGGCTGGTGCTCAGGAGAATCTGTTTTTTAAGCTATTTGAATCAGATCAAACTGTATCTGGTCGTGTCCGAACGCTATATGCCTTCTCTCTTTGGGAATAAATGGTGAAAGTTAACTGAATTGAGTCTGACTGCATCCCCGGGTGGGGGGCAGTGGGAGGCCCCTAGCTGCCCCTGGCTGGCCTTCCCTTGCTGTTAGGAGGGGAAGATGTACACAGTATCTCAGGCCCGATGGCTTCTTCCGGACTTCAGGGAAGGACTATGGGGTGCTGCTGAGGCGTGGGGGGCAGTTAAGGTCTTTGTAAACCTGGGGTTTGATTCAACTTGGGCTACATCTTTATTCACCTGTCTTCACTGAGCACCAGCTATATGCCAGGTGCTTGGGGTTCAGAGGTGGCCAAGACAATGTGATCCCTGCCCTCATGGGGTCCTTACAAGTGCAGGAAGTGTTAAGATGAGGGACATCTCAGGGCTTGTGAGAAATGTGCCTGGGGAGGTGACGTTAAGTGTGACGGGAGAGGTGACCAGGAGCTGGCTGGGCAGACTGTTCTGTGCAGAGGACTGGGGGCGGGGAGGTACAGCAGCACGAGAGGGAGTGTTCTGCTCTCCGTAGAACGAGTGAAGAGCTGAGGGTGGCTAGCAGGAAATGAGCTGAAAATGCCAGGGCCAGTCCAGGAGCCTCGTGAGGGCGAGGGCACCGCCACGGGCTGCAGGAACCCACCCTGGCCTGAGTGCGGAAGGGGCCTGTTGGAAGGACATGGATTACTCGGGGAGCAGAGGAGGAGCTGAGGCCCAGGTCCCAGGACGGACACACCATGGGAGCATCCTCCGCACCCGCCCTCCGGCCCAGCACGTCCAGCTCAAGAGTCGCTGCGTTTTGGAACTTGGACCACTCGAGCATCCCTTGTTTCTCCTTAGAGGAATAGTGGGGGCTTACTGAGATGGAGCCCCAAGAGCCGCGAGGAGCGGGAGGGACAGCTCCCCAAAGGAAGAAAATGCTGTCCCGGGAAGAAGTGGAGAAAGGATGCTGGGCAGATAAAGACAAAGCCACGGGCGTGGGGGAGGTGGGGAGAACTGCACCCTCTGCAAGACAGTCTGGACTCCATCCTGAGACAGCGGAAGCCTTTGAAGGACGTTTTTCTTCTGCCGCGCTGCGTGGCACGTGGGATCTTAGTTCCCAGACCAGGGATCGAACCCACGCCCCCTGCAATGGAAGTGCTGGACCGCCAGGGAAATCCCATCTGGAGGGCTTTAAGCAGGGAAGTTCCATGAGATTTATTCTTCTAAAGATTACTGTAGCTTCAACTGCAGCTACAGCAACTGAGTGCCACTCAGGCAAATTACTTACCTGCTCTGCATCAGCTTCTCCTGGGAAATGGGATAACAGTATTCCCTCGTGATCTGTTGCCAGGTTCCTATGAGACCTCGAGGTCAATGGGCTAATGATGGGGGAGGCCCTCTGTCAGGGTCAGGGAGAACATCTTAGAGTTTGATGCATCGGATGTCTTCTCTAACTCGGGTTGGCACTGGGGTCCTCAGTCTGTGGGTCAGAGGATCCTGCGCCAAAAGTGGGTACCAAGGAAGGAGTGGGAACATCACACCCAGAGAGCTGGGCTCCCCACCTAGGGAGACAGGTATGGTTTTGTGACTGCCAGTTTAGGGGGGCTTCCATGTCTTTTATCCAGTTGGCCTAAATTACCTCACGCTAATGGACAAGCGACACGAAGCTTCCTGCCAAGAAACCAAGACTTGAAGATCACGGTAACGATGCAAACGCCAACAAATGAGAAGAAAACGGCAGAGCCAACACCTCCACGGCTTCGTGGCTGCCGCCATGATCCAGCTAATCGGCTCGAACAAGAAGTCAACAAGCGCACACACGCACCTGAAAATACCAAGAGGGCTCTTTGAAAATTGAGTTACGCCGCACGCATTAAGGACGAGATTTGCCTTAAGTACACTGTGCTCTGAAGCGTAAGCTTACGTTGGTGGTTCAAATAGTTCAGAAGAAAAGTTCTCATATTAGGAGTGTGAGACCAGCCATTTTTATGGATAGGCGTGCTCTAGAAAGAGATTGACGGAAGCTGGGCTGGCCCCGAGGGAGAAGTGGGGTGTCCAGGGAGAGGTGATGGGAGTGGTGAAACGGACGTATTGAGAGGTTGAGTTGACCAGGATGGCTGCCAGATAGACCGGTGAGTGAGTGGGAGGGGTCACTGCCAATTCCAAAGGCCCTGGAGGGGGCGTCCCTGGTGGCGCAGTGGTTGAGAGTCCGCCTGCCGATGCAGGGGACACGGATTTGTGCCCCGGTCTGGGAAGATCCCACGTGCCACGGAGCGGCTGGGCCCGTGAGCCATGGCCTCCGAGCCTGCGCGTCCGGAGCCTGTGCTCCGCAACGGGAGAGGCCAGAACAGTGAGAGGCCCGCGTACCGCAAAAAAAAAAACAAACAAAAAAAAGGCCCTGGAGACGTACCACAGGCAGCCAGTCTGGAGACTTAGATCTGAGGGCCTTCGGCATCCAGAGGTGGAAGACAGTGTTCACCTACATCTGAAAGTCGGATCCAACCCTCCATCACTGGCTTTGCCTGTGACCGGCTGTGTGACCTTGGATAGATGACCTTACTCCTGCGCCTTTGTTTACTTATCTCCAAAATGGGCTGTGATAACAGGGCCGACCTCAGAGGACTGAAAGGATTAAATGAGAATCTGTAACATCCCACAGCAGCTGGCTCCCAGTAAACACCCAACCAAAGGAGGTGAAAGTTACTGTGAGGTGGGTGAGGCTAGGAGAGGAGGAGATGGATCAGGAGGGAGGGAAGGAGTGTGGAGTAGAGTCAGAAGAGGGCTTGCACAGACCGGAGGAGGAGCTCACAGTCCTCGTGAGCAAAGCAGATGAAGGAATGAGTGGGAAGGAGGAGGCAAAGGGGAGAACTGGGCTTGGGGCTGGGGCCCCTCTGCCCTGCTATCAGGTTTGTCTAGGGGAGTTCCCCAGAGATTGTTGGAAATCACACAGCCAGGAAGTGGGACGGGGAGGGACCAAGCCTGTCTGGTTCTGAAGCCAATTCTCAGCAGAAGTGTCATGGAGCAGAATAGCGGGACCCGGGCTTCCCTGGTGGCGCAGTGGTTAAGAATCCACCTGCCAATGCAGGAGACATGGGTTTGAGCCCTGGTCCGGGAAGATCCCACATGCCGTGGAGCAACTAAGCCTGTGCACCACAACTAGTGAGCCTGTGCTCTAGAGCCCGCAAGCCAAAACTAGTGAGCCCACATGCCACAACTACTGAAGCCTGCGTGCCGATAGCCCATGCTCTGCACCAAGAGAAGCCACGACAATGAGAAGCCCGCGCACCGCAACGAAAAGTAGCCCCCGCTCGCCACTAGAGAAAGCCCGCGTGCAGCAACGAAGACCCAATGCAGCCAATTAATTAATTAATTAAAGAAAAAGAATAGCGGGACCCTTGAATTGGGTCCCCAATTTCTCACTTACTGGCTGTGTGTCCTTAAGCCACTTACCCTCTCAGAGCCGTTTCCCCATCTGTGAAATGAGACCATATCTCCCTCCTAGGGTTTTGGGGGGTTTGAATGAGATGAAGCTTGGGAAGAGAACTAACTGAGACTCAGAGGATCAGAAGTGGCCACGCCCACGGAGCTGAGTGAGATCCGAGCTCTGTCCTGGATCAACCAGAGGGAGAGGAGGGCAGGGGAGAAGGTAGGAGATTAGAGACAGGTGTGGAGCTCTCCCTCTGCCCCCAGAGCTCACAGGACACATTGTAATGGGCTGGACAAATGGAAGTTCTGTGTGTAGCTGATGGTAGCTCCTCACACATGTTCTTTTGCCAGGTCTTGGGAGCCAGACTGCCTGAGTGGGCATCCCACTTCTTTTTTTTAATATATAATAATATATTTATTTTTGGCCACGCTGTGCAGCTTGTGGGATCTTAGTTCCCCAACCAGGGATTGAACCCAGGCCCTCAGCAGTGAAAGCACAGAGTCCTAACCACTGGCCTGCCAGGGAATTCCTGGCATTCCAGTTCTGACACTCAGCTGTGTGCCTCAGTCTTATCGTCCATAAAATGGGAATCCTTACAGCACCAACCTCTTAGAGTGCTTTCAAGAATTAAGTGAATTCAGGGAATTCCCTGGCGGTCCAGTGGTTAGGACTCCGTGCTTTCACTGCTGAGGGCCTGGGTTCAATCCCTGGCTGGGGAACTAAGATCCCACAGGCCACAGGGCGTGGCCAAAAAGAAAAAAAAAAAATTAACTGTAGTGCTTAGAACAGTACCTAGCACATCATCATCATCATTATTATTAGACCAGGGCAAAACAGTGAGCTCTTTCTCTGTGTTATCTTTTAAATTATAAAACGCATACAGAATAGCACAAGTCATAGGAGTACAACCCGATACACCTCCACCAACTGAACAAACAGTATCACCCGTGGAGGCTCCCTTGTGACCCTTCTAGTCACTACCAACCTCCCACCCCCCACCCCAGGCACCACTCTATAACTAGCTCAGTTTCCTCTTTTCGTACTTGATGTAAATAGACTCATACAGTGACTCTATAACTCTTTCTGGCTTCTTCACTCACCATTACGTTTGTGAAATAACCCATGTATGTTGCCGACAGCGCTGTGTAATCATCCACTGTGTGAATACATCACCCCACTTCCTGCTTTCTGCAGGTGAAACAAGCCCTATGAGTCTCATCGCCCTTTGCCTTGGTCAGTATTGGTGGTGAGGAAGCACAGCTTACAGACTTTCACAAAGACACCAGTTTTATGAGCTCCATGGTAACTGATGTTACCCATGAGCTTGTGTTCCTTTGGGACAGCCGCTTCCTTTACTAGAAGGCTGCTTCCTTGGCAAAGGCCAAGTCACTTTCAACTCCTTGCTCAAACCAGGCCTCTGGGCTGTGAGCGGCCCTCCTGGGTAACGTGAGTGCTTGCAGCAGCTCCACCCAGGTCTGAGGCTGGCTCCAGGAGATGTGCAGAGAGGTGGGTACAAGGCAGGTACAAGCCAACTGGAGAGCATACCAAGGAAAGGGCCACAATCTGGAACGTTACCTCCCCCACTCTGATTCTGGGCAGGGCTGCTGGTGAGGAGAGGCCAGAGTGAGTGGTCAGCAGGGGCACGGAGCCCTGCGGGGCAGGTCACAGGCCCTGGCTGGAGATCTCATCTGACTCCATCTTGGGTGCCCCGGAGCCTACCCTGCAGCAGCTGCCTTGCCCTGGGGCCATCCAAAAAGGGCTCATGAATCCTGCCTGGGTTTAACTACAGTATAACCATCAAGAAACAGATCCGCATCAGTACAAAGATGGGTAAAGAATGAGAAAAGACAGGTCCCAGGAAAAAAAAAAAAAGGCTGTAAGATGGAGGAAAGCTGCTTATTTTCACAGAGAAATGAATTTAAAAGACACTGAGATTTGTCACGTTTCAGAGTGGCAAAAATGTTAGGTAACGCCATGCCTCAGTGCCATGTTAAAATGGGTGGTCTCCTATCTTGTTTGTGGGAGTGTAAATTGATACAGCCTCCGTGGAGGAAAATTTGGAGCACTCCAAATTACAAACACACATACCCTATGGCCCAGCAATTCTACTTCTAGGAATTGATTCTGCTTGGACACAGGTGGAGTCGATGTTGTTTGTAACTGGAGCAAAAGCTGAGATGAAGGCATCCTCCGTTTCAGACATAAAAGTCTGTTAGCCTAAAGCAATTTTTAAAAGTCAGTTATCTTACCAGGAAAACAGGTTTATTCAAGAGCAGCAAAGAATTACAACACAGGATAGCAACTATGGCCAGCAACACGCAACCCTACTAAAGCAAAGGAGAGGAAACTTTTTTATAGAGGAGAAGGGGAAGTTGGGAAAGGCTGTTACAAACAAAAAGACCCTTGGAGGAAATTGGGAATTTGAAGCACAGTGGCTTTTCATTGTCTTAGTTTGACAGTTTCTCATTGGCTGAGCTGTGCCAGGCAAGGAGAAAATCTTTTTTCCTCCAGCTGGCTGTAGTACAAAGTACATTTCTTTCCCTTGGGACCTGCATTGAGGTGGAGGGGTAAGCGTGTAAGAGCGCCCCCTTCTGGCCCCTGGACTCCATTTTAGTAAGGTTTCCCTTGATTAATTTTCACACTATCAATAAAGAATTGGTTAAACTATGGCACGTTCATTTGCTGGATTATTATGCAGTTGTAAAAAGAAAAGAAAAAGAAGATCGTTATGTACTATTATGAAATCTCCAAGTCAATCTGTTAGATTGGAAAAAGCAGAGTGGAGAGCCATGAGCTCGAAAAGCTTCCACCTGTGCTCAAAGGGAAAAAGAATACTTGCTTTTCTGTGCGTGGATAGCTCTTGAAGGCAATACAAGAAATGGGTAACCTGGACTTCCCTGGTGGCGCAGTGGTTAAGAAGCCGCCTGCCAATGCAGGGGAGGAGGGTGGATTCCCCTAGAGACCCCAGGACGAGGAGGACGGTTCTTTTGGCACCCCCTCACGCCCTGCTGAAGAAGCAGTGAGGCGGGAGCAGAGCATGGGCCCCCTCGATTTGGCGTGGTGCCAGGCTGACCTGGCCGGCAGCAACTCCAGGCGGCACGGTTGCCCTGTCCACGGCCTTTGTCCGCAGTTGCAGCTCCTCTTTCCTGGGCGGCCTCCACTCTATTGTTGGCCGAGGAGGTCAGGACCCGCAGCCACCTGCATTATTGATGCTCACGCATAAAGCGGGAGTTGCGGGGGCGGGTAGATTGAGCCTGTAGCCGCAACCTGTGATGTGCTGCCGAGGGCACCTGCGGGCAGCCAGCTCCTAGGGAAGAGGACAGGAGGGAGACGCCGGGAAACAAACCATGGTCAGGAGCAAGGGCAAAACGCCCCAGCGGCCGGAGGGACCCGGGAGGCCGACCTCCCGGGAGCAGGAATCCGGGTCGGCCAGCGCCGACAGCGCGCCCAGCCGGGAGCGCCGACAGGGCCGCGGTAAAGCCCACGGGGCGAGACCACGCTTGGAGCCCTGCACCGCGGGGGGCCAGGAGACCCCCGGTGGCCGCAGGAAGCCCACCGTAGAGGAGAACGGCGACTGCAGACGGCCAGAGGCTGGGCCGCCACCGGAGGCTGCGGGGAGACGAGGCAGCGCTTGGCGTCGGGGATGCGGGCCTAAGGAGAACCACAAGCCTGGGGACGGCCGTGGAGGGCGCCTGGAGGAGAAGAGTCTCCTCGGAGGAGGAAGGACACGCGGGCGCGACCGCCGCAGGAGAAGAGGAAAAGGGCGGGGACGCTCGGTTCAGCGGGGCCGCCAAGAGACCCGCAACCTCAATGGGGACACGTCGGATGGAGACGGGGCCAGCTCCTGCCCGGACAGCGAAGCCCGCGAGGCCCTGGAGAGCGGCAGCCAGAGCGGTGGGGCCCCAGAGCGGCGGCCCAACTCGGAGCAAACGGACATGGGCTCGGGAAACACCCAAACCGGTCCGGAGTCAGCGCTGGAGGCGCCGAGAGAACGCCCGAGCAGCGACGGCCTGGGCAGCGACGGCAGAGGCGGTGACAAGCCCCCCGCCGGGCCCCGGAGCCCGGAAGGATCGTCGGGGGCGAGGCCCCAGGGAGAGACCGAGGATTCCGAGACGGACACAGACTTGACCCTGGAGGGAGCCGGGCCTGGACGGAGCCTACGGGCAGCCCCAGGAACGACAAGCGGGTCCACTGAGGCCGAAGAGGCTGACCCGGCCAGTAAAGCCGCGGCCTCCAGTCCCCTCGAGGGCAGCCGCGCGTGCGTTCCCCGGAGCTCGCGGGCTTCTCGAGACCCCAGGCCGGCCCGGGACGCGAGAAACAGTGGGGTGCAGCCCGAGGCTGAGCCGAGGGGCCCCGAGGCCGTTAGAGCCGAGGCCTCGACCGCCCGGGGTCAGCGTACCCAGGTCGGAGAGGGGGTGGGGAAGGTGCAAGAGGAGGAGGGCGTGAGCGAAGCGGGGGCTGGAGGAGAAGGGTCCAGGGACCCAGCGCCGCTGGTCGCCCTGGTGGCGCTCGGCAGGCTTCGCGCGAGGCCCCCGCCAGGGCCCGCTCCCCAGGCCGCGGGTCCCTGCCGCTCGGGCCTCAAGGACCGGCTCCTGCGGGTGGCACGGGGCCTGGGCCTCCTGCGGTGGCTGCGGCTCCGGCCGCGGGCGGGCGAGGCGCGGGCGGCGGGCGAGGCGCGGGGCCGCGGGTCGGGGCTGAGCCGCGGTCTAGTGCTGAGCCTGGCGGGCGTAGAGGGGCTGGGCGGGCGACCGAGGGCTCCCCCTGGTGGCGGCTCGAGTTTCCCGCAGGTTGCGGAAAGGCCAGCCCCCGACGACCCTTCTGAGGACGCGGACCCGACTCCAGATCCCAAGTTTGCGGTCATATTCCCCAGGATCCACAGGGCAGGGAGGACCTCGAGCAGCCAGAGCTCAGAGGAAGGGTCCGCGGACGCCCCCGCTGGGGAGGGGCACTTTTCGTCTTGTGCGGGGGCTTCAGGGGACAGTGAGGGACGCAGGGCGAGTGGAGAAGGGGTGGCCGGGCGCCGCCACGGCTCTCTCGGCCCGACTCCCTCCGACGAGCCCCCACTCGAGAGAGGCTCCAGCAGCGAAGCAGAGCCGGAGACCTTGGGAGCCGAGGCTCCGGTGCACTGGGCGCAGGGCGAGGACCCCCGCGAGGACCCTGGGTTTGGCACCGAAGCACTGCTGCCCCGACTCATCTTGGAGACCCGCCTGCGGCGGGAGAGGAGCCCGAGCCCCTGCAGGTTCCTGAGGGATCGATGGGAGCCGGAGGATGAGACCGAGGAGGCGCTGGAGAAGGACCTGGAGCTGAGCCTCGGGCCGGGCCTGGAGGCGCCGCCCTTTCCCGGCGCCGAGGACAGGAGCCTCGGGGAAGGCCTGGAAGACACCGAGGACCTGGCCCGGCTGCGGTGAGCGGGCGCGGTCCCAAACCTGCCATGCCTGGGTCACACTTGCTCGTATCCCATCCTACCCCCGTTCTCTTATGAATTGTATCCTTATATGCGGTTTTGCCACGCAAGGTCGTCTGCTTGGAAGGGGCAGGTGAGGGGTGAGAATCAGGTGCTCCTTCCTTCTCTAATTGGCACAAAGCTTCCCTCTGGGTCAGCAGCCTGGTCCTGCTTGTAGCGCCCACGGCGCTGGTAATTTGCTTAGCAGCCGGACCCCTGTACTATGGACCAGCTCGGAGAGGGTGCATGACTTGGTGGAAGTGTCTCTGCAGCCAGTGGCAGCGCTAGCCCAGGATCTTCTGCCCCCAACGCCCTGCTTCTCCACCCTGCTTCCCTACAGGCCGGTGTGCGACAGCTCCGTGCTGCTGTGTCTCAAGAAGAGGTTTTACCTGGGCCGAATCTATGTACGGGGGACCCAAGAGGGGATGGTGGGCCGGGATTCCCTTTCCTCAGGGATCATAGGGCCCTCCGGGCACCCCTGGAGAGCTTTCCCCTCCATCTTTCTCCTCCCTGGGCTGGGTGCTGAACCCTCTCTGGGGTCCTGCAGAGCGGGGAGGGGCCGGGGGCATCAGAGCTCCACTCTATTTGCATCACCTGCTCCCTCCATGTTCTGATGAGAGCTTCCACTTTCCTCCCAGACCTTTGGGGGGCCCCTCCTGCTCGCTCTGAACCCCCGCCGGCCCCTGCCTCTCTTCTCACCTGAGGTCCTGGCCAGCTACCACCCTAGGAAGACCCCTAACACCACCCCGTACGTGAATTTGCCCCACCAGCCCTCTGCTCACCCCCAGCATGTCCCATTGACTGAGGTCCAGGGCATGGCAGGCACGACCTGCCTACGCCCAGGAGGCCCCAGATGCCCATCTCTGGTAACCTTCTCATCTGCTTCCACCCTCCTCCCCCAGACACATCTTTGCCATCGTGGCAGCAGCCTATAGCCTGTCTCAGAGCACCGGGCAGGGCACCTGCATCCTCCTGGGGTGAGTGGTGGCTGCCCTGCTTGGCTGAACCTTCAGGCCGCGCTGAAGGCCAGGAGGAAGGGGATGTGAGGTCTGCATTTGAAACTGCCTGTCTGGTCCACTGCTGGGCAACAGCTCTGGACTTCCTGAGACTGTGCCCCTTGAACGAGGCATCTTGGGGACTTTTTTCTGTTTGGTCTCTATGCCCCAGGTCTATGTTTCTGCATTTCTGGGAGTCTCCTTTAGGGCAGGTATCACTTCCAGGTGGGCATATCCCCACTTTCAGGCTCGATGGGATTGTCCTATGTGCCCCTTCCTGGAGACCCTGCCAGCCTCTCCCTCCTGCAGTGGGCACAGCGGCTCTGGGAAGACAGAAGCTTCCAGAAAGATTGTGCAGTTCCTAAGCAGCCTGGAGCAGGGGCAGACAAGGGACAGAGGATGTCGGGTGAGGGGCAGCTCGCCATTTCCCAGGGATCAAGAGGGACCATGCTACTCCTTTGGGCCAGAAGGGTGGTCTTCAGGCCTCTGGCTTCCCCTCGGGGGCAGCCCGAGGCATTGCCTACTGCGGGGACAGGGAGGGCTGGGGTGACTGACCCCTCCGTGGACCAACAGAGCTGCCAGGTACATAGTGTCCTCGGCCGGGATACCTGATCAGTGGGCACCACTGCTGCTCCCAGGGGTACTTGAATGCCCCTCCCCCATCCAGCTGGACGACGTGCTGCCCATGCTCCGCAGCTTTGGCCATGCCAAGACAGTCCTCAACTCCAACGCCAGCCGCTTTGGCCAGGTCTTAGGCCTCTGCCTGCAGCAGTGAGTGACGGGGGTCCAGGTGGGCGGGGTCACCCAGGATCAGTTTCCCTTACTGGGAAGCTGAGGCTGCTGCCCTTGGGTCCAGCCCACGGTGGGTCCCTCACTCAGTGTCCTGTGTCCACAGAGGGGTCATCCTGGGAGCCTCTGTGTCACATTACCTGCTTGAGACCTCGAGGGTGGTGTTTCAGGTATGACCTGGCCCGCTGCTCCCAGAGTGGGAAAGAGGGAGGGGCCACTGCGAGCGGCTGTGGTCCCTCAGCCCCCAAGCCTGCCTTCCCCAGGACTTGTCCTTGCTCCCCTGGGGCACAGGACCAGGCCGTTGCTCCCCCTAAGCCAGTCCTTCTCCCCTGAGGCCCAGGCTGAGCGGAGCTTCCATGTTTTCTATGAGCTGCTGGCGGGGCTGGACCCCATGGCACGGGAACGGCTCTCCCTACAGGGGCCGGAGACCTACCACTACCTCAACCAGGTGGGGGAAGGCCCCCTCGGTGCTGGACCACGGGGACCGCCCAGGGGAGGGTCTGAGGAGAGGGAAGCTGCGGGCGGCCAGACTCCTCACCCCTCACCCCTGCTGTGCTCTGCAGGGCCGGGCCTGCAGGCTCCGGGGCAAGGAGGACGCCCAGGACTTCACAGGACTGGTGAAGGCCCTGCAGGTGCTGGGCTTGGGCACCGAGGAGCTGACTGCCGTCTGGGCTGTGCTGGCTTCTGTCCTGCAGCTGGGCAACATCTGCTTCTCCTCCTCAGAGGTGAGCTCCCTCTGAGACACTAGGTTGGTGGCGGCTTGTTTGCGTCATCACGAGGGCAGAAATAACAATGCCGAACACTTGTGTGTAGGAGACAGTAAGGCCCCGGGCCACCATCAGGGCCTCACCACTGCCCCCGAAAGCAGATGAACTCCCACCGTACAGATGAGAAAACTGAAACCGGGGTCTTCTGCATCTATACCGATCCTGTCCCACTAAAGTGCCACCCTAAGGAGGATGCTTGGCATTAATTGAGCAGCTATTATGTACCTGGCACTGTGTAGATCACTCTACATATATTTTCTTTTGGCCACACCGCGCAGCTTGCGGGATCTTAGTTCCCTGACCAGGGATTGAACCCGGGCCCCCGGCAGTGAACGTGCCGAGTCCTATAACCGCTGGACCGCTGAGGAATTCCCTGCATATATTTTCTAATTCATTGCTCCTGAGAACACCATCACATAAAAATTGTTGTTCCGCCTTTAACAATAAGACAGTGGAGACTCGGAGAAGGAAAGAGGCTTGTCAGGGCCGCCAGTTAGTGGAGAGGTAAAGTCAGGATTCACACTCAGGCCCTCAGACTCCGGAGCCAGCTCCTACCTGCCCAGATCTACCTTTGGGCAACAGGGCACCTTGCCAGGCAAAGCAAGGCCCTGCCCCTGCCCCATGGGAAGCAGCCAGTCCACAAGCAGAGCTCTCCCTGCCCCCTCCCGCCTGTCCAGAGGGAGTCACAGGAGGTGGCTGCCGTGTCCAGCTGGGCTGAGATCCACACAGCAGCCCGGTTGCTGCGGGTGCCGCCCGAGCGCCTGGAGGGGGCTGTCACCAGGAGGGTCATGGTGAGCTCGGGGGTCCTGGGGAGGCGGGGGCCTGACCAGTCCACCCGAAGTCTTGGGGAGCACGAGTGTGGGCCTTGGGCCTGACGTACCACACGCACATCCTCTGCCCTCAGGAGACGCCCTATGGCCGGGTCTCGAGATCCCTGCCCGTGGAAAGTGCCATCAGCGCCAGGTGGCCCTGGGGACAGGAGAGAGCTGTGAGCAGGCCCGGCCCCTGCTGCACGAGGCTCACTCCCCATGCCCACAGGGACGCCCTGGCCAAGGCCCTGTACTCGCGGCTCTTCACCTGGCTTCTGAAGAGAACCAATGTGCGGCTGGCACCCCCCGGGGAGGGAGGCAGCGTGGTCACTGTCACTGTCATCGACGTCTACGGCTTTGAGGTCACCCCTGGGGGCGGGGCCCAGGACGGGGTGCCCACCTCATCCTGGTTATTTCTGGGGACCCCAGCAGCTTCCCTTTGTGGGGGCGCTCGTGCGCTGCCTGCCTTTCTGACCGTAAGATGGTCCACGAGACAGCTGCGTGCTCCATAGGTACAGCCACCTGCCCTGTCCAGCCCTGCCGTCGGCTCTGGAGAGTTCTGCCTGCTTGGCCTTGCAGAGTCTCACAGGAGCCCTTAAGACGATGAAAGACCCTCGGATGGGTCAGCCTCGCCTGCTGTGTACCCAGAGGAGAGGGAAGAGAGGGAATCCCCCAAATCACACTGAGTTTTTCATAAGCTCTTCACCCCTTTCCAGAACATCCTGTTTCCTCAAGGCAGGGAGGAGGGGCGAGAGCAAGAGGAGGTGGCCCCCACCTCAGTCCTTGGATGGGCGCTGTGCCCAGTCCCCTGCTCTCTCCTCCTCTCCAGTGTGTCCTTGGTGACTATCAGCTCTCTGAGGAGGGGATGACCGTTGCCCCTGTGTGTGTGTGTGTGTGCGCGTGCATGTACGCACATGCGTGCTCTTGTGTGTATTTTAGAACATGTCAAAACTCTGTGCAAAGCTACACGAAGCGGGGCTCTGCTGGGCTTACTAGGAAAGTGCTGAGGGGCACAGAGGAAGGAGCCTGTAATTCCAACAGGAGGGATGCTGGAAGGCTTCTTGGAGGCGGCAGCCTGGAGCTCTGCTTACGAGGATGTGGCATTCTGATAGCCAGCGAGTTAGGCTGTAGCAAGAGGTGTCTTCTAGACCACAGGATGGCTATGATCAGAGGCCCGAAGGCTCACAGTGGTGCTAAGGCAGAAGGCAGGGGTGTGGGTTGGTGGAGGGAGGAAGCATGATCGGGGCTGGGACTGGGCTGAGGCGGCCTGCATGCTGTGCCAGGATCTTTGGACTTGTCCCTGGAGGAGGAAGCATCAGCCCTAGGGCACCACTCCCGCCTAGTGCTTGGGGAGAATGGGGGCAGCTGTGGGAGGGGGATGAAGGGAACCAGGCCTGTGTGCTAGCCCCCCGACCAGCTGCCCTGTGCCCCCACCTCGTGTGGGTGCCCACTTCACTGCCCACGTGCCCCCCCAGGCGCTGCGGGTCAACGGCCTGGAGCAGCTGTGCAACAACCTCGCCAGCGAGCGCCTGCAGCTCTTCTCCAGCCAGATGCTTCTGGCCCAGGAGGAGGTATGGGGAGCTGGGCATGGAGGTGGCAGGGGGACACCCAGCTGTTTCCCAGAACAGAGGCCATCCCTGGTAAAGAGAAGGCACTACACCGAGAGCTCTGCCCCAAAGCCCCCTTGCTATGGGCCGTCTCAGTCCTTCTGAGGCTCAGTTTACTCATCTGTAAAGTGGGAGGGCCATCCTTGCTCTGGCTCAGATGAGGTCCCCCCACGAACATGGGTGGTCTCTGTAAACCAAATGCTGGCTGTTCCCAGGAGGAGTGTCGGAGGGAGTTGTTGCCCTGGGTGCCCATCCCCCAGCCTCCGCAGGAGTCCTGCCTGGATCTCCTGGTGGACCAGCCCCACAGCCTCCTGAGTATCCTGGATGCCCAGACATGGCTGTCCCAGGTGAGCCCCCAGTGTCGGGGACAAGGAGTGGGGGCCCTGGTGGCCAGGCCAGAGCCAGCAGGAACTCCCAGGGGAGCAATAAAGGGCTAAGGTCCTGGGACCCTGCCCACAGGCCCTCAGCACAGCTTGGGAAAGCAGCGGCCACACGGGCTTCAAATCCTGTCTCTGGGTGATCCTGAGTGAGATTCCCGACTTCTCCAAGAGTCCTTGCTGCAGAGGGGCAGGGTGGTGGGGACTGTGCAGGCCCCATGAGGGGCTTGTGAGGCTTTCCCCAAGTATTTGTTGTTGTAAGTTCCTTAGCACTATAAAATAATCTCTTACCGGATGGCCTTTTAAAAGTATCTTTGAAAGACTTGTTCAGAAACACATGTAACTGTGAGACCAGACTCCCAGGAGTAATGGCTAAATCTGCCTTAATGCTCCCCTAGCCCCATTTCTTTTAAATGATTTCATCAAGGGTCCTCTAAGCCGCCAAGTTTTATTGACTGAGGTGTACAAGGCTACTGTGTTTTTTCTCAAATGGGAGCCAATTGTTCAAAATAGTCCCTGGGATAGAAGCCGTGCCCTTTCTAAGGACTCAGATGTGGAGTGACTCTTCCTGGAAAAGAAGTTTGGGGACCAAAACCAAAGCTCACCTTCTGTTCAGTGCGTGTGGTTTTGGGGGGCAGGGGAGGGAAGCACAGTCCCAGCAGGGGAATGGCACCTGCAAAGGCCTGAGAAGCTCTTCCTCTTCTCAGGCCACGGACCACACCTTCCTGCAGAAGTGCCACTACCACCACGGCGACCACCCGCACTACACCAAGCCCCAGCTGCCCCTTCCCATCTTCACCGTGCGGCATTACGCTGGGACCGTCACCTACCAGGTATCAGGGTGAATCAGTGAGGGCAGTGTGACCCTGGGGAGTCACCTGACGGGTGAGAGGGGTAGGTGTGGGGAGGCCCCTTCCAAGGCTTGGCCATCTGTCCCCACCTGGGCCCTTGGCCTCACCTAGTGCATGACTTACTGAGTTCTGGGTGGGCATTATGGGGTGGGGAGGGTCAAGGCCTTGGGACCTTCCAGTCCAAGAGGGGCAGAGTGTATGCATGGGACCTGGCTCTGATAACCTCAGGCAGTCTACTTCTCCTTCTGAGCCTCCATTTCCTCATCTGTAAAATGGGAATGGGAGTCCAGCCTATAGCATTGTCCTGAGGATTAATGCAATTACATGGAAATGGCGGGTCAGGGGCCTGGCAGATACTAGGTGCTCACTGAAGGGATTCTCCTCTCCCCTTTATGAGTTTCATGACTACTGCACACCTACCCAGGAGGAGAGCTGCTGAGGGGAGGGGGCCTGGTTTAAAGGCTAGGACCAGGTGACTGGTTTGAGGTGGGGCAAGTCAGGTAAGGCTTCCTGGAGGAGGTGACATGCTCTGGTTGTAGAAGAAAACATACAAACTACACGGGAGTTATCCACACGTGAAACACAAGGAGTATATGTCAATTATACCTCAAAAAAAAATCACATCTAAAAGAAAAAAGGAAGAAACAGAAGGAGATTGACTAAAGAAAACTATAAAATTGTATTGAAGGTCACAAAAGAAGACTTAAAAATGGAGGGAAAAGCCACATTTCTGTTGGGGAGCCCTATATTGTTCACTCTTTCCCAGTTAATCTAGAAAAGTCATGTAATTCCAGACAATACTCCAATGGGGCTTTTATGAGAGAAGGAGAGGTGGATTTTAACAAAATTATTCTGAAGTATTATATGGAAAATAAATGCATAAGAATAGCTAATAAGATATAAAAAGCAAATGATTATGGAGGCATTTGCTCTATCAGATATTAAAACATATTTTAAAGCTCTAGCAATTAAAAGATTATGGTATTGATAAGGAGCAGACCCATCAATGAGACAGAATTGAAAACCCAATAAACAGACCCAAAAGTGTAACAAAGAACTGGGTATGTGACAAAGGCGGCCTTTAAAAAAATGTGGTAAAGTATACACAACATAAAATTTCCCATTCTAACCATTTTTAAGGGTACATTTCAGTGTCTTTAAGTACATTCACAATGTTGTGTAACCATCACTGCTATCCATTTCCAGTACTTTTTCATTATCCCAAACAGAAACAACTTACCCATTAAACATTAAGCTCCAATTCCCCCTTCCTCAGACTCTGGCAATATCTAATCTACTTTCTGTATCTATAAATTTGCCTATTCTTATGTAAGTGGAATCATAACACACACACACACACACACACACACACACACACACACACACACAATCCTTATGTGTCTGACCTATTGCATTGAGCATAATGCTTCCAAGGTTCATCCATGTTGTAGCATGTGTCAGAATTTCCTTCCTTTTCATGGCTGAATAATATTCCGTTGTATGTATAGACCACATTTTGTTTATCCATTCATCTGCTGATGGACATGAATTGTTTCCACCTTTTTGGCTATTGTGAATAACGCTGCTGTGAACATGGGTGTACAAGTAACTGTGTGAGTCGCTGCTTTCAATTCTTTTGGGGATCTGCCTAGGAGAGGTTTGCTGGGTCATATGGTAATGCTATGTTTACCTTTTTCAGGAGCCACCAAACTATTCCTCAGTGATTGCACCATTTGATAGTCCCACCAGCAATGTATTGGGGGTTCCAGTTTTTCTACATCCTTGCAAATACTTGTTATTTTCCATTTTTGAAAATTATAGTCATCCTAGTGGGTGTGAAGTGGTATCTCATTGGGTTTTTTTTTTGTTTTCTTTTTCATTGTGGTTTTGATTTGCGTTTCTCTAATGACTAACGATGTCGAGCATCTTTTCATGTGCTTTTGGCCATTTGTGTATCTTCTTTGGAGAAATATCTATTCAAGTCCTTTGCCCATTTTTTTTTTTTTAACATCTTTATTGGGGTATAATTGCTTTACAATGGTGTGTTAGTTTCTGCTTTATAACAAAGTGAATCAGTCATACATAAACATATGTTCCCATATGTCTTCCCTCTTGCGTCTCCCTCCCTCCCACCCTCCCTATCCCACCCCTCCAGGCTGTCACAAAGCACCGAGCCAATATCCCTGTGCCATGCGGCTGCTTCCCACTAGCTATCTACCTTACTACGTTTGTTAGTGTGTATATGCCCATGACTCTCTCTCGCCCTGTCACAGCTCACCCTTCCCCCTCCCCCTTTGCCCATTTTTGAATTGAGTTGGTTTGGGGTTTGTTTATTTATTTTTGGCTGCGTTGGGTCTTCGTTGCTGCATGCCGGCTTTCTCTAGTTGCAGCGAGCAGGGGGCTACTCTTCATTGCAGTGCACGGCCTTCTCATTGTGGTGGCTTCTCTTGTTGCGGAGCATGGGCTCTAGGTGTGTGGGCTTCAGTAGTTGTGGCATGTGGGCTCAGTAGTTGTGGTACATGGGCTTAGTTGCTCCGCGGCATGTGGGATCTTCCTGGACCAGGGATCGAACCAGTGCCCCCTGCATTGGCAGGCGGATCCTTAACCACTGTGCCACCAGGGAAGTCCTGAATTGAGTTGTTTTATTTTTTTGTTGTTGTTAAGTTGTAGGAGTTCTTTACATAATCTGCATATTAAACCATTATATGTGATATTTTCTCCCATTTTGTAGGCTGTCTTTTCACCTCTTAGTACTGTATTTTGATACACAAAAGTTTTTCGTTTTAATGAAATCCAGTTTATCTATTTTTCCTTTGTTGCCTGTGCTTTTAGTGTCATATTCAGGAAATCATTGCTAAGTCCAATGTCATGAAGCTTTCTCCCTTTGTTTTCTTCTAAGAGTTTTATAGTTTCAGGTCTTACATCTGGGTCTTTGATCCATTCATTTTGAGTTAATTTTGGTACGTGGTGTGAGATGAGTCCAACTTCAAAGGGGGCCTTTGTAAAACATTTTTTTTAATGAAGTATAGTTGATTTACAGTGTCAAAGGTGGCCTTATAACTCAGAGGGGAGAGGCTGGATTATTTTGCAAAGGGACTGGCTTCCACACTCAGCCTTCTCTCCTTGGCTCCCCCACCCCCACCCCCCACCCTCGCCCACATTATATCTTGCAGGTTCACAAGTTTTTAAACAGAAACCAGGATCATCTTGACCCTGCTGTGGTGGAAATGCTTGCCCAGAGCCAGCTCCAGGTGCCCCTGCCGGCCGCCCTGTCCCCCCATTCTGCCCTCTCCACCCTGACAGCCTTGCCCAAGGAGCTGGTCTTCAAGCCCCTGGCAACCTGAACCTTTGGCCGGCCCACCCTGGCTCCCCGGGGGTCGGGGTGAGGGGCAGGCTGGACAGGCCCAGGTGAGCTGGCTTGGCCCCCTCTCACCCCACAGCTGGTGGGTAGCCTGTTCCAGGAAGCAGAGCCCGAGTCTGGGGATGGACCAGGCAAACCCACGCTGACCTCTCGCTTCCAGCATTCCCTGGGGGACCTCCTAGCCCGGCTGGGCAGGTGAGAATAGGGCCCCCCGCACTCAACCCCAGGGAGTTTGAATGGAGGGGCCAGTCTGTGCTCAAGTGACCGCCCCTTCCACCCACCAGGAGCCATGTCTATTTCATCCAGTGCCTCAACCCCAACCCGGGAAAGGTGAGCTCTCCCAGCACCTGGCGCCAGAGCCCTCCCACCCCTGCCCGCCCCCCTCAGCCCTCCTCGGCCCTGCCCCACCTTCCCCACAGCTCTGAGCCCCTCAATTCAGCTCTCCTTGGCTCTGCCCCGTGGCCACAGCTTCCAGGCCTCTTTGATGTGGGTCACGTGGCAGAGCAACTGCGCCAGGCGGGCATCCTGGAGGCCGTGTGTACCCGCAGTGCCAACTTCCCCGTTCGCGTGCCTTTCCAGGCCTTCCTGGCCAGGTAGGGGCCCAGGATGCGGGCAGCCCCAGGGCGCAGGCACCTCAGGGCCAGGGCTCACTAGGAAGGCCCCCTGGAATGGCTGGCGGACCTGGGGCTTTTTCGGGAGCGGGGGATGGACACACTTTCCCAGGGACCCTGGGCCTGACGTCCAACCCTCCCTCCTTCCTTTCTCTCTGTCTCTCCTTCTCTCCCTCCATCTGCGTCTCCTTTCACTGTTCGTCACCCGCACACCTCTCCACGCCTCTGTGCATTCACCTGCCCCTCGTCCACTCAGCAAAACTCTCCTGAGTGCTTGGCACATAGTAGGTGCTTTCCAAATCATTGTTGAATGACTTATAGACTGAATAGACCCCGAGGGGTTCAGGGGTCAAATGAGTGTGGAGGGAGGTCCCCGCTGTGTTTGTTTCAACCTCCGCAAGATTCTCCGTCCTTGGGGCAGGTTCCGGGCCCTGGGGACAGAGGGACAGGAAGAGCTCTCTGACCGGGAAAGATGTGGCACCATCCTGAACCAGGTGTTTGGGGCTGAGTCGCCCCTCTGTCACCTGGGAGCCACCCAGGTGGGTGGTGTGTATGAGCAGGGAAGCAGCAGGTATGGCTGGAAAGTGGGAGGAACATTTTGGGACCAACTCATGATTTGGTGGTCCTTCTGGGTGGTGGGGAGATGGAGTGGGCCGGGTGTCCCGGGCACCCCAGTAGAATCAATAGTTTGGCAGAAAGGAGGAGGCTGAGGCCTCGGGAGAAGGGCAGGGTGGTCTCCAGCCACCTGGCCTGCCCCCAGCCCAAACCTCTGCCCCCAGGTGCTACTGCGGGAGCTGGGCTGGCAGCAGCTGGAGCGGCACCGGGCCCAGCAGCGCGCCCAGGCCCTGCTCACCCTGCACCGAGGCCTCTGCGCCAGCCTCTCCTGTCAACGCCTTCGCCTCCTACCACGGATTCGCGTGCGTGGGCTCCAGGCCAGGTGTGCAGAGTGGGGCGAGACTGTAGGCCTCCTCACGGTGGCGGGGCAGGGTCGGGGGGGCGTAGGGCCTCAAGGCTAGTCTGCCTGCTTCCCATCAGCACCGGACTCTCCTTGCTGGCATCCCCACCATGCCGTCTCTGCTTGAATACCCCCAGCCACGAGAAGCTCATTACCTGCTAGGCCAGTCAAACCTGCGGTCTTGACTCCTTGACTGTTCTTTTCTCTAGTCTGTTCTCCACTCTGCAGCAAGAATACTCTTTTAAAAGCGTGAATCAGGTTGTGTGAGGCCCTGCCTACCTCTCCAGCCTCGACGTAGGCCGGACTTTTACATTCCAGGCTCTTTGGGCTTCGTGGTCCTACGATGCTCCCCTCACCCTTCTCGCCTCATTAGCTCCAGCCCCACTCACCCTTCACTGCCCGTCTTCACTCATCCATCCAACAGCTGTCGGTTGACCATCTTCTCCATCTACCCTGGGCCAGGTGCTGGCAACACAGGGAGGAAGGTGCAAGCATCTTCACACAGGCACAGGGATGGTGCCTTCCAGGCTAGCTGGGGAGTCAGATGCAGACAGTAAACCAGCTTCCAGTCGCCCCAAAGGGGATTGCTTAAGGACTGAGAACAAAATGAAGGCAGTGCCATGGACACCAGGGAAGCCTCGGAGAAGGGGGCACCCGTCACCACTATATGTTTCCAAAACGTTTTCATCACCAGCGGGAACTCTATACCCATTCAGCAATGATGCCTCACTCTCCCTTCCCTCCCGCCCCTGGTAACCTCCAGTATGCTTTCCATTGCCGTGAATTTGCCTATTCTAGATACGCCGTCTAAATTGACTCATACAAATTCCTTTTACACCTGGCTTACTGCACTAAGCATAGCGTTTTCAGGGTTCGTCCCTGTCGTAACATGTGTCAGAACTTCATGCCTTTTTATGGCTGAAAATTGTTCCATTGTGTGGATGGACCGCATTTTGTTTATCCACTTATCTGTCAGTGGGTTGTTTCTACCTTTTGGCTTATTGTGAATAAGGCTGCTATGAACACAAGTGTACAAGTAACTGTTCAAGTTTCTGCTTTTGGTTCTTTTGGGTCTCTATCTGGGAGTGGAAATCCTGAGTTATACGGTAATTCTGTCTTTACCTTTTTGAGGAATTGCCAAACTGTTTTCCACAGTGGCTGCACCATTTTATATTCCTACCAGCAATGTGTGAAGGTTCCAATTTCTCTGCATCCTTGCCGATACTTGCTACTTTCTGCTTTTTAAATGATAGCCATCCTAGTGGGTGTGAGGTGGTATCTCATTGTGGTTTTGATTTGCATTTCTTTTTTTTTTTTTTTTTTTTTTTTTTTTTTTTTTGCGGTATGCGGGCCTCTCACTGCTGTGGCCTCTCCCACTGCAGAGCACAGGCTCTGGACGCGCAGGCTCAGCAGCCATGGCTCACGGGCCCAGCCGCTCCGCGGCATGTGGGATCTTTCCGGACCGGGGCACGAACCCGCGTCCCCTGCATCAGCAGGCGGATTCCCAACCACTGCGCCACCAGGGAAGCCCTGATTTGCGTTTCTTTAATGACTAATGATGTCGAGCATCTTTTCATGTGCTTCTTGGCCATTTGTGCATCTCTTTGGAGAAATATCTATTCAAGTCCTCTGCCTCCTTTTTTTTTCTCTTTGGGAATTTATTTATTTATTTATTTTTGGCTGTGTGGAGTCTTCGTTGCTGTGCGTGGGCTTTCTCTAGTTGCGGTGAGCAGGAGCTGCTCTTCGTTGCGATGCGCGGGCTTCTCATTGCGGTGGCTTCTCTTGTTGCGGAGCATGGGCTCTAGGTGCGCGGGCTTCAGTAGTTGTGGCACACGGGCTCAGTAGTTGTGGCTTGCGGTCTCAGTAGTTGTGGCTTGTGGACTCTAGAGCGCAGGCTCAGTAGTTGTGGTGCACAGGCTTAGTTGCTCTGCAGCATGTGGGATCTTCCCGGACCAGGGCTCGAACCCGTGTCCCCTGTGTTGGCAGGCGATTTCTTAACCACTGTGCCACCAGGGAAGTCCCCCTCTGCCTGCTTTTTAATTGGGTTGTTTTTTTTTTTCATTGAGTTGTAGGAGTTCTTTATATGTTCTGGATATTAAACCTTTATCAAATGTGTGATTTGCAAGTAGTCTCCCATTACGTGGGTTGTCATTTCATTCTCTTTTTTAAATTAAAATTTTTTAATTTATTATTCATTTTTGGCTGCATTGGGTCTTCGTTGCTGCACATGGGCTTTCTCTAGTTGCGGCAAGCGGGGGCTACTCTTTGTTGTGGTGTGCTGGCTTCTCATTGCGGTGGCTCGTCGTGTTGTGGAGCATGGGCTCTAGGCGCACGGGCTTCAGTGGTTGTGGCACTTGGGCTCAGTAGTTTCGGCTCGCGGGCTCTAGAGCGTAGGCCCAGTGATTGTGGTGCACAGGCTTAGTTGCTCCACGGCATGTGGGATCATCCCGGACCAGGGCTCGAACCTGTGTCCCCCGCATTGGCAGGCGGATTCTTGACCACTGCACCACTAGGGAAGTCCAGGACTCAGCGCTTTCACTGCCAGGGCCAGGTTTGATCCCTGGTCGGGGAACCCAGATTCCACATGCCATGCGGCGTGGCCAAAAAACAAAAGCAGATAAACCCCAGAGAGGTAAAGTAACTTATCCAAGACCGCAGTGACTAAACGGTAGGGGAACGAGCCCGCGTGGTCAGCGCCAGAGTCCCAGATCTCGATCCTCGGGCACAGCAGCCTCTCAGTTTACCTGCTGGTCTTTCGAAGTGTCGTGTCCTTTCCCTGTTGCTGCCCTTCGGCAGCCGGGGGCTTCACTGGGGTCCGATTTTACATTCATGTCTTGGCTTGGAGGATTCAGGTATCGGGTGTGAGTTTGGACTCCTCACCAACCCCCTTCCCGGCTTCCAGGAAGTGGTACCTCCGGCGGCGGGCAGCTCTGGGGCAGCTGAACACCATCCTGCTGGCGGGCCGGCGCCTGCTCTGGAGACAGCGGAGAGGGCAGGTGAAGCACATGGATGGGTCCTGCCCAGGGCAGCTCAGGGGAGAAGCCAGGCAGCCTTGCCGGCCACGTTGGCCAAATCCCGACAGTGTCCACCCTCCAAGTGCAGCCGCATGAGGACCGAGGCCTCGGAGACCATTGCTGGTGGAGCTCCTTCCGTCCCCCTCTGCCTGGCCAGGGTAGCCTGGGGCCTCCAGGAGGCTGTCACCTTCCTTCATGCCTGCCCACTGCCAGGGCCTGACTCTCCCCTGCTGGCTGGGGGTGCCTCCCATCCCCTCCAGGCCTCCCTTGGAGTGTTCCCCTCTTGCCCTGTGACTCCAATCTGAGGGCCATAAAACAGCTCAAAGGTCAATGCCCACGTAATGCCCCACTCTCTGGCCCCTCCCTGGCTGGACTTTGTCCCTTGGGACCATTCCTTCCCTTCTTCCCTCCTCTTCCCGGTGCCCTGGCAGACGGGCAGAGACAGCCACAGCGCTAAGGCTAGTGAGGGCTCTGGAGGGCTGGGGGCAGACAGCTGGCCCCCTGGGTCTGCACCCCTTCCTCCACTGGTGTGGGGTCCTCCTGGGAGGAGGAGGGGCAGCTGCACTGCTGCGCGGGGGACGGGCCTCTAGGGAGCTCCCGGTAGCGCCTCACGGGGGCATCGTCTCCTCCTGCATCTCCCCCAACAGCTTGGGCATCGGTGCAGCTGGCACGGCGTCGGGGCCTCCAAGAAGGGGCCAAGCATGGTAGGTGGCCTGGAAGCTGGGTTGTGAGCCCGCTGAACCTGGCCTGGCTTGAGGGGGAGCGTGGGGTTCCAGGGGTGCCGAGATGGGTCCTGTTCCTCAGGCCCATCCATTGTCCCCCAAGAAGAGGCCTGGGGTGCTCTTGGGTTCCCTCTGGGGGCTTTATGTGTTTGAGTGTCCAGGACTAGAATCCTTGGGCTTTGGAGGGGAAGCTTACATCCCTGGGGGTGAGGAGGGCCCCCGAGTTCCCATGCCCCTTCCCTTAGTTCCTGGTCAATTGCTCCTCCCTGCTAGGAGCTGGGGCACTTGGAGATCCCGGCTGAGCTGGCTGTCATGCTGAAGACAGCGGAAGGTGAGTCCTGATGGGCGTTGCTCTTGCCATGACCCCCTCCTGGGCGGAGGCTCTGTCCCTGTGGTCCCTCCCTCTGATGCTCTGGGTCCCCCCAGCTCACTGCCCAGCTCCCTCTGCACTGGAGCTGGGGGCTGATGCTGAGAGGTGGAGGCGGCGCCAGAGCCAGGCGCCTTACCTGGGCGTTTCTGGGCTGCCGCCTACGTCATCCCAGGCCATCGGCACACCCTGGCTGAGAGCATCACCGAGGCCATGCCCCCGGAAGTTCCCGCACGGCCCAGCCTGACCCTCCCACCCGACATCGACCAATTCCCCTTCTCCAGCTTCATCTCCATCGGCTTTCAGGTGGGCCCCCAGGCCTTAGCTCTACACGGCTGATGCCCACATCTCCCCAGACGTTAGCCCCCGTCAGGCAGAAGCTGTGTCTGTCCTTCTGTCTCCAGTCCCCTCCTCCCTCTCCTGTTGCGGGGCTGTGGATGCAGCTGCGTTGCTCGGAAACCGTTGAACCTAAACGTGTTGCTGGTTACTTATCTGCAGTGCCACACCTTCGTTACACCTGTGGCACTGCCCTGCCATTGAAGCCATGTCGTTAAAGCATGCTGAATGACAAGGCAAAGTGTCCAGGCTACAGTGTTGGCGGCAAAAGCAGGATTCAAAACTGCACGTAGAGTACGATCCCAATTTTGTTAACAGGGAGGGTGGGGAGATGACGTGTGTACCTACACGTAGAAAGTAAGATTAGAAACAAAGAGGCGAAAATGTTAACTGTGGTTTTATCTGGCAGTGGAATGTTAATGGTGGTTTTTATTCTTCATCCTTTTCCATGTTTTCTGAGTTTTCCGCATGCACGAGCTTTAGTTTTCTAATCAGAAGGAGTGATTGAGAGGTTTTTTTTAATATTTATTTATTTATTTGGCTGTGCCGGGTCTTAGCTGCGGCACACGGGATCTTCGTTGCCTGTGCAGGATCGTTAGTTGCAGCATGCGGGACCCTTTTTAGTTGTGGCATGCAGGATCTAGTTCCCTGACCAGGGATCAAACCCCAGCCCCCTGCATTGGGAGCGTGGACTTTTAACCGCTGGACCACCAGGGAAGTCCCAAGATGTATTTTTCTTTTAATAAATTTATTTATTTTTGGCTGCATTGGGTCTTTGTTGCTGCACGCGGCTTTCTCTATTTGCGGTGAGCGGGGGCTACTCTTCGTTGCGGTGCGCGGGCTTCTCATTGCGGTGGCTTCTCTTGTTGCGGAGCACGGGCTCTAGGCGCGCGGGCTTCAGTAGTTGTGGCTCGCGGGCTCTAGAGCGCAGGCTCAGCAGTTGTGGTGCACAGACTTAGCTGCTCCGCGGCATGTGGGATCTTCCCTGACTAGGGCTCGAACCCGTGTCTCCTACACTGGCAGGCGGGTTCTTAACCGCTGCGCCACCAGGGAAGCCCCCCGAGATGTATTTTTAAGATGATTTTCCTCACTAGCCCCTCTCCCTCTCGCAGGGCGCGTGCTCCCTTGGGGCTCCCCCGCGGCTGTGTCTGGCAGGTCAGCACACAACAGCCCCTGCTCAGGCACCGTGTCGCCCTCCTTCCTTGCAGGAGCCATCCCTGCCCAGACCTGGGCAGCTGCTGACCAAACCCCTGACCCGGCTGGACAGTGACAACCCTCAGCATGCCCTGGATATCAACAAGGTGGTGAGTGACACACTGGGGAGGGGCAGGGTGGGCCCGTGCAAGGGGTGCTGGCCGGGCACCGGGAGCCCCGCACGTCCTGCCTCCCCTCACTCTGTGTCTGCAGATGCTGCGGTTCCTGGGGGACGCATCCTTGGAGCCCTGGCAGGAGCAGACCATGGGCCAGTACCTGGTGCGGCAGGGGCAGCGCCGGCCGGGGCTGCGCAACGAGATCTTCAGTCAGCTCGCAGCCCAGCTCTGGCACCAGCCGGACGAGCAGCAGAGGCAGCGCGGCTGGGCCCTCCTGGCTGTTCTGCTCAGCGCCTTCCCCCCAGTGTCCACCCTGCAGAAGCCGCTGCTCAAGTAAGGGCCCCGGCAGGTGGGGGCCCCGTGGGTGTGCTCAGCGGGCCACCCCATACCCACGGCAGCCCTGTGTTGTGCCCGCAGATTCGTGTCCGACCAGGCTCCCGGGGGCATGGCAGCACTGTGCCAGCACAGGCTGCTGGGAGCCCTGCAGCAGACGCAGCGGGCCCCTGGGTCCGAGCGGGCCCACCCACCCACCCAGCTCGAGTGGACGGCCGGATGGAGGCAGGGCCGCATGGTGCTGGATGTCTTCACCTTCACCGGTGACGCCTGCCTCCTCTCGGTCCTCCCCAGGCCCACGCTGCAGCCTGCCCGGCACTCTCGCCCTCCCTCGGCCCCCTTCCCTCCTCAGCCCTCCCCATGTGACCCTGACCTCCCTGCTCTCCTGCTTTCGGAACCGCCACGGGACAGTATTCCCTTCCTGTCCGGGTGGACCCTGCTGTCCCTCACTCTTGCCCCTACCCCTCGTCCCTGCAGAGGAGTGCTTCTCGGCCGAGGTGGAGTCCTGGACCACAGGGGAGCAACTTGCCGGGCGGATTCTGCAGAGCAGGTGTGCAGGGCCTGGGATGGGCGAGCGCAGCCCACACTGGCCATTGTCCCGTCCGCCTCCTGGTTTTCCTCATGCTCCCAGCCCGCTCTCCCGCCGAGCACCTCCTGCGGCTGCTCCAAAGCCAAAACCTGCTCCCCGGGGGGCGGGATGGGGGCGAAGGGGCGGGGTGGGTGGGCAGGGTCCAGACAGTAGATTCAAGACAGAGAGCAAGTAGAGAGTATACCTGCTAGATCTGGTCCAGGTTCTCATCAAATTGAATGAATAAATGCATCAGAGCCACTGTAGAAGTAGAGGACTGTGAGTTGCAGATAAAGTAGAGGGCTGTGAGTTGCACTGGGTCCTCAGCCAGGTTCCTGTCCCCTTCCACAACCCCCTCCCCCCAGCCCACCCTCAGGTCCTTGTCCCTTCCGGATGGTCGTCCGCCTGGCTGACCACCCTCTGCTCCATGCCCTTGTCTCACTCAGAGGCCTGGATCCGCCCCCGCGTGGCTGGTCTGTGTCACTGCACTCTAAGGACTCCTGGCAGGACTTGGCTGGCTGCGACTTCGTGTTGGACCTGATTGGCCAGACCGAGGATCTGGGGGACCCGGCCGGTCCCCACAGCTACCCAATCGCCCACCGTGGCTTGTAGGTGCCACCCACAGCACCCCTGGCATGCTCCTGTCCCTATCCTGTCGTAGGTGACCCCCTCAGCCACCCTGTCATCCGCGGGGGTTCACAGGTGCTGCCACAGGCCCAGCCCGCCCGCCCCCAAGCCTCCGCCCACCGCAGGGGGATGACCCCTACAGCAGCTTCTACACCTTGCCTCAACCTGGGAACCCCCCGGCCAGGGCATCTCCTCAGCTGGGCCCACTATCTCCTGCAGAGCCGAGGACATCCCCCCGGCCCCTGGCATCCAGGCCCCCTCACTGCCCCCAGGTCCCCCTCCAGGCCCAGCCCCAACTCTGCCCAGCAGGGGTCACACAGGTAAGGCTGGGAGTGGGCACACTGAGGTTGGCAGAGCGCTGGGAATGGGGGTGCCAGAGCCCCACGCCCCAGGCAGGTGACAGTAACCCTCCACAGGTGAGTCCCGGACCTCAGGGAGTCTGGATGGCTTCCTGGACCACCTCTTCTCCCCGTGCCTCAGCGTGAGTGTCCCGCACGCAGACCCCACCCCACTGCTGCCCCTACGCCCCTGGGGCCTCTGCTGCCCCTCCCATCCCTCCTAGGGCTCTAGCTCTGACCTTGGGACCTGTGATTTTTGTCCCTTCAGGATCTGGAGCAAGGCAGGGCTCTGAGTGGCCGCATGAAGGGAGGGGGCGCCATGGGGCCCATGCAGCAAGGCAGCTATCCCGTGGGTGAGTGCGGGGCTGAGCACCCAGGGCCTCCCTGCCCAGCAACACAGGCAAGCATGGCCTGGGATCCCCACGCAGCTGCAATCAGAGCTCTGGCTAGCACCCTGGTGGCCCGTACTCTTCTCTTTGCCTGGGGCTGAAGGGAGGCTGTCTGTGGGCCCAGGCAGGGACCGACCTGGGGGGGGGGGCCTTGTTCCCTCAGTGTACTCAGGGATGATGCAGATGCCCGGATACCAGCCAGCCATGATGCCTGCACCCGTGCCCATGATGCCAGCAATGGGGGCGGTCCCCGCCATGCCAGGTAAGGCTGGACTACAGCCACTGTGTCCCTTCTCAGGTAGGGACTGGAGGAGGGAGGGTGTTGCCTGGGGCCTAGAGGGCACAGTGGGCAGAGGGCTGGGAGCTCAGCCATGGCGCTCGTCCACCCTGACTGCCTGCCATACTCGCAGCCGTTGTGGTGCCGCCACAGCCGCAGCCGCAGCCACAGCCACAGCCCCTGCTTCCCAGCGTGGACGCGAGGCAGCTGGCAGTCCAGCAGCAGAACTTCATCAACCAGCAGGCGCTGATCCTGGTGAGGGTGGGCAGGGCCCATGGATTGCCTAGTGGGTACAGACCTGTGGGGCGAGGCTAGGCCAGCTCTTACCTGGCACACCACCCTTCCCCCGTCAGGCCCAGCAGATGACCACCCAGGCCATGACCTTGTCCCTTGAGCAGCAGGCAAAGCAGCGCCAGAGCCAGCCCCTGGAGCATCATGCCCAGGCCCAGGCCCCTGGAGCTGCCTCCCTGACTCCACCCCCAGCCATCACCTCCAAGCCCAAGAAGACACCCACCCCCCAGAAGGAGCCAGAGCATGACCTGGAACTGGTAGGTGCCTGCCTGAAGGTGAAGAGGCGAGGCCAGGCAGGTGGCAGGGCTGGGGTGGGGCAGCAGGCTCCAAGGCCACAGAAGTGGGAGACACGGCATGGGGGGTGTGGGGAGATGCAGAAAAGATGCTGCCAGGCTCCAGCCCCACGGATCTGAGCGGGTTTGCTCTGTGAGTGGCAACTTGTCTGGCAGGGCAGCTCCTTCTCTTTCCCCTCCTGCCACAGGAGACCTCACAGGAGGCTGAAAACAGGCCCCGGCGGCCCAAGAGCTTCCAGCAGAAACGGGACTATTTCCAGAAGTTGGGTGAGGGCCCTTGGGGTGGCAATCCCACACAAAAACTCAGCCACCGCCCCAGCCTGGCCAGGGGACGGCGGGGTGCACTCTATTCCTCCAGGTCAGTGTGGCCTGTCCAGGAGCCCAGACGGGCGGGCCAGGTGGAGAGTAATAGCGAGGGCCATTTGGGGCGTTTACAGGGCAGCAGCAGATCAAGGTGGAGGCGATGAGGCCTCCGGCCAAGGTGAAGATCCCCCAGGGGGAAGAGCAGGAGGAGGAGCCGGAAGAAGAGGAACCGAGAGCAGGTGGTGGGGAGCAGGGTGGGGGGGCAGGCTTTGTGGTTCTGCACAGGGTCTCACATCCTTCCTCTCTTTCTGGTCAGTGCCGTCACCTCCTCCTCCCCCAGTAGAGAAAAAGCCACTGACACGAGATGGGGCCAAAGCTGCACAGGAGGCTGAGGCTGAGCCAGACACAGAGGCGGGGCCTGGCGGTGGTCGCCGGCCGGCAGAGGGCAGAGCCGTGGTGCGTAGCTCGGACCCTAAGCCCCGGCGGGCAGAGCCCAGCAGGGAGATCCGCAACATCATCCGCGTATACCAGAGCCGCCCAGGCCCCGTGCCCGTGCCCGTGCAGCCGCCCAGGTGCACCCCGGCGGTGGTGGGGAGGGGGAGGACGGCCAGGACTGCCCACTGCCCAGAGTCACCGTGTGGACTCCTGACCTCTTCCTTCTCTCAGGAAGCCCCCCCAGATCTTCCTGAAGAAAAACAACCCTAAGGATGAGGCTCTGGCTAAGCTGGGGATCAGTGGTGCCTCCTCGCTGCCCTCGGTGAGGCCCCGTCCTGACCAGAGCGCGCTGCACCGCGCCAGAGCCCTCCTGAGGCTCCCCGGGGGAGACCTGGCCGCTAGTCACAGCCTGGGTGTATTCTCCGTGCCTCCCCAGACGCTGTCCCCCAGCCCAGGGAAGGGCCCCCCACCAGCTGTGGCCCCTCGACCCGAGGGCCAGCCACGGCGTGTGCCCTCCAACTCCATCAAGGAGAAGCAGGGGCCCCTTCAAGAGCTGTTTGGCCAGAACCCACCCACTGCCCAGAGTCCCCCGCCTCCGCCAGCACCTCCACTGCCTCCACCCTTGGACCCAGCGACCCCTCCAGCTGAGCCGCACAGTGAGAAACCCCATATCCCTGGTGGTGGGCTTTGTGGGGGGCAGGGGCAGGATTCCTAAGGGCCTCTCAGCGCTCACGGCCGAGGTCAGCTGCTCGCGCTTCCGGACTTTGGAGCCGTGGGTGAGGAGCCCCAGCTTCCGCGTTCCTGCGGGGGGCAGGGCGCGGGCACCCCTGGGGCCTGTCTGGCACGGAGGGACCGTCACGGGGCGTGGGCCTCGTCAGGAGTTTAGTGACCCCGCTGACGTGCTCGGGGGGGCCCACGCACGTCAGGGACAGTGGGGAACGTGGGAAGCTGGAGATGGAGGCCGGCGATGGGACGGAGCGGGGGGAGGGAGGCAGCGGAGGTGGACTGAGCTGGGCCACGTGGGGCCCTAGTGGGCCAGGGTCTTCTCTCTCCGTGCCTGCATCATTCCGGCTTGGGCAGCTCCTCGCCTGATGCCCTTCGGCCCCTCTATCCGCCAGGCTTTGTGGAGACCATGGGGGACCAGGGGATCTCCACCCAGCTGCTCGTGCCCTCGGGCAGCGTCTGCTTCTCCTACGCCAGCGCCCCCTGGAGGTTGTTCCTGCGCAAGGAGGTGGGCGCGAGGGCGGGCCGCAGCCTGGCCTCCCTGGGTGGGGGACGGGGCGCTGGCTGTAGGGGCGCCAGCCTGGGGCCCCAGCATCTCCTCTCCACACACAGACACTGGGGACTACTTCCCCAGCCCCACCTCCTCCGGCCCGGGAGGCAGAGGTGGGGCGGGAGGGGGGCTGGCGGGGGCACCGTCCGGGCGCACTCTCACTCTCCCCTGCCCTCGCCCAGGTGTTCTACCCCCGGGAGAACTTCAGCCACCCCTACTGCCTCAGGCTCCTCTGTGAGCAGGTGAGAGCCCAGCCCACCTGGGACCTGTACCGGCAGACCGCCCCCACCCCAGGCAGGAGAGCAGCCCCGCTTGCGGGGACGCTGGTGTGTTTCAAGCCCTGCCTTCGTTTATTTAATCCTCCCAACATCCCTCAGAATAAGGGCCATTTTTGACTTATGACGAGGATTAAAAATAAAGCGTATACAGCACCCACCACAGGCCTGGCACACAGCAGGTGCTCGCTCGTGCTTGTCCCTTTGCCACCTCTAGATGCTCCCAATGCTTGTGTCTGTTCTCCCCAGTTCTACAGTAGCTGCCCCCCTCCCCCTCCCCGAAGTCCCGTGTTCCTTCAGGGAAGCTTATCTCAGCTGACAGAGGAGCAGCAGCCCAACTAGTGCCGGCAGCTTGGGGGAGGCAGGTGGGAGCTCCGGGTGGACGTGGCCCTGGGCTTGGAAGGCCAGGCATCCCTCCCTGCTCCACCCACGTGCCTATGGGGCTCTCTAGCTTTTTCCTCCATGCGTGGCTGCTTCTGGGGTGGGCTGTGGCCTCAGGACCTGGTGGTGACCGCCTGGCTTTGCCCCCAGATCCTGAGGGACACCTTTGCGGAGTCCTGCATCCGGATCTCCCAGGACGAGAGGCACAGGATGAAAGACCTGCTACGTAGGGTCCAGGGACCCTGGAGTCAGGGAGCCAGAGTGCTGAGGGTTGGGCCTGCCCAGAGGGAGGGAGTAGACTCCGGGGTCCCCGCTGTGAGGGAGCCTGAGGACGGCCTGGGGCCACTTCTGCCCAACAGGAGACCTGGAGGTGGGCCTGGACTCCCTGGACACAGCTGAGGACAGTGTCAAGAAGCGCATCGTGGTGGCCGCCAGGGACAACTGGGCCAATTACTTCTCCCGCATCTTCCCCGTCTCGGTCAGTGAGGCTGGGGATGGTAGCGCCCAGGGCTGGAGGCCAGCTTGGCCTTCCGCAGCAGGATTAGAGCTGGGGGTGGGCTGGGCCCCAGTGGAACCAACGAAGAATAGCACTGGCCTGAGCAGCCCCAGGGTGTCTTGGCCGGTGGCGGGGAGCCCGGAGCCTGTCCGTGAGCCAACCACCTTCCGGGCAGGGCGAGGGTGGCAGCGACGTGCAGCTGCTGGCCGTGTCCCACCGGGGGCTGAGACTGCTCAAGGTGACCCAAGGCCCCAGCTTCCACCCCGACCAGCTGAAGACTCTCCGCTCGTACAGGTGAGCCTGGGCTGGGGTGTGGCGTGGGCCGGCGAGACGGCCCCCAGCTCACGCCCCACCCTCTGCACAGCTTTGCTGAGGTACTGGGCGTGGAGTGCCTGGCTGGCTCCACCCTGGAGCTGTCCCTGAAGAGTGAACGGCTGCTGCTGCACACAGTCCGGGCGGGAGCCGTCAAGGCCATGGTTGAGCTGCTCCTGAGCGAGCTCAGAAAGGCAAGTGCGGGCCGGCAGGGCGCCGGGCGGGGGGCCTCCAGCACCGCTGCGTCGTACCCCATGCCGTCAGCCAAGCTCCTTCAAGCTGCCTGGGGTGGGGCTGGAACTTGGGGGCGCTTGGTGGAGAGTGACGCCAACGGGGGAGCAGGTGGGACGGGCAGGACGGAGTCACAAGCAGGCTGGCCGCTCACCCGCCCGCCTGCAGGACTCCGGCTACGTCATTGCCCTGCGAAGCTACCTCACTGACGACCACAGCCTCCTCAGCTTCCAACGGGGGGACCTCATCAAGCTGTTGCCGGTGGCCGCTCTGGAGCCAGGTATCCCCGGGGCAAGCAGGGCGGCTGGCACCCGGCGGGCGGGCAGAGGGCCCAGGAGGTGAGGCACCGTCCTTGGATGCTCCCCGCAGGCTGGCAGTTTGGCTCCACCGGGGGCCGATCCGGACTCTTTCCTGCTGACGTAGTGCAGCCGGCTGCTGCTCCGGACTTTTCCTTCTCGATGGAGCAGAGGAATGGCCGGCACAAGAGTCAGCTGCGGCACGGAGAGTGGGATAAGGCGTCGGAGGTGAGGAAGACGGGAGACGCCGAGGCGAGGCCTAACTAGGAGTCGAGGGAAGAAAGGGCTCGACTGCCCCAGAGCGGCGGAGGGCCACCCCACGCCTGGTGGGCAGCGCTTGGTCTGATGCCGCCTCTCTGCCCGCTCCCGATGTCTTGTCCTGTCTCCCCAGCAGGGCTGGGCGGTCTGCCTCTCGTGTGGCCCTCGTGGCAGCTAGTTCAGCGCCACCTGGAAGGTGCTCAGTAAACAGCTCTCGACCGTCCCGGCTTCTGGTGGTGTGCTCACTGCAGCTACTCTGCCTGCTTCTCTTGGGCTGCGCTGGGGCGGGGGCTGGGGCAGGGCCGCTGGACAGGCCAGGGGACACTCGGGTGGCGCTAGGTCTCCGGTGCTCCTAAGTTCCCCACCCACCCCTGGAGCCAGGCACACAGTGACAACTTGGCCACCAGCCCGTCCCCGTCTGTGGCCTGCGTCACCCTGCCCACGGACTCCGACTACACCATGCAGGAATTTGCCCTGCGCTACTTCCGGAAGCCCCAGACTCTGTGAGTGCCCTGGGCCCGCCCCATGCCTGCCCATCCTCAGTGTCCCTGAAGTGGGACACTCCCTGCTCAAGAGCCACCGGGCCAGGGCTCTTAGCACCCTCCCTACCCAGCCTGGGATGGGGGTGGGAGGGCTGAGCAAGCGGGGCTGTCCTCCCCTCCGCCCCCTCAGGCTGGGCCAGACAAGTGAAGATGCCAAGAGGAAGGCCATGGCCAGCCTGGTGCAGTACAGCAAGGTAAGGGGGATGGTGGGGAGGAGCTGGGACAGCAGACCTGGCCCCTGGCCCCCATGGCCCCAGACCCACAGGCAGCCTCTTTGGCCGCAGGCTCCCATCCAGGCATCACTCATCAGCATCAGTGACGAGGACGTGAACAGGCGGGCCGTGGGAAGCTTCCAGGGTAAGTAGCCACGGTGTCCTGGGTCGCCATGTCTGCAGTGCCCGGGACCCAGGCACCTGGTCGCCTTCTGTCCCTGAGTTCGCCGACTCGGGGAAGCTCACCGGTGGCTCCTATGCCACATGGCCCTCACCCACTTCTACTCATGCCCAGGGGGCTGCGGGTTGTGTGGAGTCTGGGCTGGAAGGCAGCGGTGGGTCTGGCTTGCTGTGCGCTTGATGTAGCCCTGGGTGGCCACAGGGTCTCTCTGAACCGTCTCCTCGTCGCTACAGCTGAGACTGCTGCTCCGCCTGGCTCACACGCATTCTGAGAGCAAGGCATGAGATGGCCCTGCACAGCGACAGCACGAGCCAGGGCCAGGCCCCCAGCCCAGCTCACCGTGCTTTTCATCCTGCCCGCAGCTCTGATGCAGTTTATGGGGGACCAGTCCAAGCCCCGGGGCAAGAACGACCTGGATCTCCTCTACGGGCTGCTGAAGGTAGGAAAGTGAGCCAGAAGCTGTGGGGAGTCAGTGAGCCCTGAGGGCCCCTTCCTGTCCTCCTGCCTGGGCCTCCATGGGACCCCGTGTCCCCTGGTCACTATACATTCAAAGAATCCAAAATTAGTTATCGAGCACCTACGTGCTGGGGGCAGGGCAGTGCACCAAGCAGGCCAAGTCCCTGCAGAGCTTACAGCCTGGTTAGAGGAGACACTCAGTAAACCCTGAGGCAACGTGTCCGGGGCAAAGAGTGCTGTGCGGAGCGATAAAGCAGGGGAGGGGCTGCTTCGGCGCAGAAGGCTTGGTGACAAGGTGACCCCGGAGCAGACCTGAGGGCGGCCAGCGAGTGAGGCACGTATGCATGGGGGCAGGGCATGGGGGCACGCACACAGGCAGAGGCGGGGGTGAGCCTCGGCCCCAGCAAGTTCAGTGTGGCTGGAGCCCAGTGAGCAAGAGGGAGAGTGGAGGCGAGGACCAGGAGGGACAGAGGGTCCGGGTCACGGGAGGCCTTGTGGTCCACTGTCAGGACTTGGATTTTTCGAGATCTGGGAAAACACTGGAGGGTTTTGAGGAGAGACGTGGCTTATATCTCGTGGGGTCGCTCTGGCGGCTGTCTGCGATTCTGGGAGTTTAAGGGCAAGGAGAGGGTTCCTGCCACAATCCCAGGTGAGACGTGGCTGGCCCAGGCCCAGAGGCAGCAGCAGAGGGGAGAAGAAGGACCCCAAGCAGCAGGGTTTGCTGTGAAGTGCACGTGGGGTGTGAGAGCGAGGGGCCGAGGGGGACACGGGGGCCTAGGCCAGAGCAATGCTGGTCGCCACAGGAAGCCTGAGTGAGGATGGGGCCAGCCTGGTGGAGGAATCTGTTGGGGATGTATGAAGTCTGAAGTCCCAGTCTTCCAAGTGGAAGGTCTGGGCTTCATGGGAGAAGTCTGGGCTGGAGGCAGGCACTGGGAGTCATCAGCAGACAGAGGCCCAAGGGCACTGCAGCCCTTAGGAGTCAAGGAGATGAGAGGGTCAGCAGAGATGACTAAGACAGAGGGACCAGAGAAAGAGGACAGGGCCGAGCACGGCCTGGAAGCAGGTAAAGACGGCGACTTAGTTGAGTGGCCAGTTGTGCAGATGCTATTAAGCCGAGTGAAACCGAGGCCGAGAGATGACGGTGGCCTGTCACCTCTGTCACCCTGTCACCTCTGTCACCCTGACTTGGCCCCCAGCCCACGCCACTGGCAGGACTTCTCCGACTTCAGATCCCACGCCATCCCTCACTCCACTGCACTGCACTGCAGCTCTGCCCCCGACCCGCTGCCCCCTGCCCTTCCTCTCCCCACAGCTGTGCCAGGAGGAGAACCTCAGGGATGAGATTTACTGCCAGGCCATCAAGCAGATCACAGGACACCCCCGGCCGTGAGAGTGGGGGACGGGCGGGGGTCGGTGGCGGGCCTCTCAGGGGCAGCCCAAAGTGCTGCTGCCCGGCCGGGCCAAAGCCCAGGCTCTCTGCCCTGCAGGAGACTCTGCGCTCGAGGGTGGACTTTCCTCAGCCTCCTCACAGGCTACTTTCCCCCATCAACCTCGCTGATGCCCTACGTGACCAAGTTTCTGCAGCATTCAGCCCTGAGCCAAGGTGCCGGGGGGAGGGGCTTCCAGGCTGGGGTCTCGGCTGCTTGGGGAGGGGTTTGGGGATGCTCATGACCCCAGCCTGGCTCCTCTCTGCAGAGCTGGCCCGGCGCTGCCAGGGGCACCTCCAGCACACAGTCAAGTACGGGGGGCGCCGGCAGCTGCCCTCCCCAGGCGAAATGCAGGCTTTCCTGGTACGGGGGGTGCAGGCGGCTGGGTGTTCTGGGGCTCCCTCTGGGTGGGGGGGCCGGGGCCTCTGCCCACTGGGGGGCTGACCCCGTACCTACTTTGGCAGAAAGGACAAGTAGTCCACCTGCTCCTAATTCACCTGCCCGGGGGTGTGGAGTACAAGACCAACACCCACACTTTCACGGTGAGCACAGGGACCCAGAGGAGGGGCTGGGGAGACCCAGGGAAGCCATGGGCATCAGTTCTGGGGACATCCCTCCCCTGCTGCAGCCTCCTTCCCTCCCCAGCACCCCCGTCACGGCCCTGTCCGCATGTCCAGGTGGCAGCAGAAGTACTGGAGGAGATGTGTGGGCAGATGGGCATCACGGACCCCCATGAAGTGCAGGAATTTGCCCTCTTCCTCATCAAAGGGGAAGGTAGGCCACCTGGCCTGGGGAGGAAGCGTGGCCCGGCTGGACTCAGGGACGTGGCCTTGCCTGCCAAGTCTGCTCTTCTGGCCACGGGGGAGGCAGCTCCCACACTGGGGCTGGCAGGGTTGTGGGCGGGGCTGGCCCCGGGCGGCAGGGCAGGCTGTGGACCCAGGCTCCCCGCGCAGGCCAGCTGGTGCGGCCCCTGTGGCCCCGGGAGTACCTCAACAGCGAGGTGGTGGGTCTGGACGTGAGCCTGCACAGCCGGCGGCTCGGCTGGGAGACCCCGCTGCACTTCGATAATCCCACCTACGTCAGCACCCACTACGGCCAGGTCAGCCCCACTCGGCCCCGCGCTGCCGCGCCGCTGGTAGTTGGAACCTCGGCTGCAGCTTGAGGGAGAGTCCCTCCCTGGGTGGGGGGAGGGCTTGAGGCCCAGGAGCCACCCACTAGGTGGGGCTTTGGGGCACAGCTGCCCCCTCACTGCTCCCCCCTCAGGTGCTGCGGGACTACCTGCAGGGGAAGCTGCTAGTCAGCGCCCAGGAAGATGCCCGACTTGCCAGGCTGGCTGCCTTGCAGCACCTCAGCAGGAACCACGAGGAGCCCCCCTCAGAGTGAGTGTGAACACAGCCCTCACACCTCCTGTCACCCCACCACCCCTACCCCCTCCTCCAAGGTCAAGGCCACTTGTACCCTTTGTGGCCCTAACCAAATGGGGGCTGGGTACACCTGCCCACCCCCCCACGCTCCTCAAGGGCAGAACCCACGCCTCATTCATGTGTCTGGATCCCCGGTCTCACCCACGGTAGCCACTGGTCCATCTACTTAGCACCTGCTGTATGCCCAGCTTTGACTGACCAGGCTGTGTCCTAGGCAAGACCTACTGGCTTACTTGCCAAAGCGGCTGCAATGTCAGATGAACGTGGCCGCTGTGAAGAGCCTGATGGGCCAGGAGCTGCGGCAGTTGCAAGGATGCAGCTCTCAGGAAGCGCAGATCAGCTTCATAGGTGGGTCTGGGGCTAGGAGGCAGCTGGGGCAGAGGCGGGAGCCCCAGCAAGGAAGGGGAGAGGGTGGAGGGGCTGAGGAAGCTCTCCACCTGCCCTGCCCTCTCCTCTGTCCTGGGGGCAAAGTCCGGCAGGTCCCAGGGCCCCAGCGGTCAGAACTCCTGCTCTACCCCTCCATCCGCAGAGGCCGTGAGTGAGCTGCCCCTCTTTGGCTACACTGTCTACATGGTGCTGAGAGTGAGCAAGCCGGCCCTGCCCAGCCCTGGCCTGCTGGGGCTGAACCACCAGCACCTCATCCTCATGGACCCCAGCTCTCAGGTGGGCCAGGCTCCTGGGCCACTTGTCTCCCACCACCTCCACCGACCCCTCCCCCAGAGGAACCAAGCTCCGCTCTCTCTCCCCGTCCCCCCTCCCCGCCCCCAGGACCTGTGCTGCTCCATCGCCCTGAGGGACCTGCAGCAGCTCCGCGTGCTGAGCCCACTGGGGCCTGAGGACTCCCCTGGCCTGGAACTCAACTATGGCTCGGCTGACAACCCCCAGACCATCTGGTTTGAGCTGCCGCAGGTGGGTGGCCTCTGCGCCCTGAGAAGGTGGCAAGCGCCTCACCCAGGCCTGGTGTGCCCGGGAGCCTGGGCCCAGGCCTCTGCCCACTGCTCCGGCGTGGTGGGGCTGGGGGCAGAGGCAGGGGGCTGGCTGGGGAGCCCTGGCCTCACATGCCTGTGCCCGCGCAGGCCCAGGAGCTGAAGCACACCATCACCTTCCTGCTGGACCGCAACTCTCCTTCCACTTAGTGGCCGGGCTTCACCCAAGAGGAGTGGGGGAGGGGCAGAGACGAGGACAGGAAGCCTCTCTGGCCAAGTCTCACCCGGACAGTCTCCTTTGGGTGCTGTCAGGCCAGTCTGGCCTGGACTTCACCGCTTGGTTCTGGAACCTGCTGCAGCACAGCCCAGCTGGCCCACGGGGAGGGGCTGCTATAGTGACTTCAACTGGGAAAGAGTCATGAGACTCCCTCTGGGGTGGGCCTGGGCCTGAGCCTGGGGTGGGCACTGCAGGAACTTGGCTTGGGCGTCCGATGTTGCCCAGTCTGGGGGAGATGCCCACCTGGGCCCTGGCCCGACACGAGTATGAGCCCAGCCCCGGGAGCAGCAGCTGCTGAGGAAATAAAACTCCTGAGAGAACAGGGCTGTGTGCGTGTGCACGAGAACCAACAGGACTTTATTCCCCTGGTAACTGTCGAAGCCCCGCCTGGCCTTCCCGGCCAGGGGCTGAGAGGGAGCAGGGCCTGGCTGCGGCCCGTCTTCCCATAAGCTCTGCACCTGGGTCGGGCTGGAGGCTGGCATCGCGAGGGAAGACGGTGGTGGGGGCGGACCTGGGGCCAGCCCGGGCTCTTTCTGAGTAGGCCCCAAGGCCTCGGACTGGTGGGCCTCGCCCCCGGCTGAAAACATGCTAAGTACACGAGGTGGAGGGACCTTCCTTCCTTCTGTTCCTCTGGCAGCAGCCACACCACCTGTCACTTTCTGATCTGTGGATCTGGCCCAGAAAACCCAGCCACGAGGGCCGGGGAGGCAGGGAGGCTAGGAGAAAGAGGACCTCAGGCTTCGCGAGCAAAGAGAAAAGTGGGCTGACCTCTGACCTTGATTTGGGAGGTGTCCAGGCCCATTTCCAAAGCAAGGCATGGCTGGAAGGGTGAAGAGCCTGAGAGCAGACGATGTCCCAGCAGCAGCAGGCCGCCCACCTTCCCCGTTACTGAGCGAGGCCCGGGCTGGGCCGCGGTGGAGTCCGGGGAGGACACCGGCCCCATCGGGCAGCTCTCGGTCATCTCTGCAGGCCACACAGGCCGTGCCAGTCAGCTTCACTCTCGCACCGGGCTCGGCCGTGGAAAAACTGCTTGATGACGTTCTGGGCCTCTTCCTTCACTGGATTCGGGATGGGGGAGCGTGAGAGCCAGTCTCCCCACTACAGGGCCCCCACAAGCACCTCCCGGCCGGTGACGCAGGCACTCACCGCTCCTTCCCGGAGACGGATTCTGGGTCAGCGAGTGTGAGAGGTGGCGGGCGAAGGCTTTAAACAGCTCCTGGGGACAGAGAGTGGAGAGGAGCAGAGTGCGCAGAACCTCACCCTGCTCTGAGCGACCCACAGCTGCGACCCAAGAGCGAGGCAGACCCAGGGAGCGGGAGCGGGCCTCTGGACTGGCCTGCTTCCGCCCTGCTTTTCACTGGGGCTCACGCTCCCTACCCACCCACGCACTGCACCCAAGTGCCCCAGGCTCAGGGGAGAACAGAGCCCATGCACCTACCCTACCTTGGACGCAAACTTGCCCTCCTTGTAGAAGGGGGTCAGACACTTGACCACGATGTTCGCAGCCTCCTTCAGCGAGATGCCAGGAGCCAAGAGCTGGCAGGAGCCTTGAGGCTTCACGCTGCCCCGATCGCTGGCTGAGACGCTGCCCTTGGTCTCAGCTAAGATGGGGACCTTGGCTGAGGGGCATGGCCTCTTCTGAGCCTGGCTCTCTGGGTTCTCCTGGGCAGGGCCACAGTGGAGGGTCACTCTTGGGCTCCCTGTTACTGGCCCCTCCCCTCCTGGAAGACTGGGCCTCAGTACCTCCTGGCTCCCTCTAGCCCAGCCCATCTGCCCTGGGATGTGGAAAGAAGACATGATTTTCCCAAACCCCTACCCAGAGCAGACACCAGCCTGGTAGACAGGTATCTTCCCCCCTCTCAGTACCTGCTGGGGTCTGGGCCGCTTGCCTCTCTGTGCCTCCTTTGTGGGGGTGGGCTGGCCTTCTGGGGGCCTCTGGTCTCTGAGCAGTAGGCAGGCACTGGCCGGAAGGGAGAGCAGGCGTCAGAGCTCCAGATGCCAGCCGCGCCCTCAGCCCAGGTGGCCCAGTGAAGCCCATCGTGGGAACAGGCCCCGAGCTTCAGAGGCCCAGTTAGCAGAGGGGATTCTAGAGGATTCCAGGACTGCCCGTGACCTCACCTTGGCCCCTCCTCGGAGCACTCCTCGGTCTGGGGGTGGGCAGCCAAATGTCCCATGGCTCCATCCTCCTCCCCTGTGCACTTCTCTGGGGCCGTCAGGGGTCCCCGCGCCCCGTCACGGGAAGGGCTGGCACCTTCTGCCCCTGGGGCTGAAGTGAGCGGAGGAGAGCTCTCGGTCCTTTGGTAGAAGAAGCGGGCAATGTTCTGGGAGTCCTTGAGGGCCGCTGCGGCCAGGAGTTGCTGCTTCTTGCCGACCCGGGCCTTGGCAGTAGGACTGCCCGGAGAAGGGCCTTTTGCCTTCTTCTCGGGGGAGGGCGCCCCACAATGAGCACCGCTCCCGGGGGCCTCTGCTCTGGGCCCAGGGAGGGGCTCAGCGCGGTCCTCATCCTGGCGGCCACGGGGCTGGCCGGGCGGCTCCTGCTCGCCTCCTTGCACCGGCGGGGGGTCTTGCTCTTTGAGCCGCGTCTTCTCCATCAGCTGAGGGGCCGTCTGGAATGTGCAGGAGCCTTTCGGGAAACCAGCTCCCACCCGCTTGGGTTTGAGCTGTGAGGAGGAGAGAGGCTTCTGACCCCAGGTGCCTCCAGGGCACTCTCTAGAGGGCCCAGGGATGGCTGCGTGGGTGGGGCTCCTGGGAGTGGGGGCGGGAAAAGCTGGGCGGGACAAGGCTTGGGGGTCGGGCTGGCGAGACAGGCGCTGTGGGGGGCTGCAGAGGCGTAGCTGGCAGAGTACGGAAGCGCGAAGGCCTGCCCTGGGGCGCCCTAGGGCCAGGGCTGTGATGCCAGGAGAGCAAGGACTATGCCCTCGCTGAGGGCAAGGGGCCGTGGCGCCTTTCCTGGACCCAGGTTTGGGGGGGACACCAGGACGCCGCTCACCGAGTACACCTGGGAGGCCGGCCGGATGTCATACTCGGTGGGCTCTGGGGGCTCGGCCTGGGCGCTGCAGCTCCTGGCACCACCTCCCACATCGTAGAGCTGCCCATCCTTGGAGGCTTTGTGGATCTCAGCCACCTGGGGCAGGGACAGGTGGGAACGCCATGGTCGGCACCCCTAGCTCCCAAGAGCCCCCAGCCCAGGCTTCCCACGAGTGGGTTCCGCGGCACCTGGGCACTAGACAAGTTCTAGTCCACACGGGGTTGGCTAGAAATACTTCCAGCCAGGAAAGGAGGGAAGTCGGGCTCCCCCAGGAATAAGCGCGCCCTGTGTGGCAGGCTGCCTCTCCCACCCAGAGCCCGGAGCACGCCCCACCCACCCCACCCGGTGCCCACCTTCTTCAGCACGCTGGCCTTGTACAGGTTGGCCACCTTGGCATTTCGGAATGTCTCGTGTTCCAGGTCCACTGCCTTGGCCTGGAGGTCAGATCTGAGGGTAGGAATGAGGTTAAGGTGTCAGGTAGACCTGAGGCCCCCTCCCTGTTAGATCCCCCCTGGGGACCCTGGAGATGGCTTCAGGAACGGCCTGGCAGGAACGGCCTTGGGCACAGGGATTCCGACCTGGACTGTCTGTGCCCCCTGTGGTTTACTGTCCCTCAGCAGCTCCTGGCAGCCCCTCGCTTGTGGCCAAGCCTGCCCCCTGGTGAGGCTGTGGAGACTCACACCCCCTGGGAGTAAGATGAGTCCCAATTTGGGGAGGGGTGCCCAAATAAGCCACGGGGGCTGGGGTTCCTGTGGCCTCCAAAGGAACAGGAGCCCGGGGACCGCTCCTCGGCCCTGACGACACTCACCCATCAGTGGAACCTGCGGCCTGGCGGTTGCTGCTCAGAGCCTCCTCCAGGAGCCCCAGGCAGTGCTCACGGGCCTGCACAGGGGAGGGAAGTTGGTCAAACAGTCTCAGGTTGTGGGGGGATCCTGGGGGGGCAGGTGTGACGAGCTGCCCACCTCTTACCTTCACAGTGAGTCTGGGGATCTTCCTACTAGAAGCCTCTCTCAGGGGACAGTCTGCATCTGGGGGGAGCAGAGGCAAGTCCTGCCACTCTACTTTCTGCTCTCTGGCATCCCCAACCCCCCAGCGAGGCATCCTCCACCATACCCTGAGACCAGCCCAGGGGGCATCTCTGTACTGACCTGGGGGTACGAATTCTTCTATCTTGGGGTCTTTGCCCTGGAAGATGACATGAGGGCCCGTAAGGCATCCTGCCCTGCAGCAAGACAGCTCCCAGTCCAGCCCCAGGGAAGGGGCTGAGAGGGTGTGAGCAGGGGGCCACCTGGACCCCACTGAGCCCCCATCCCCTTCACCTTGCGCAGGCGCATCTGCTTCTGGTAGAAGAGATTCCATTCCCGCTTGTGGGCCTCGTCTCTGCCCTCATCCCCACTGCCTTCAGAGCCTTCGTTGTACCTAGAAGACAGGCTGGGCATGAGCAGTCCTGGGTCTGGGCTCTGCCCTCCTGTCACGTGTCTGCTGGGACAGTGATGTCTCTGAGGCCCTGGCAGCTCATGGGCAACACCGAAGTCCTGGCCCCAGTGTGGCCCTCAGGGCTGGGGGGTGGACTACGGCACTGTGTCGCCTCTGGTCTGGCCTTAGCATCAGGGAGAGAATGCCAGACTATTTCCAGGGGTTGGGGGCCCCTGGCCTCATGGCCTCTCACCTGCTAAAGCCCCCATAACCCCTGCGGCCTCCCTCATACAGCTCAGGGTCAAAGCCGTTCCCCTGGGAGAGCCCAATGGAGGTCTTGCTCCAGCTGCAGCTTTGCTCCAAAGCGTCCAGCTGCTTCCGCACAGCTGCAGGGTTCTGGCAGTGGTCACAGCCTTTGGTGCAGGCGGGGGGCGCATCCCCGAAGTACTTAGCAATGGCAGCGTGGCGGCACCTGGAGCAGGCAGCATAACACAGGCAAGGGGTGAGGGACGCACGCTGGCCAGCGTTCGTTCACCCGATCCCGAAACTCTGGTTGAGCACAGCTACATGTCTGGCACTGTGGTAGGCATCTCATGCGAGCCTCACAAGGCATCGCTGGGGTGCCCATTTTACAGATGAGGGCAGTGAGCTGAGAGCTTTCTCAAAGTCATGGAACACACGTATCCAGAGGAGCCAGGGCACGGACCCCATTCTGTCCTGCTTCTCTATGGAGTACTCCTCCGGGCCTCAGCCCCCTCTCCATCCTTCGGCAGTGGGGCACCCTGGAAGGAGCACGGACTCTGGGTGCAGACGCTGACTCTGCTGCTGAGGCTGTGTCCTTGGGGACAGCATCTGACCTCCTGAAGCCTACGTACTCCTGCCTACAAGCCGGTGCAAGAGGAGCACTGGCCCATTGGGCTGCATAAGGGCCAGGATGACGCTCTGAAGTGAGCTGCACAGTGCCCAGGACACGGCTCTTATTATCACTCTTCACTTTTTTCTGACGGGGAGGGAGGGAGAGAACAGCAGGAAGTGGCCCTACCCCACCTCAGCACTCTGCTCTGCTTCTGTCTCCTGGTGACCTCTTCCTTGTTGTCCCCAACAAGCCTGTGTGTACCCAGCCCAGTGTACACAGCCCGGGACCAGGGGGACTGCCTGAGAGCAGGAACTGGGCAGCTCAGGGCCAGCACCGTAGAGCCGGCACTGGTGAGGGCAGCGAGGAGATGCAGCCGTGGCTGGAGTCTTCCTCATCGTACCTTCCAGGCTGGAAGAATGAACCCCCCCAGGCTGGGGGCACAGTCGGTCACCGGGGCAGATGCAGAGGCCCGGGGGGCCACAGTTCTATCAGGGCTGTTACAAACAGCCATTCCTGCAGCAGGAATGTGGCACGGGGTGGGGGAACCCGAGGGGAGATGCCAGAGCAGAGGTAGGGCTGTCTAGTCACCACATCCCAAAGAGCAGAAGAGTGGGCGTCACTGCTCTAACCAGAACACCTCTCAACGTGAGCACTGCCTGGGGCTGCAAGAAACACTTTGAGGAGCCAGGACCCCGAGGGCCAGCCTCCAGGAATGACAACAGGTTGCGACACAGCCCCCAGGAAGCCCGGGCTGGCTGCCTTGTTTAGCTGAGGAGAGAACGGCTGGAGCCGGCAAGGAGGGCATGGAGGCCACCAGATGGCGCTATTCCCACCACACCCAAAACCGATGTGTAACTCATTCCATGGCTCAAGCCTGTGCGACCGCACAGTGGCTGCCTGTCCAGCCTCTGGGAGGCTCTGGCATCCAAGTGGTGCGGCCACAAGGCTGGCTTCCTTCCCCCCGCGCCTCCCCCAAGCCCCAACTCACTGGCGTTTTGTGCTCACACTCAAAGGGCTCCATTGACAGCTCGCAGATGCGGGCTGGGGTCGGCTCCTGTCCTGCTCCGGGCACAGCCTGGTCTGCTGGGGTGGCACGACCAGCCAAATGTCAAAGCAGCCAGCCCCTGGGCTCTGGAGCCCGGCCCGGACAGCCGGGCCCGGAGTGTGGAGACAGCCCCAGCCGACACTCTTTGGCAAGAACGAGATCAGCAGTGTCCTCTCTCCTCCTCCAGGGGCCGCCCCCAGGAACAGGCTAAGTCCAGGCCACTCCCAAGACTCCCAAGTTCTTCCCCAAGATGCCTCCCCAGAGGGCTGACTGCTTGGGTGGTCCAGCAGCTCCCCCACTATTTACTTTCCTTCCCAGGAGAAAACAGAGAGGAACCTGCCAGGGAGTTGCCTGAGGGACAGGTTGGGGGTTGAGGGACATGGGCCCAAAGGTGCTCCCGAGGGCGGGGCGGGAGGCAAAGAACTGGGAGGGGTGCAGGCCCCCTCCCTCGCTCCCTCCCTCCTGACTCCACCGCTCAGGTGGAACCTCCCAGGGGTCATCTTTGCCAGGGAACGTGAGAGCCGACCTCCTCTTTCATCAGCTCACAGCCCAGGCCCAGCCCACACCCGCCAGGAGGGAGGAGAGAAGAGGAGGAGGAACAGAGGAGGGCCGTGCAGACCTTCGGGGCAGGGAGCAGGCAGGAACCTGCAGCCGCAGGACCAGTTCCCAGCAGGGATTCCCTCGCCTGCGGGGGCAGCGGTGGCACTGGCTCCCTACTTCGGCAGCCGCCCCATGTAATGTGACACTTGAATCTCCAGGACGACCAACAACAAAAAAGCTAAGGCCGAGACAGCAGCTGGCTGTCAGCAGCCAGGAGCTCCGCTGCGCTGAGCAGAGGCACCCGGGGAGCAGCCGCGGGTCAGGAAAGAGGCGTCCGCAAAGGAAGGAAGAGGTGTGAGCCCCGCTGGAGGGGAGGCCGGAGGAGAGGCACGCGGAGGCTGCTGGGCTCCCCAGCACCTGCGGTTGCCCCCCAACCCCAGCACCTGAGCTCCCAGGTGAGTGGCTCCGCTCACAGATGAGGCGGGGACGAAGGGAAGGGAGCCGCCAGGGTCCCCTGTCTCAAGGGTGGAGGGCCACAATCTACCACAAGCACGGAGAGGAGGGTCCTGGGGGACACGCTTGGTTGTAGTCTCTGGAGAGCCTCCCTTTCGAACTCAGGCTCCCCCTTCTCTTGCTGGGACCCAGCACGGGGCACAGGCCGAGGCTGCAGCCCTCTGCTGGCTTGCTGAGCAGGCAGAGGGGCCTGGAGTGCCTGCTTACTCGGCAAGTTAGTTTAAGCTTTTCCTATTCAGGGGGCTTAAACGAGGGATTTGGCTGGCCTGGCCTAGGGGAGAACCATCGCCTGCCCACTGAGCCTCCCTTTTTCCAGGGATCAAGTCCCTGCTTTCTCCCAGGCAAGGAGGCTCAGGGCAGGGTCTGCCCGGCCACCTTGCACCTCCCAGGATGCGAACCTGTGGCAGCTCTGCCCATCGTGTCCTGGACAAAAGCAGCAGCTGCCGCCTCTCATGGGGGTCTCGGAGTTCTCAGCTCGGAGCTAGGCCCAGGTGCTCCTCCCTGGGCCCACAGAGGTCCCCAGGATCCCCCAGATCTCCCTGAATGCCACGCCAGAAGCATGAGGGCCCTAAACCCAGGGTGGGGGGGGGAAGTGAGGCTTGGGGAGGGACTGCCCCGCCCCGTACTTGGCCCTCCGCCGCCATCAGAATGCTGATAGTTCTCGGCGCACTGAAATCAGCTCCCGTGGGCAGTGATGGCACAGAGGGGACAGACGCCGGGTGAGGGAGGGACGCAGTGATGAGCCCATGGCTACCCCTGCCGGCTCTTATCTGTAAGATGGCCCAGGCAGGCAGGCAGGGATCAGAGCCCCTAGATCCAGAGGACACAGGTGGATGGGGACCCCCAAACACAATCCCTGTGCGGGGACAGAAGGGTGATGCCCAGCTTCTGGGGCTGCAGGAGCAATCAGCGGCAACAGGAAGTGCCTCCTCCTGCCCGGGAAAAGCTAAGGGGCTGGGGAAGCGGGGGCTGCCGAGGGTCCAAGTGTCACTGGACCCCACTGGAAGGCGGGGCCAAGGCAGAAAGCGCGGCGCACAGTGGGCATCTCTGCCTTGCTGGTTAGGCCACCGGACCCCGCAAGACTCCCCCAACCTTCAGTTATGCCTCATTCTAGTTCTTTCTCCAACAAGACATTGCCCAGGGGGCAGGGGTGGCTGAAACCCACCTTGACAAAATAACAGGGCAAGGCAAGAAGCCCTTGGGCCCTGGGCCATCAACACACCCTTATCAGACAGCACACATCCGCTGCCTGGGATCTCCCCACGCAGCTGCATCTGGAGTTGGAGTGTCAGTTCTGCAAAGAGGAAACAGGGACGCTTCAGTTCCAAGTGGCAGTTGTCGGGCCGGCAGGCGGCCTGCCTGCTCTGTTGCAAGGTTCTCTGTGCCAGGAGGTGCCACACAAAGGCATGTTTTCTAGTCCCTCCAGCTCTGCCAGCCTTCCCTTCAGCCCAGCTCACCTTCCCCCTCCACTGGCTGCCACTCCAGCCGGGGAGCACCCTCCGAAGGTGTCGAGAAGGGCCATGCAGGCAGCCAGGCCAGGAGAAGCCACCACTTGCTCTGGCTGCTTCTAACCGAGGTGCTACTGAGCACGGGGTTGGGGGAGATCCTCATTCACAGGCAGAAAGTACAGTTTGGGAAGGAGTGTGGTGGAGCTGAGATAGAAAGACTGGAAAAATATATAGAGAATTACCAGTAGCCCCACTGGGCTTCCCTGCCCTCTGCTCTCCAAACCTGGGAAGGTTAAGAAAACAAGAGGCAGCCAGCCCTAGGATGCCCACCCTCCCTGGGCCACAGCTGGGAACACTCAGGGCTCCCTCCAATGCAACAGCTGGGGCACAGGCCTCACGGTCACCTGACGATGGCTGGTTATATCGGGCACCAGGCGTCAGGCACCCCTTGGCCTCGCTTTAAATAGCGTGCTGGAAAGCCCGCCTGGGACCTGCTGGAATGTGCCTCCGCCCTCTTAGGAGAACAGGCCCCTCCCAGCCCCCCACAGTCCCCACTAAGGCTCCTCTGCTCAAGGCCAAGCTGGAAATGATAAAACAGCAACTGAAAAGCAAAGGGGGCTTCAGCCTTTGGGGCAGAACAGCCGTGTCCAGCAGCCCCACTCCTGCAGACAGGATGCAGTGAGCAGCCCTGGGGCCAATCCAAGTCCCTAGAGGCCCTGGCTGTCCACGTCCGTGGCCCGCTGGAGTGGACCGACACTCTCCCCAGAGTGGGGCCCGGGTCCCCTGGGCGTGAGTCTGCAGCTTTCAGACTTCCTAACCCCTGGAGGACGGCTGACTTTAAAGGCGAAGCTTCGGATCAACAGGCCCCGCCTTTCCGGCACAGCAGTTCAGCCCGGCCCCACCTTCCCCCTCCCTGCTCTGGAGATCACGCCCCAACTGACCAGGGTCTCCGCGCAACCTCTCACTCACAAGCGGAGGCGCGCCCCTCTGCAATCCCTCCTGGGTCTTTGGGCGTGGGGGGCACAGGTGAAAAAGCCCCCCGCCGACCCGCTCGCCTCCGCCTTCTCTGTGAAGGAGTGTCTCTGATGGCTACATTAGGCAGTGCAGGCCCTGGGCCAATCAGGCTGAAAAAGCCAGGCCAAGTAGCCGAAGAGGGGAGGGGAAAGCAGCCCAGCTCCTGAGCCCGGGGCAAGCTCCCCCTCGGCTTCGGTCGGCCCACCGGTCCCTCGGTCCCTCCTCCAGGAATGGGACCAGCGGGCGGGCTCCCGTCCTCCTGGAAACCCGGGGAGCGAGATGCCCGGAGGCCCCAGAACAAGGGAGGGGACCACCTTCCTGTGCACACCTGCTCCACTGGTCAGTGGGAGGAGGTCTGTTCGGTGTGACCTGAGGAGAGGGGTCTTATGCTTGGGAAGGAGTTCACGAGCCTGAGACGGAAAGACTCGCAAGATCTGCCTTTGGTGACAAGTCACAGGAGGTTCTCAAAGAGCAAGTGTGGCCTGGTGAGTGATGAGAGCTGTGTTCCAGACTCCCGTGTGGGGTGGGGCTGATCACGCAGAGCCCTGGTCCCTGTGCTGAGCCCATCGCATGGGCCAGGCCCTCTGTGGGCTGCTCCTGGGCCGACTTATCTTGCCCGTCGAAGAGCAGGCTGCCTGAGACAGGCGCCCACGGAGGGATGGCGGAGGCAGCGCTGCCAGGCCCCACTCCTGCAGTGTGACCGTGAAGTCCCTTCCTCTCTCTGGTCTCAGTGTCCCCATATGCAAAAGAAAGGAGGCAGGAGTGGATGACCCATGGCATTCTAGAATTCTATGCCTCCTAGTACATTGGAAAACTGGGATCCTGATCTCCTTTGTAGCAATGTGCAGACCCTGGGGTGGGGCATGGGAGAAGCTGGGAGGCTCTAATTTCAGGAGCTCGCCCTTTGACAGGAGACCATCTAATCCTCCACGGAGCCATCACCTGCCTGCTACCCCCCATCATCACTTAAAACATAGCCCCCCCATCTCCAGCCAGCCCCCCACCACTCTCCTTTACCTCATACACCACAAACATCCCGGGCATGAAGGACACAGACGGAACTCCCCAAAGGTGTTGGAGGAAGGTCACTGACAGCGAATGTGTGGGGGTGTGACAACCCCCAAAGGCCGCCTGGCCTCTGCTGCGCTGGCCGGACCCCGCCCAGAGGGGAATCACATGGGCTGGGTACTCCCGGAGCCCGGCCCTGTGCTCAACCCTCCCGACAGCCTCGAGAGACGGGCACCTCATCTTCATGGAAAACGAGAAAAGGAACAGACTCAGAGAAACGGAGCCACTCCCGTGTCACAAAAGCAGGAAGAAGGCTGGCAGTATTCAAACCCAGGATGATTTGAATGCTATTCTATGGGGGCGGGGGGCACCTGACCCGACGAGGGCAGTTATCCTGTGGGGAAGGAGATGCAGGAGGAATCCGCGCTGGCCGTCCAGGCCCTGGAGGACCGTGAGGCGGAAGGGGGCAGAATTGGCCTGAGTGACCACAGGTGGGACTGACGAGGTCACCAGGAGATCCCATCTTCTAACGATCAGAGCTGCCCAAGAAGGAATGGGCCGGGCTGGGCCGCAGGGGGGCTCCCCACTCGAGCAAAGGCCGCATGCCAGAGGGAGGGCAGGGAGCCAAGTGCGGCGCAGAGGACTGGAGCGGATGACCTTCAAGGCGGCTCTAAGGACGCTACGCTGTGATGGCGGCGCCAGGAGTGACCAGCCTCACAGACCGCAGCCACCTGGGGGCGAATGTGCCTGGCTGAGGGACGAGGCGGAGGTAATGAGAGCTTACAGTCTGGCTCAGGCCCCTGGCCGCCTGCAGCCCTGCCCTGGCTAAGAGCTGCCTCGGGGAACAGGCTGATTCTGGGTTGGCATAGGCTGTCCCTGATCCCTCTCTGAAGAGGCGCTGGCTCCCTCGTGCCCACCAGGGAGGCGGAAGGGGAAAGAAGGTCTGTGGCATAATGTGTTCTGACTCACTGACCCGGCCTGGACCTTCACCTTCGGCCCCTTGGGCACGACAGACAGGAGGAGGCTCTTGGTCCTGGGGCCTGTACGCTCAGTTGCCCCTCACCTGGGGCCGGGGGCAAGGGGTGTTGGGGGAGGGGGGAGCGGAGGGGACTCTCTTGGTCAGCCAGAGAGGCAGGTCCAAGCCAGCAAGAGAGGGAGGCTAAACGCCCCCTGGGACGCCTGGTCCCATCCTGAGAGAGGACCCCTTGGGGAAAACTAGAAGGACACGGTGTCACCTCCACCTTCTCACAGGAAGACACGGTATGAGTAAAGAAATGAGGCTGGTGGGAGAGGTGGGGGGCCCCAGGGGGGCTCAGACCACTGCCCCCAGTCAGCTCTCAACTACGGCCGACCCCGGCCAGAAGCCCCCATGAGCCTGCTCTCGGAAGAAGCCGACCCTTCTGTCCCCACATATGATGAAAAGCAAGGGTGCCAGGCTGGCATCCCAGAGCCCCATGTCCCCACCAGGGAGGCACTCAGGGGCCGCCAGGGGAGCCATGCCCATCCGAGGCACCCTGGCAACACCTAGGAGTGGTGTCTAAGACAAAGGAGCATACAGTCTCCTTCACGGTCAGCAACCGTGGCTGACCTCGGCCGGCTGGCAGACCCCTCCTGCGGCAGGGTCTCCGGCTCACTGTCATCCCCAGCTTCCCTCGCCCGAGCAGTGCCAGCTAGGTGGGGGCTGAGGGCCACAGCGGAGCGGTAAGCAAGGGGCCCTGCCGGCTCCCTGCCTCCCTCGTGAGCTGTGAGCCACCAGGGCTGTGAGGGGTGAGACCTGACAAACTCGTTCTGCAGGCTGGGGTAGGTGAGAGGGCAGATTCTCTGGAGGCAGCTCCGTGGGGACTCCAGGTCCTCTCCCTGCTCTGCAGCTCAGGAGGAACCCCGGCAGGGACCCGGCACAACATGGCAGCCTCCAACCTTGCGCTGGAGATGCGCTCCATAGGGGAGAGGCTGCTGCACAAGCTGCAGATGCTGCCCCAGGCCGAGCCCGTGGAGATCGTGGCCTTCTCGGTCCTTGTCATTTTCACAGGTAAGCTGGGGCTCCCAGAGTCTCCTCAGCGCCCATGGCTCTTCCTGGCATCCAGGAGAGACGAGACCATGGTACCAGCCACGGGGCTGGCAGAGGTGGCTGGGTGGTCCCCCAGACAGAGGAGGAGAAGCAGATGTCCCCTGGGGGGAGCCAGGGGATCCCCCCTAATCCTGACATGCTGCTCTAGGAAACAGGTGTGCTGGGCACCAGGGCCCAGAGGTGCCTCCGGCACCCCAACCCACAGATGGAGGGAGCGAAGCTCTGGGGGCCGACATGGGGACAGTCACACCTCTTCCCAGACTCTCGGGTATTTCTGACCACTAAGCCAGGGCTTTGGTGAAGGTCCTCCAGGCCCCCAGAGGGGCCTCTTTGGAAGTATGGCGGGCGTTCTTTTCCTCCTCGCCTCTGAGTTTCCGGCGCTCTCTGCTCTCTCCCCCAACCCCCCAGCCACCGTGCTGCTGCTGCTGCTGCTGGCCGTCGGCTACTGCTGCTGCCGGTGCTGCCGCCCTAAGCGGGGAGGCAGGAGGGCCCTGGTGGGACCCACGACCCCACCGTGAGGGCCAGGGCGGCGGCCGAGGAGGAGCCGGAGAGGAGACCGCCAAAGCCATGACCCAGGGCATCAGCCTGGCCCTGCAGCCCTCAACCCTCAAGACAAAGATCCACGGGCCCAGCCCTGGCCTAGCCCAGGAACCCAGACACTGACTGAGAGCTGGAGGCTCGTCAAGGAAATAAGGGCTGTGCCGACCACAAAACTCTCACCTGACAGTGAACACAGGGTGCCGAGGAGGACTCGACTGTTTCTAAGACAGAAAACCACCGGGGATTCTGTGCCTACCTGCGCTTTCTAACAAAACAAAGAAGTGGGGTCCCCACACCTGGAGAACAGCCCGCACGTGTGGGGAGCTGGCTCAAGGCTCCCACGCCAAAGAGGAGCAGGCCAATCGGAGAGGGGCTTTGCGCGGCAGCTCCTGTGTCCCAAGCTCCCCCCGAGCACGCACACGTCTGTGTTCCATTCCAGTATTTGCCTGTTTCTTTCCCAGTAAAAGCTTTCTGGTTATGTGTGTCTGTGGTGCCAGACTCCCTGGGCTGGGTTACGTGCATCAGGTGGGCAGCGTGCCAGAATTCCAGGGACATGGCCAGTGACCGTCCCTGCCAGGCCTCTGCTCTCCCTGTGCTCTCGGAAGCTGGAAAAACAAGCAGGCAGGAATGCCACGCGAGAGGGAAGGCTGCGGAACCAGGGGAGGGCTGCGGCGCCCTTCCTGCCAAGCACCAGCTGCTAACAAGCTCCGCCCTCCCCAGACGCCTGCTCGGCAGTGGCGGAGGCTGCGTCTGCCCCAGGCAGGTGCCGGGCTCAGGAAAGCCACACCACGGTCACCACTGCCATTAACCGCAGCCAGCACACCCCGTCCTACCAGGCTCAGGCCACTGGGTCTTCCCAAACTTCTGCAATAAGAGAGGTGAGGCCCCTACTATTGTCCATAACCTGCATCCTGACCGCTCCGTCCTTTCCCCACCGTGTGCCGGACTGTCTGCATTCAAATCCTCACACTCCCACCCCCGCCAGCTACGAAACCGGAGGTCAGTGACTCAACCTCTTCAAGCCATGTTTCCTCCCCTGTGAAATGGGGCTAATCCTGGTCCCCACCTCCTGGGCTAAGCCTGTGAGGATAAACCGAGATGACCTTGGCACAGTGCTGGGCATATCCTAAGACCTCCACTGATATGAAGCATCATTATCTGCCCCTCTAAATAGGGCGCCAAGCCAGAGCAATGTGGACTCATTTTAAAAACTGGGCCTGCTGACATGCAACACTGCTTGGCCTCTTTCCCTTCAGTTTACTTTCTCTCCCACAGAACTTTCCAGGTAGAGCTACAAAGCCAGGAACGAGGGCAGGGGAGGCAGAGGCTCACGCGGTACCCGCCCCGACACACACATACAACCCTGGTCCGCCGGGGCCATAAAGAAGTCTGCGTTTTTTATACGCCTCTGTCATCTTGGCCTGTGCAGCCCATGCTCTGCCTGCCTTGAGGCAGAGCTCCATCTACTCAGAAAACAGGGAGTGGAGAGGGGATGCCAGCCCTGCCACTCCCCTGCGGCCCCACCATCTCCAGCTGACAGGCAGGCAGGAGAAGCTCTCTCTCTGGTTGGTTTCACTTCCTGGTGCCCAGGGACTTCTCTGACGGGTTTGGTTTGGGTTGAAGACCCAGAGAAGAGTGCTTCCATAGAAAATAAAAGAAATTCAAGAATCTGTCTGTACTCTCTACCACCCCCACCACACCACAAAAGAATGGGACTCGGAAAAATAATGATAACCATAATAATACTTGCAACAATGGTGAGGATAAAGATATAAGTAAAATTCACTGAGGACTCATCCCCGCTCAGGCAGTGTCTTAAGCATTTTGATGCAGATAAATTCATTTAGTCATGATGACAACCTCAATGCCAAATGTACCATTATTATCACCATTTTAAAGATGAGGAAATAGGTAACTTCCCTAAATTTGACCAGCTGAAAAGTGGCAGAGCCAGCCTCTGGGCACCCCCCACCTGGCTCCAGAGCCCCTGCTCACCACACCCGGGGCCCCAGGCCTCCAGCTGTAGTACTGATAAGGCTCTCACTCCATTATCCACCACCTACAATATCAACCCTCGATCCCAAACAGCCGCACCCCAAGCTCTTCTCAAAGTAACCTCCCTATAAGCGGGTGTGCCCTCAGAGTTAAGAGCTGGGGTGGGGCCCAGCTATGTCTCCCACCCAGAAGAAAAACAGAGGGAGGGTGGGAGGATGTGAAGCCCCGCCCTTGCCAGTCCCAGCACCAACAGCTGGCGGGTCCCCAGGAAGCCCTCAGTTCAGGAGAAGCTCCAACGGTGCAGCAGCCTGATCCCCGTGTGACTTTTCCTTACGTGAGGTACGTCGGCATCAAGAACATCCTTCCTCAGTGAGGCTGAGGCTGAGCATCTTTTCTAGAAAAGATTCAGGCTCCCTGGTCCAGCTGCCAGGAAGTCGGCAGACCTGGGCACCGACAGGTTGACAGGACGTTCATTCGCGTTCTCCTCCTCCAGGCCAGGCAGTACTTAACTGCTGACCCCAAATAAGATTCTGTCCCTCCCCTTGGAGGGCTTACGGGGGCACGCTGAGCCCCACCACCAATGGCTCCCCTCCTGAAGCTGTCACGCCAGGTCCCAGGCAGGCTCCAATCCCACTCGGATCAACCAACCAGATCTGCCCCAGCACAAGAGCAGCCTGACATACTCTGGCTGGTCCTCTGGGGAAGATGGGCATGGAGAGGAGGCAGCAATTCCCCCATCATGGCAAAGAATAAACAGGTACAGCAAGGCAGGTGGTGACCATGGAAGGGGCGGCCATCAGGCCGTCTGAGCCCCAGAGAACATCTGGCTGACTCTGGCCGCCACAGCTCTCTGTTCCCACCGCCATGCCACCCTGGAACAAGCTACCAGCAGCGCCTGCCTGCGGTCACTGCCCCAGCGTCCCAGCCGGTCTCTCGACTGTGGTCTCGCGGTCCCTCACGAGGGTTTCACTCTACACCTCAGATCTGTGCAGTTTACTGTACATATGTTACGCCTTATTGGAAACTACAGTAAAGCCACCGGTGCAAGAATCTTATTAGCAAAACTTGGCAGAGCAGACAAAACAGTTTTCTCCTGTTTTCCCAAACATTAACATTTGAAAGCAATCTACAGATAACAATCTTCAATACGACATATTTGCTTGTGGGTAATAACAAATTACAGACCATAAAAAACTGAGGACAGGGTGTTCCCTGGTGGCCTAGTGGTTAGGATTCTGGGCTTCCACTGCCATGCCCTGGGTTCAATACCTGGTCAGAGAACTGAGATCCCTCAAGCCGCACGGCAATAACAAGATAATAATTAAAAAAATAAAAGTTAAAAAAAAAAAACTGAAGACAAATTAATTTTGTCCTTAGGAAAAGTCTCCTCGCTCTCCTTGGGAACCGGCTGCATACCCTGGAACACTGTCTCCTCATTCTAACTCCTACGTCGGCTTCCCATCTCAACTTCAACATCGCTCCTCCCAGGGGAGTCTCCTCAGGCCCCAGGCCAGACTATGCCATGGGCACCAACAGCATTCTCTACCTCTTCCCATCACATCATTCCCTTCGTGGTGATCATTTCAGAAGGATTTTCCGATCAGGGCCAGAAGTTAATTGAAAAAGTCAATTAAAGCAACGTTTGTGTACCCGAGATGTACGTTCTCTACACCTCTCATTTGAAATGGAAACATACAGACGCACATTCCTCAGTCAATCTTTTTGATGCAGGGCCGAGGTCTTTTCTCCAAGTGTGGGTTTGCCGACCAGAGTTCCTGAATTGTCTATTTGCTAATTTTGATTTCTTTAAGGCGGAATAAGAACTTGAAGACATCTGCAAGGAAACCTGAGTGTGAAATACTTCTGCATTTTTAGGAAATGTTTACAGTTGTCCTGTCCACATCTATTTTTGACAGGAACAGCTGGGTCCAAACCCCAAAGCAGTAACTTCTTAGCTGTGTGACCCTGGGTAGTTATTTAACCTCTCTGTGCCTGTTCCCCAGTTGTAAAACTGGGGTTTCAGCTATTATCACCACTTCATTTTTATGTAACGTTAAGTGCAATTACGTAATTACAAGTACAACTGCCACAAAACAGGTTTGGGAACAAGCAGCTGACGCTTAATAAGCATCCAACTAAGCTAATGGAGCAGAAGTCCGAGGGTGTGCTGAGACCAGCCTGCTGGCTCTGAGCATTCAGCAGGCCAAGGGCATTAGTCAGAGTGTTTTACAGAAGGAAATGCGAAGCGGCAGGTAAGCCAAGGTCAATTAAGCCAGGATAGTTAAGAAGGACTTCAAGGAACTTGCCCATCATCTCCTCCAGCCCCGGCTGCATGTCAGAATCACACGATGATGGCTTCCCTGGTGCTGCAGTGGTTAAGAATCCACCTGCCAATGCAGGTGGATTCTCAAACACATGTTTGAGCCCTGGTCCAGGAAGATCCCACATGCCACGGAGCAACTAAGCCGTGCACCACAACTACTGAGCCTGAGCTCTAGAGCCTGCGAGCCACAGCTACTGAGCCTGCCTATCACAACTGCCGAAGCCTGCGTGCCTAAAGCCCGCACTCCACAACAAGAGAAGCCACCGCAATGAGAAAGCCGCGCACCGCAACGAAGTGTAGCTCCCACTCGCCACTAGAGAAAGCCCGCGTGCAGCAACAAAGACCCAACGCAGCCAAAAATTAAAATAATAAATTAAATAAATTTTAAAAAAACCCCACTAAATTGAAAAAAAAAAAGGAGAATCACCCAACAAGGTTTACCAAGCACAGGGCTCTGACACGCCCAGAGGCTGATCTCTGTGCTACCAGGTGGGGCCTGGGCACCGGCGTTCAGAAAAGCTCCCGGATGATTGGAACAGGCAGGGTTGAGGACCAGTACCCTATAATGTAACCCCTGGGAGGGCAGGGCCTGCCTCTCTCGCTCACGACTGGACACGCAGCACCTGGCGCAGTTCTTGGCCACCGTGGGCACTCGACTCCCGTCTTTCAAGGATGGAATGGCAGCCACCAGGTTCCACGAGAAGGGACACAGGCCCCACTCCTGCTTCCCGGCTGCCCCATCACACCAGGGGGTGGGAAGCCACACGAAGCAGCTGCGGCCGGGCCTAAGCGGCACACAAAGACACCAAGGGCGAAGCTGGGCCTCCACAGGAGCCTGGGGCCTCAATGGTGATAAACACCCACATGCTGGTTCCAGGAGGTGCCAGCTGGAGCTGTGGTTAATCATCAACCCGGTGCCACAGGAAGTGAGCGGCCATGCATGGCAGCCCCAGCCCTGGGGCCTCCCGAGCTCTGGGCAGGTCCTTTCAGTAGACGGGTCATCCGGACTGAGAGGAGGGGCAGGACCCAGCCACAGGTGAGGTGGACGGGAGGCCTGGGGCAAGGGCCCCGGATCCAGTCTCTTCCCCCACCCACCCCAAGTCTGACCTCTCTCAGCCAGGACACCTCAACCCACGCCCCTGAGCAGCCCCCCAAAACAGCATCACAAAAGGGCAGAACGCGGCGGAGGGGGTAAGTGTGAAAGGCTGAAAGAGAACGCGGTTGCTAGGCAATGGGCCCTAGCCCACCTTTGTTTGCTCTGGTGACAGCAAGCAGGTCTGGTCAGGGGCAGTCAGCAATGCGGCCACCTTTTCCTCCCACGAGTTGCTTCTCTGAGTCCCAGTGCAGCTCTGGTCACCTGGTGGCTTCTTCAGCTCAGGCCCCCAAGGCGTGGGGCCTGAAGGATTACCCTGACCTGCCTGCCCCGCTTAGGACACAGGAGTACAAACAGCAGACCCCGGTAATGGCTCCTTCCTTCTCCGCCTTTACTCCCTTCAACTGGCTACAGACTCACAGCCTGCCCATCTCAGCTGTGTTTCAAGATTAGTTAGTCCTTCTGTTTTCACCTGCCTCTAAGGAAGCCTACAGAGGCCTCAGCTTGAGACCATCCACTCCTGGGCTCCTGTGCTGATCTCTCAAAATGCTTCCCAAATGTTTGGCAACCGAGGCAGGAAACCCAGGAAGGGTCTAGAGCGCTGCTTTTTAGATCCTGGCTGAGCAGTTCTCAGGGATGGGAGAGAAAGTCCTGCTCACAGCAGAGCTGTTCAGGAAAGGACTGGAGAAGACAGAGGCAGCCTCCAGGAAGAACTCAAGGGACCCCCCTCTCTTGGTGCCAGTCCCTGCTTTTGCTTCTGTGGAGGAAGAAAGCCCATTTGTTGCTTGCTGGAGGCATTGAGCCCAATGACCCACCATCCCTTCAATGCCTGCTAGCTACAGAGGTGGCCGCCGTTCTCTGAGATCGCACCAGAGGGTGAAGTTGGGGGCAGGGAGTAGCACCTGGGACAGGGCCTTGGAGAAGCCCCTGCACTCAGGGCCTCTGTCCCCACTTTTCCAGGTTCACATGGACAGACTACTAACAAAACGCACCTGGAAGGATGAGTTCTGGCAGAACCCCTTCGACCAGGGGGGCCTGGTAGTGATCTGCTTGTTCATCATTACGGTCCTGTTTCTCATCTTGTTTGCTATTGTGTTTGGTTCACTCCCCGCACTCGATAGGGTCAACGAGTGTGAAGAGTCGTGACCTGACTTTCTGTGGGCCAAGAAGGGGGCCACTGTTATACACTCTCAAAACGCCATGTACCTTTTCTCCAAAGCCCTTCTAACAGTCTGGAATTATACATTTTTCATGTGATTATCTGATAAGTGCCTGTCTTCCCCACTGGTCCAAGCAACAAAAAGCAGGGGCTGGGTCTCTTTCTGTTCCCAATTGTACCCCCTTTTCTGATGTGCCCTCGCACAGAGTCAGTATCAATCAATATTTGCTGGTTGAATAAATGAATGAATGAACGAATGAGCAAATGAATGGATAAACAGAGGGATGCTGGGCCATTGGCTCCCCCAGCCTGGAGACCCCAGGAGTTGACAGAGCCCAGTACAATCTAGGCCTAAACCAAAGCTGTTTTTCCCATCTCAGGGTCCAGAGGCCTCTAGGCTGGAGGAAGGTTGCTTTGAACCTAATTACTGTTCCTTTTACACGCAAAGGTAAATTTGGCCCTGTCATAAATAATCAAATGCATTTCACGGCCACGCTCAGAGAAAGTAGCTGCACGCAAAGAAGAGAGGAAGCCATCTGGACGCCCCACGCTGGCCTCATTCATGTGACCCAAGTGTCTTTTCTCTTGGTCCCAGAGATGCCCAGGTATCCCTCACAGGGTCCCCCAGCCCCCATGCACCCCAGACCCTACAACACAGCCCTTGTAGAAATGTCCCTGCCTCTGCCGAAGCCATCAAGCAGGCCTGTCCCTCGCTGCCAAGTGCCCTCCCTTTGCAAATAGCTGCTTCAACGTCAACCTCAAACCAGGCTATTCTCAGAAAAAGGGCAAGTATCTGGTGAGGAAGGGGCTTTGCCTTCGTGTTATATACCATTTATGCAATGAAGAAACATTCCTTTCTACTCAAAGAGCAATTTCAAATCCAGCCATACCAGCTGTGTTCACTCCGTCCCAGGGTCTGGAAGTCCTGGAATCTGACGCCCTCATGTGTAGCAAATGAGATAGAAGAGATGAGGCTGCACACGGGGCAACAGGAGGCCCACTGATGCCCAGACCCTTGACACTCTAACAGGTCCCAGGTCTCTGGTATGAGACAGAAAGCAGAGGGCCCTGGGAGGACCTGTCCTCTTGCCTGGTGAGTTGCTGCAGCCCAGAGGGATACGGCAGAGCTAAGCTTCCAGACAGCTCCACAGAGCCTCATACTCACCCCAAACAAGAGTCCAGCCAGGGTGACTCCAAGCAGAGGGGACTCTGACAACTAGCAAGGACACTGAGCCCTTTCATGACAAGCGCTTTACTCAAGGAACCAAAGAAGGCCTAATTTAGCAACTCACTATGTTAGTGCCTGAAAAGGGCTCTGGTTGCAATGGCTGTGGGCAAGGGTGCCAACCACCTCTGCTGGGCGTGGTCTTGCCACAGAGGCCAAATGAGACATGGCAGCTTAGAGAAGCAAGTAGCTTCAGCCTAGGAGCCACAGACTTGGTGAATAGGAGGGGGTGGGAATCAGAACACATGGCCCAAATAAGTGCCTCTCTGGTTTCCAGAAGAAAGCCCCAAACATCTGGTGGGCACCACCAGTACCATGCACCTAATCAACTCCATGCTTCAAGAATCCAGTCTTACAAAAACCAAGATGGCATGTGCATATCACTGCAAACTGGGAAATGGGGGATTAGTGGCATCCATGAAGGATCTTAGTTCCCCGACTAGGGATTGAACCCCGGCCCTCGGCAGTGAAAGCACCGAGTCCTAACCACTGGACCGCCAGGGAACTCCCAACCACGACCTCTCTGGACAGTGGTCTGTTCATCTCTTAAGTCTGAAGCAATCAATTCTGCCTCATCTACCTTACAGGGTTGTCCAACGAGATCTGACCAGTGAGAGCAGAGGAATCAAACAGGTTTTTCGAGCAAAGGGCTACACAAATGCAAGTGCTCCCAGCTTGTCCAGAATGCTCTGGATGCCCCTCATACAGTGCGCCCACAGCTGCTCGTGCCCAGGGCTCTCCCGGCCACAGTCTGCCTGTTGCTGAGCAGCTATCAGGCTCTTTCATGGCCCCCACCGCCAGCAGATTCAGATCAAATAGATAAGTGGGTTCCAAGTAGGCAGGCTGGTGTTATGTTAGAAAAGTTGATTTCTCTCCAAGCACATTACCGCCCCTGCCCTCCCAAGACATAAACTGGGCCACACGTCTCTGCTTGGGTCTGGGATGAGTGACTACTCCACAAGTGAAGCAGTAGTACAGCGCAGTGGCACATTATCACCACAATGCCAATGGCTCAGAACTGGTCACATCTCTCGGAACTGAGTCACCCAGGGTGCCAGCCACTCCAGAAGTGGGTGGAGTGGGATGGGTGGATGACCACCCAAAATACTCAACGAATCCTCACAGTGCGAGAGTTTCTGGGGCCTTCCACAGAAAGGTGGGAGGGTACCAACTTCCATGCTCCGACAGGAAATATTCCCACACGATGGCTTTCAGCAGGCAGGGGTCCCTTGGTGGCCCAAGAACTGTCCTATGTTAGCTTGTTAACTAGCAGTGCTGGGAGAGGAAAAGATCTCACTAACACTTGTTTCCACACACAAGATAAGTCACTCACCCCGATTCTTCACAGAAGGCCACCAGGGCATCAAAGGCCAAGACAGCAGCTTTATCGGATGCTTTGTTCCCTCTCTTCTCCTGGAGACAAGAAACGACCATTCAGTAAAAGTCTTACATAGTTGGACTACAAATGTAGTAGCCCAACAAATGGTGAGAGAGAAAAATATCAAATGACACTAATAAAGCCATTCACAAAACAGAGTCCCCACACCTGACCATGCATCGGAATCACCTGGGTAACTTTAAAAGACCTGAGGCCCAATTCAGCAAGACTACTGAATTGAACTTTCTGAACCTGGAGCTCCAGGGAGTTTATATTTTCAAAAAGCTGCTCAGGTGATTCTCATGCAAAGGGCCCGGGGAATGGCATTTGGGAATCACTGTATAATATGACCTAATTTAATAGGGGTTAAATACATACACGAGTGTGTGAAGGAACATACTAACCTCTGTATGTGTGGAAGGACATACACTAAACGTTGACAGTCATTACTTCTGAGTGTTGGGATTATACGTTATTTGCCTTTTGGTACATGGTTATTTGTTAAATTTTCCTTTTAAAAAACTGTGAAGGGACTTCCCTGGCGGTCCAGTGGTTAAGACTTCGCCTTCCAATGCAGGGGTTGTGGGTTTGATCCCTGGTCGGGGAGCTAAGATCCCACATGCCTCGCAACCAAAACAGCAAAACGTAAAACAGAAGCAATACTGTAACAAATTCAATAAAGACTTTAAAAATGGTCCACATCAAAGAAAAAAATCTTAAAAAAAATTGTGAAAAAGTTTAAAATACAGAAGAGCCAAGAAAATATAGCAGACACTAATACCCAAGACATTCTCTATTCTTTCTGCTTCCGGAAGTTGAATGGTTCCCATCTCCCAAACACACAAATCCACATACTTCCTCTACTTCCATTCTCCCAATATATTTATATCACGATTTCTTATTACATCACAATTTCCCTTAAGGTGATTCTTCAGAGCTAACCGCTTGATTATATTTTTACTATTTCCCATGATCACATATCCTTTGACAACGTTGTTTCTCCTGAAATTAACAGCTGACCTGTTTTTTCATTTCCTTAGATTTCAGTGCATCACGAATACCCCCCCAAATGTTCTGATGTAATGAAAAATTCACTTCGGGAAGCGGGGGCCAATGATGGCCAAGGTCCACTTTTATCTTTGGAAACGTCCTTCCTGGTGCCTTCCATCCCCATGTTCCACCTGGGCCTCTGCTCTCCAGGCCTGGTGCACAGCCGAGACTACCCTTCACTCTCGTCCTAGGACACTCCCTTTGCCTCGCTCCTGGGTCAGGTCTCCATCTTCCTTTCCTAGTTGACAGCCTCTGCAGTGGAGAACATCCTTTAGTAGCTTCTCCAAAGGAGAAAGTTTCTTAAAACCGTCTGTCTGAAAATGTCTTTATCCTACTTTCACACTAACTGATTGGCTGGGTAGGAAATTCTAGATGGGATGGTTTATTTAGCATTTGGAAGCACTGTTTCTCGTTTCGAATATTACAATGGTGAAAACTGGTGCTCTTTGGACTCCCCGTCCTCCATGTAACACCTCTCTGGAAGCTTTCTGGATCATCTCTTTTTTATTTATTTTTTATTAAAAATTTTTTTTCCACTGCATTGGGTCTTCATTGCCATGCACAGGCTTTCTCAAGTTGCAGTGAGTGGGGGCTACTCTTCATTGCAGTGCACGGGCTTTTCATTGCGGTGGCTTCTCTTGTTGCAGAGCACAGGCTCCAGGCACATGGGCTTCAGTAGCTGTGGCACGCGGGCTCAGTAGTTGTGGCACACGGGCTTAGTCACTCTGCGGCATGTGGGATCTTCCCGGACCAGAGCTTGAACCCGTGTCCCCTGCATTGGCAGGTGGATTCTTAACCACTGTGCCACCAGGGAAGCCCCTGGATCATCTCTTTATCTCAAATGATCTCAAATGTCTCAATGATGAGCCCAGTGTGAGTTCTTGTAATTCACTGTGTTAGTAAGTTTTAAATAAATACCTTATACCTAATCACCTTACCGAAATCTTTTCCTTGTCTAATTTGAACTTCAGACAAGTTAATCACACTCCCTTAGGTCATGGCAAACTATCATCCTTGGTCCTCGCAAGACCTCTTCATTCCCAATCGCTACTTGCATCCACCTTCTCTCCCGTCATTCAAATTTATTCATTTATTCAATAAACACTTATTAAGCACTAAACTACATTCCCAGCACTGAGCTAGGCATTAATTACAGCTACACAGGAAAGGTTCCTGCTGTCATGGAACTTACATTTCAATATAGCAAACCTATAAAGTGAAACAGTAATAAATATGATTTTTATAAAAAGGAAGATACGAGACTTCCTGGGCCCCCAGCTATGCCTATTACCCTATGGGGAGTATTTACTATCATTTCTTCTTCACTCCCTATTGCTAGATATTTAGTTTGTTTCCGATTTTCTGTCCTCATGATCAATTCTACCATTCAAGCCCTTGAGCACATAAGGGCACACTGCCACTTTTATTTACTTATTTATTTTTGGCTGCAGTTTTTGGTCTTCTTTGCTGTATGCAGGCTTTCTCGAGTTGCAGCGAGCGGGGGCTACTCTTCATTGCAGTGCGGGGGCTACTCTTCATTGCAGTGCGTGGGCTTCTCATTGCGGTGGCTTCTCTTGTTGCGGAGCACAGGCTCTAGGGTGCGTGGGCTCAGTAGCTGTGGCACACGGGCTTAGTTACTCCGTGGCATGTGGGATCTACCCGGACCAGGGACTGAACCCACGTCCCCTGCATTGGCAGGCTGATTCTTAACCACTGCACCCCCAGGCAAGTCCCCACTGCCACTCTTATTTCAGGTGATTTGGTTCCAGAAATAGGATATCTAGGTCAAAGGGTATCTGCATTTTAAAATTTAAATAGATATTGCTAGATTGCTTCCCCACAAAAGACTGTAACACTGCATTTTTCTCTTGGCGAAGTGCAGGCACTCTTTCCTTCACATGCCCACTAGCAACAGGAGTTTGAGCTCTTTTTACACACGTGTCAAATCATTTTACTTTAATTTGCATTTACCTGATTACTACCTAATTTGAACATCTTTAGACGAGCCATTTGGATGAGCTTTTCTGGGAACTTTCCTTTCATATCCTTTGTTTTTCTTGTCAGTTGGTGAAAACTATTTATTCTCAACTTCAACCTTTTGTTTGCGTTTTATATTAAATATTTTTCCAGATCTACAGTCTATTTGTTTACGGTATCTTTCACAACGTATATTTTTTCCATAGGTTCAGGATTTATAGAAACTTACTATTTTTTATATATTCAAATATTTGGTTTTTTAAAAGACAGCTTTCTGGATTTTTAATTTTCATTACAAAAATATCTTCACCATATCTCCAGCCCTAGGTGGCACACTGGACTAAATTTTGTTTAGTTTTTACATGAGGTCCTTAATCTGTCTTTTATATAAGGTGTCAAATGGGGCACTTTTATTTTATTCCTGCTGTGTCAGCACCAGCTATTAGACAATTCATTCTTTTCCCATTAAACTGAATTTATCAGCTTCATCAATATTAAACGATGTATTCTAGGACCTTTTTTTTTTTTGGTTTGTTTGTTCTTTGAATTTATTTTTTATACAGCAGGTTCTTATCTATTTTATACATATTAGTGTATACATGTCAATCCCAATCTCCCAATTCATCCCACCACCATCCCCCCTGCCACTTTCCCCCCTTGGTGTCCATACGTTTGTTCTCTACATCTGTGTCTCTATTTCTGCCTTGCAAACCAGTTCATCTGTACCATTTTTATATTAAATCGGTGTTGAATTTTGTCAAAAGCTTTTTCTGCATCTATTGAAATGATCATATGGTTATTCTTCAGTTTGTTAATAAGGTGTATCACATTGATTGCTTTGCATATATTGAAGAATCCTTGCATCCCTGAGATAAATCCCACTTGATCATGGTGTATGATTCTTTTAATGTGTTGCTGGATTCTGTTTGCTAGTATTTTGTTGAGAATTTTTGCATCTATGTTCATCAGTGATGCTGGTCTGTAATTTTCTTTTTTTTGTGACATCTTTGTCTGGTTTTGGTATCAGGGTGATGGTCGCCTCGTAGAATGAGTTTGGGAGTGTTCCTCTGCAATTTTTGGGAAGAGTTTGAGAAGGATGGGTGTTAGCTCTTCTCTAAATGTTTGAAAGAATTCACCTGTGAAGCCATCCAGTCCTGGACTTTTGTTTGTGGGGAGATTTTTGTTGCTGTCGTTGGAAGATTTTTAATCACAGTTTCAATTTTATTACTTGTGCTTGGTCTGTTCATATTTTCTATTTCTTCCTGGTTCAGTCTTGGAAGGTTATACCTTTCCAAGAATTTGTCCATTTCTTCCAGGTTGTCCATTTTATTGGCATAGAGTAGTAGTAGTCTCTTATGATGCTTTGTATTTCTGCAGTGTCCATTGTAAATTCTCCTTTCTTATTCTAATTTTATCGATTTGAGTCCTCTCCCTCTTTTTCTTGAAGAGTGTAGCTAAAGGTTTATCAATTTTGTTTATCTTCTCAAAAAACCAGCTTTTATTTTTATTTTTTGATTTATTTATTTATTGGCTGTGTTGGGTCTTTCATTGCTGCAAGCGGGCTTTCTCTAGTTGCGGCGAGCGCGGGCTACCCTTCGCTGCAATGCACGGGCTTCTCATTGTGGTGGCTCCTCTCGTTGTGGAGCATGGCTCTTGCCATGCAGGCTTCAGTAGTTGCAGCACACGGGCTCAGTAGTTGTGGTGCACGGGCTTAGTTGCTCTGCGGCACGTGGGATCTTCCTGGACCAGGGCTCGAACCCGTGTCCCCTGCATTGGCAGGCAGATTCCTAACCATTGCGCCACCAGGGAAGCCCCAGCTTTTAGTTTTATTGATCTTTGCTACTGTTTTCTTTGTTTCTATTTCATTTATTTCTGCTCTGATCTTTTGATTTCTTTTCTCCTACTAACTTTGGGTTTTGTTTGTTCCTCTTTCTCTAGTTACTTTAGGTGTAAAGTTAGATTGTTTGAGATTTTTCTTGTTTCTTGAGGGAGGACTGTATTGCTATAAACTTCCCTCTTAGAAATGCTTTTGCTGCATCCCATAGGTTTTTTTTTTTTTTTTTTTTTTTTTTGCGGTATGCAGGCGTCTCACTGTTGTGGCCTCTCCCGTTGTGGAACACAGGCTCCAGACGTGCAGGCTCAGCGGCCACGGCTCACAGGCCCAGCCGCTCCGCGGCATGCGGGATCCTCCCGGACCAGGGCACGAACCCGTGTCCCCTGCATCGGCAGGCGGACTCTCAACCACTGCACCACCAGGGAAGCCCCCATAGGTTTTTGATCATCGTGTTTTCGTTGTCATTTGTTTCTAGGTATTTTCTGATTTCCTCTTTGACTTCTTCAGTGATCTCTTGGTTATTTAGTGACATATTATTTAGCCTCCATGTGTTTGTGTTTTTTACGTTTTTTTCCCTGTAACTGATTTCTAATCTCATAGTGTTGTGGTCAGAAAAGATGCTTGATACGATTTCAATTTTCTTAAATTTACCGAGGCTTGATTTGTGACCCAAGATGTGATCTATCTTGGAGAATGTTCTGTGTGCACTTGAGAAGAAAGTGTAATCTGCTGCTTTCAGATGGAATGTCCTATAAATATCAATTAAATCTATCTGGTCTATTGTGTCACTTAAAGGTTGTGTTTCCTCATTAATTTTCTGTCTGGATGATCTGTCCATTGGTGTAAGTGAGGTGTTAAAGTCCCCCACTATTATTGTGTTACTGTCAATTTCCTCTTTTACAGCTGTTAGCATTTGCCTTATGAATTGAGGTGCTCCTATGTTGGGTACATATACTTTGATCATTATGCAGTGTCCTTCCTTGTCTCTTGTAACATTCTTTAAAGTCTATTTTATCTAATATGAGTATTAGTACTCCAGCTTTCTTTTGATTTCCATTTGCATGGAATATCTTTTTCCATCCCCTCACTTTCAGTCTGTATGTGTCCCTAGGTCTGAAGTGGGTCTCTTGTAGACAGCATATATATGGGTTTTGTTTTTGTATCCATTCAGCAAGCCTGTGTCTTTTGTTGGAGCATTTAACCCGTTGACATTTAAGGTAATTATCGATATGTATGTTCCTATTACCATTTTCTTAATTGTTTTGGGTTTGTTTTTGTAGGTCCTTTTCTTCTCTTGTGTTTCCCACTTAGAGAAGTTCCTTTAGCATTTGTTGTAGAGCTGGTTTGGTAGTGCTGAATTCTCTTAGCTTTTGCTTGTCTGTAAAGCTTTTGATTTCTCCATCGAACCTGAATGAGATCCTTGCTGGGTAGAGTAATCTTGGTTGTAGGTTCTTCCCTTTCATTACTTTAAATATATCATGCCACTCCCTTCTGGCTTGTAGAGTTTCTGCTGAGAAATCAGCTGTTAACCTTATGGGAGTTCCCTTGTATGTTATTTGTTGTTTTCTCTAGGACTTATTAATTCTCTTTTATTAATTCTCTCATCTGTTCCAATGGCTGTTACTGTATTACATGGATTTGATCGGGGTAGCAGCACAGCATATTCTGATGCTGGGTTAAGCACACCCCCTTCATCATTCTTCTTTTTCATACTTTTCCTGGCTGTTCTTGAGCACTTATTCTTGCACATAAATTCTAAGATTCTACTTCCCAATAGAAGTTTTTTGGGATTTCAATCGGGACTTCATGAAATACTTATATTAACTTTGAGGAGAAAAGGCAGTTTTAAGTCTTCCCAATCACTTTTGTATCTGTACAGTTTGTGTTCTTTCAATGAGGTTTTAGTTTTCTCATCTAAATCAGTGGCTCTCATCCCTGGCTGCATATTAACATCAACTGGGGAGGTTTTAAAAAAATTCTCTTGATAAGAACCTGTAACATTTACTTCTAGGTATTTTATAAGTTTTATTCTTGCAAATTAAACATGTTTTCATTTCTATTCCTAGGTATTTACAGTAATGTTTCTCTTATGTTCAGCCATCTTGCCAAGTTTTCTTATGAATCCTAGTAGATTTCTAGTAGAGTCTTTGGGGTTTCCTAGGCAGACATTTGTTAAAATTTCTATCTGCTGGTATCTTTTCTCCTTGTCCCTGTGAGTTTATATACTTTTCATCCTTTTATCGTCCTTTTGGTGGGGATCAGGAATAAGCCCTTGTGTTCAATCTTTCTTATAAGGAAAAGTCGATGTGCATCCTTTTGCAACGTCACACATTATGTTTTGGGGGGGTTTAATCCATGTTGATTCATGGAGAGTTACTGCTTCATTTTTAACTGCTCTGGACCATTCCACTGTGTGACTAGCCCACTGTTTACTTACCCCACACCCCACAGAGGAAGAGTTTTATTTCCCCACTGTGTTGCTGCAGCCAACATCCCTGTATACCCTCATACAGTCCATCATGTGCACTGACACCCTGTCTACCTAGATGTGGAACTGCTGAGTCGCAGTGCACCAGGCCCCTCCACGTACACGTGTCACCTCGTCTCTTCAAAGAAGCCGTTCTAGCTTATAATCCTGACCATGTCATGAGCTGCCCTCTCCCCACATCCTTGCCAACAGTGACTATGAAGATGTTTTACACTTTGGCCAGTCTGATGGGTATAAAATGATAGCTTGTCACCTGATTTGCATTTCTCTGATTCCTAAGTGAGGCTGAGCATCTCTTTGTATGTTTTTTTTTTCTCTTTGTATGTTTATTAGATATTCTGGCTTCCTCTTCTGTGAAATCCATCCTTTTTGCTATGTAGCTGTTTGCCTTTTACTGTTTTACCTGCAGGAGTTCTATACAACCAGCCAATGATGTCTATCATGATGAAATCCCCAAATGGCTCATTTTTTCACTTTGTTTATGGTGTCTGTCACTATAAAGAAAATTTTAGCTCGAATTTAGTCAAACAGATCAAGTCTTCTTTGATGATTTCTGCTTTTAAAAATCTTGACATAGGGACTTCCCTGGTGGTCCAGTGGGTAAGACTCTGTGCTTCCAATGCAGGGGGCCCAGGTTCGATCCCTGGTCAGGGAACTAGATCCTGCACACATGCCACAACTAAGAGCTCACATGCCGCAATGAAGATTCCACATGCTGCAACCAAGACCGGTGCAGCCAAAATAAATAAATTAATTTAAAAAAAAAATCTTGACATACTCTTCCCTTCCTCAAGGCCATGAAATATTTTCTCCCCAGTTTTACAGTTTTTTTTTTTTTTTTTTTGCGGTACGCGGGCCTCTCACTGTTGCGGCCTCTCCCGTTGTGGAGCACAGGCTCCGGACGCGCAGGCTCAGCGGCCATGGCTCACAGGCTCAGCCGCTCCGCGGCATGTGGGATCTTCCCGGACCGGGCACGAACCCGCGTCCCCCGCATCGGCAGGCAGACTCTCAGCCACTGCACCACCAGGGAAGCCCAGTTTTACAGTTTTTTGAGGTCTTTAATCCACCTGTAATTCATATGTATATGGCATGGGAGGTAGTGTTCTATTTTATCTTTTTCTAGAATAAATTATTCAACAGTTCGTCATTTTCCTGTTGATTTCTAATGCCACCTATCATACACCAAGTTCTGTTATATTCCTGAGTCTGTGTCTAGGTTCTCTACAAAGAATATGCAACCAGTTTTTAAAAAAGGCTAAAATCAAAGAACTTACAACAATATGGGAAAGTGCTTATGTAACAATGCTAATTTAAAACAAGGCAGGATTGATCTTGACTATGTAAAATAACACACACACAACAGACTGTACGAAGATCAATTAAGTATAAAGAAAAAAGTCTAACCTAGTTATAAGCTATCCACCAACACCCCATTCCCCACCTTGCTGTACCTTCTAGCCTCAGGAGCAGCCCTCCAGATTACAGAAGCTCCATCTGGGTTCAGAAATTGCAGAGCGGTGGGTTCGGACAAGAAGGGCTCCTACTGCCCAGGACTTACCTGGAGTTTTGCTACTTCCTTCCTGATCAGGAAGCTGACTTGGTCCCGGTCATTCCTAGAGTAATACAGACGGCACCAGGAAGGCTTTCCGTCTCTGCCCGCCCGGCCAGACTCCTGGTAGTACCCAGCCATAGACTTGGCAATATTCCAGTGGGCGACAAACCTGTAAGATCCAAGGGTCAAGCAGCATGAGATGTGGCAGAAAAGCTGAGGGGAGAAGTGACTCCCAGTCAGCGGAGCAGGGGTCTCCACAGGGATCAGGAGTAGGAGGCTGGCAGGCAGAGAGGCAGAGATAGGCCCCAGAGTAAGCATGGCTAGGACCCTGCAGTCCTTCAGCAGGCCTTCTCGCCATGGAGCAGCTCATGGAAAAACTAGCGGACTTAACGAAACAAGATTAGGACACTTATGAGCTGGGTAAGTCCTTTATAACATCTTTGAAGAGGAAAAAGGATAATACTTATGAAGTACCTACTATGAGCCAGTGTATATATTTGTCTTGTTAAATCATTACAGTGGGGCTTCCCTGGTGGCGCAGTGGTTGAGAGTCCGCCTGCCGATGCAGGGGACACGGGTTTGTGCCCCGGTCTGGGAAGATCCCACATGCCGCTAGGCCCGTGAGCCATGGCCGCTGAGCCTGTGCGTCCGGAGCCTGTGCTCCACAACTGGAGAGGCCACAACAGTGAGAGGCCCGCGTACCGCAAAAAAAAAAAAAAAAAAAAAAATCATTACAGTCACCATCATGTGAGGTAGTCTCATTTTATAGACAATGAATGTGGGATTCAGAGAGGTAAATTTGTACAAGGGGACAGCAGAGCTAGGATTTGAGCCTAGGAGTGTCTGACTCCAAAGTTGATCCATTATAAGACACAGCTGACCCAGGATTCAAACGCTGATTCCAAAGTCCACGTTATCTCAAGTATAGTTCACAGTCTAATTCCTACCCTGACCAACTCAGGGTCACTATGAGGCTTAACAAGACCACGTATGCAAAAGTGCTCTGTAAATCACACAAGGCATTACTGTTGGTGTTAATCAGAGCAAAGGGCTTCAGGCTGCAGCCCAAAATGTCTCCAGAAGGTCAAGCATGCCTGGAGGTAAAAGACTTCCCAACAGTGGCCAGTGTGGGGCTAGGAGGCTGGGATGTACCCATCTCTTCTGGACTGTCCAGTAAACAGTAACAAGGAGTGACGGGAACGAGATCTTTGCCTTCAGTTTTGCACAGGGAGCAGTTTTAAGATAGTTCATTCCACCCCCTCACAGGCTCCAGATGCTAAGGTGGGAGTGAGCGGGGCTGTGTTAAAGGGTGAGCCTGATGGTCTGCATGCTGCCCCCTCTTCTGGGGGATGGAAGAACCGTGCTGTGCCATCACCAGGGAGCAGAGGAACTGTGCACAGAACCTGTCAGCGTTTGGACTATGTACCAGGGACCCTATCCTGGGGCCTCCTTCCCCTCTGGCCCTAGAAGGACACACAGACCTGGCTCCCCAGACAGAGCACCAGGAGGCCCACCCCCCCCGCCGGAGCCAGGCCCCAACTGGCAAAGTCAGACAAGAACAAGGGCTCACCTGACATTGGCTTTGTCCACTCCCATTCCAAAACTAATAGTTGCAACAATTACAGGGACCTTCTCCTCCATCCACTCGTTCTGCACCAGCGTTCTTTCAGGAGCCTTCAGTCCTAGAAAAGAGGGGAAGGTGAAGAAGGGAACTTGCATTTCCCTTGGGTTTCCCCTGAGGTCTACCTTGAGTCTGACGCTGTGCTGGGCACAGTACACACACTGAATCCATCACTTACCAGCTGTATGACCTCAGGCCAGGCACTTAACCCACCAAGCCTGAGCCAGTAAACGTAGAGACCCAGGCCTGTGTGTGGCACAGAGCACTCCATAAATGTGACAGCCAGGATTCAAACCCAAGTCCATTGGCCTCCAGAGCCTGTGCTCTTTCCATGATACCAATATCTGGGCTAAAAAAACTCATCTGCTGCTGGGTGGGCACAGGGTGACAATAAGAATTCAGGAGTCACAATTCTCCTTTTAGATCTCATTTGGGTCTAGACTCCTTTTTGTGAATTTAAGTGAATCACTTTAGCTCTGCCTGGGTATCTGGAAAAAGATGATGGACCACCTGATTATCCAGGATTCTTAAGGAACAAAAGACCAGCTAAGAGGCTTCTGAGAGGGCTTCCCTGGTGGCGCAGTGGTTAGGAGTCCGCCTGCCGATGCAGGGGACGCGGGTTCGTGCCCCGGTCCGGGGAGATCCCACATGCCGCTGAGCGGCTGGGCCCGTGAGCCATGGCCGCTGAGCCTGCGCATCCGGAGCCTGTGCTCCGCAACGGGAGAGGCCACAACAGTGAGAGGCCCGAGTACCGCAAAAAAAAAAAAAAAAAAAAAAAAAAGAGGCTTCTGAGAGTAAGGAGGGCCACGTGGCCCAGGTGCCCCTTACCTGCGTGGTACGCCTTGGCATTCACGCCCCTGTAACTGAGCTCTATAGCCAGCTGTTCACAGGCCTCCCTCGTCCTGCAGTAGACAATGCCGCAGCCGGACAACTGAAAGGGGAGACACGGGAAGAAAATAAGCATGGGGAAGAACAAGACAACCCATCGCACTGCAGCCTGCTCTTTTTATTTTTTATTTATTGGCCGCATCACGCGGCTTGTTCGACCTTAGTTCTCTGACCAGGGACTGAACTCACGCCCCAGCAGTGAAAGAGCCAGGTCCCAACCACTGGTCCGCCGGGGAAGTCCCTGCTTTAAAAGCAGCTCTAACTCTCTCTCGTCAGGCTCACGGTCTCCTCTGAGGCAGACCACCTAGCACAGCCCTGCTACTTTCTAACAAGGCAGGACCAAAGCAGCTCAAAACCCAACTTTTCTAACCCTTGCCTCCTCCCCACGAGCCTTGGATAGGTCTGCAAAGGCCCCCCCACAGGAGGACTCCGGGACACAGGAACCCCAGTAAGGGGGACAAGGCCAGGAAACCAAAGGGACAACTCTGTGCACGAGTTTTAAGAAGCTATGGCTAGTCCTGGCTGAGGAAGCTAGAAAAGCAAAGAGCTTGGAAATGAGAATCCTTCTCTAGGCCGCACACAGCAGCCCGCCGCCCCTGATGTACCTTGGCCCCCCAACCTCAATGCCCTCACCCCTTTATCAGCCTTCTGTCCGAGAGCCTTAAGGCAGAAGTCCCTCAGGTTCCCGTAGGGATCAGGAAGCAGTTCCTTGAACTGCACATCATAGAAGAGGTTGGCCCGGAAGCAGGGAGTCTTGAAGGTGGCAACTGGCTGCTTCAGCTGCAGGGCGGCAAACACATCCTCTCGGACCTGCGGGGTGGCTGTGGCAGTGAGAGCCACACAGGGGGCGTGGGCCAGGCGGGGGCGCAGGGCTCCCAGACGCAAGTAGTCAGGACGGAAGTCGTGCCCCCACTGGGAAACACAATGAGCTTCATCCACCACGAGGTAGGAGAGCAGGTGGCGAGACGCCAAGGAGTTTAGGGCGGGCTGGAAGGAGGCAGAAGCCGCCATCTCTGGCGTGATGTACAGAAGCTTGGTCCAGGGCTTTTCCTGCTCCAGGTCACAGAGCAGCTCCTTCTTCTGCTGTGCCGAGAGCTTTGAGTTCAGGGTACTCACTTGGACCTTCAGGGCCAGCAAGTGGTCCACTTGGTCCTGAGGGCAGAAGCGGGAGAGGGGACTATAAGTGGCCCTCAGGCCTCAGTGGTAAACGTCACTGTGACTCCCTGGGGTATTTCACAGCCATAAAACATCCTTCTCCTACCCTCTAACGTGTCTTCTCTTTGCATAAAAAGAAGTACAGAAGGTGAAGTGGTTGATGTGTGGAGCCAGATAGATGTGGATTTAATCCCGGCTCAATTACCACATGCTCTTCAGCTGGTTCTTAACCTTAACCTTTCAATTTTCTCACTCTCATTCTTTCACTTTGCTATAAAAAGAGTAAAACTACCTAATAGGATTGTTTTAAGAATTAAATGAAAATTTATACTTGGAAGGTACGTTAATGCCCCTAAACACTTAGCACAGAGCCTGAGACTAGTACACACTCACTAAGCATTGTTACTGTTGTTCTCTATCCTCTCTCTCTCTCTCTCCTTTTCTTCATGGTGGATGGCTCTTAACCAACGGCCACACTTCCTCATTTCTGATTCTATCAGTCCATCTGCAGGCCTTAAATATAGTCAGAAGCACAGAACAGATGTTAACAACATCCCAATAAGTTTCTCATCTTTTTTTCTGTCTCATGGCTGTGCTCTCGCCAGAATAAAGCAGAATATACCAGGGATTCCCCCATATTGATTTATACCTCTCTATCCACCTGCATCTTCTATAACATCAAGAGTGCACATGTGGGCTTCCCTGCTGGCACAGTGGTTGAGAGTCCGCCTGCCGATGCAGGGGACACAGGTTCGTGCCCCAGTCGGGGAAGATCCCACATGCCGCGGAGCGGCTGGGCCTGTGAGCCGTGGCCGCTGAGCCTGCGCGTCCGGAGCCTGTGCTCCGCAACGGGAGAGGCCACAACAGTGAGAGGCCCGCGTATCGCAAAAAGGGGGAAAAAAAAAAGTTTATGAAGATTGAAAAAAAAAAAAAAGAGTGCACATGTGTACATACGAGAGTGTGTATGTGCATACACATACAGTTCCATATTCCTCCAGGCAAAAAGTTACAAAGGAGGGTGAGAGACCTCAGGCCATCAAAACACAGAAGACTCATTCATAACCCACCAGAGTGATATGCACTAGTGGAGAACCCCACATTTGGGTGATTCAGAAACCCAATACAGAGAGGGATATAGGGAAATCAAAGAAAAATAAGAGGCAAAAGACCAAAGAAGGGTGGACTTCCCTGGTGGTGCAGTGGTTAAAAATCCGCCTGCCAATGCAGGGGACACAGGTTCGATCCCTGGTCGGGGAAGATCCCACATGCTGCAGAGGAACTAAGCCCGTGCGCCACAACTAGTGAGCCCATGCGCTAGAGGCCGCAAGCCACAACTACTGAGCCCACGTGCCACAACTACTGAAGCCCGCGCGCCTAGAGTCCAAGCACCACAACAAAGAGTAGCCCCCACTTGCTGCAACTAGAGAAAGCCCACGTGCAGCAACAAAGATGCAACACAGCGCAAAATAAAATAAATTAATAAATTAATTTTTTAAAAAAGACCAAAGAAAGGAGAAGTAAAATTTCCAGCTATTAACCACCCCCCCCCCAAAAAAAACACCTTCCTCTAAACTTTCTGGGCTGCCACCTTCATTCCCCTGAGCCTCACCTGAATCAAAGCAATGAGAGGAGAGATCACGATGGTGATGCCTTTGGCCAACAGAGCAGGGAGCTGATAGCAGAGGGATTTTCCTGCCCCTGTGGGCATGCACACAAAGACATCCTTGTCGCCTGCAAAAATACAAGAAGGCAACATCTCAATGCTTCCTGCCTTTTAATCTCTCCCCTTCATCAAGGCTGTTGAAAATTAAACAAGAATGTAGGAAAAACTCCTCGCAGAGTGTCTGGCACGTACAAGGGTCTCAATATAACCTCAATTCTCTTCCCATCCTTTCTACGAAAAGGGAAGCGGTCCAGGGAGATCTGGCAATGCACACAAACCATTTCCAGTAGTGGCAATAACAACTACAAGGGTAAGAAGTCTGAGTCTGCTGGGCTACGGATGATTGAACTGAACATCCATGAAAGCTGAATACTCCTGGATGAGTGGGCATATCTGTATAGACATGGAAACAACGTCACTTAGAGGGCTTTTGTTTATAAGTGTTATAATGTAATTAACATGACACTGCTGCTCCCCTTTGACAACAACCATTTGTCAACATATCTCAGTTTTATAATATTATTACTCCTTCCTTCCCTATTTGGGACCCAGACCACTCAATCTTCAACACAGGAATTACCTAGAAGGCGACTGGTTTCGGCTATTCCTGCCATGCCCCCACCCCACCTCCACCTCACTGCCTACACAAAAAGGAGAATGGAAATTTATGAGCTGTTTTCAAAGACAACCTTAGCTTTGTCTACGAAATATCAGAACCGGAACAGCTGGGTGGTTCTGCCAATAAAACTGCAAGTTTTGGGTGACAGATCTACAAGAGCTCCAAAACCAAATATGGCCCAAGGGTGGGGAGGAAGGAAGGGTCAGAAGGAAGGTGTTCTTCCTTCTGTAGTGGCAGCGCTATGGTATAGCCAGCACAAACATAAATGCAGGTAGTTTGGCAACATTACCTTTCACTACAGCCATGGTTGCCCTCTCCTGCAAAGGCGTCTTAAAAGAGTCAAACCCAAAGACCTTCTTCAACGTGCTCCGGACTCGACGCTCAGGGTCAAAAGGAGAGGAAGAGTTGGTACTCATCTTGACGACAGTGGCCAAAGGTTAAGGCAAAGGTGATGATCATATATGGTTGCAAGGAGAACCCTCTGTTCTGCTTTTCAAAGCCTACTTATTTTTTCTATAAGTTTGCTTTATTACACTCAAAACTATATTATTTTCTAATAATATAGCTCCAGGTGAACAGCCTCAAGCAATACATTCCTGGGTAATTATCTCCAATTTTATGCTCGGTGAAAATAAAAACACCCAACTATCCCAGGCCACGGTATAGCGCAGAGCTAGAAATCAGATCACGAGAAAAAACACAAATGTCTTCAGAACAGTTTGGAGAAGATGGAATTTTCTTCTAAGATCCACCCTCTGCTCTATAAGCACAGCCATGACGACCATTCTTCCCCCCAGGACCCCGACCCCTTCTCCCCCACAACGACCCCCGCGCCCAGAGGAGAGCTCTTCCCTTTTCCTCCTCTGAACCCTAGATCTGTTCTTTCCTCCCTTCCCCAGCCGAAGCCTCCCTCTCTTCACCCCAAGATATCAGAGCCGGCCGTGGGCCCCAAGGAGCGAGGGGCTCTTGTCGGGCAGTTGCTGCCCGCTGGCTCGGGAACTACTCGAAGACCCCCATAAGCCACAGGTAACTCTCAAAAGCCAAACTGCTGGGAATGCAACGTCAGGTAAACCCACACAAGCTTGTATCCGTCGCGCAGTGATGACGTTACGCAAGCGCTGGCGCGAGGGGCGGAGCCAGACGCGGAAACGGCCGTTTTGATTGGTTCTAGGTCTGAAACGGGCGCGGGGTCTCCTGGGATCCGGAAGTAGTTGCCTTTCCGCCCGGAAGTCGGCTCTTCGGAGTCATAGGAGTGAGCCACGCCGGGGCTGTGGGAATAAGATGGCGGGGAAGAAGAGTGTTCTGTCGTCTCTGGCAGTTTACGCGGAAGATTCAGAGCCCGAGTCTGACGGCGAGGCAGGAGTTGAAACGGCGGGCGGCACAGCTGGTGAGGCCCGAGTAGGGAGCTGGAAGGGGAGAATCGGATGTCTGCTCGGAATGCTGCTCCCCTAGCAGGCGGGAGGGAAAGAGATGGTCATTGTGCCCCAAGTATCGGGCTCTGGAGCCCCGAAGGGCGTTCAGGGTCCTGGGATAGTCGGAGCGTTAGATGCTCTGTAGCAAGAATGGACCGTCTCCTTCTTTTGATTGGATTATTCTTCCGAAACTTACTGAAAGTCTTCTCCCTGCTGGGTATCGTGCTGGGCAGAAGGATGGACGAAGGATGGAGAGGGTCCAAGGCTACTGAACCACCACCTATTTTCTCCGGCCTTGTTGTTTGGTGGGGGAGAGCGAAACTTTTAATTAACAATATGCTTTAGCCATATCTTGGAGCTTTTAAAAATACATCCATCCTGTCTCCACTGCGAGGGAGTCTAATTCAGTAGATCTGGAGAAGAACCTGGGCATTTGTGAGCTTTCCAAGGCTTCTTGGTGATTCCATTACTTTGTGAGTTGTTAAAGCCCATCGGTGATTTTGTTGCTCCACCCTGGTTAAGAATCACAGTGTTAAGAAATGGGAACAGATCTATATGGGGACGTAGAGAGGCAGCAAGTTACCCAACGTGCCTGGGCCTTGGTTTCCTCATTTGGAAAGTGATGGGGGTCGGGGGGCCTTGGACTGGGTTAACTCCTCTCAGTTTTCTGTGGTCTCTGCCTGTCAGGAAGTTCTCTGGTGGTTTCCCAGTAATTTGTTTTTTGGGGGGGCTTTGTTGTTGTTTTTGTTTTAAACGTAGGAAAAGATTTTGTTTCTCAAGTAGGTATGATTGGGAACCTCTCCAGGTGCCCCCATTTAAGGTCCTGTTCCTAGGGGAGGACACACAAAATCGAGAATGACAGAGTCCTTGTCTTGATGAGAAGACAAGTTCATTGGTGCCTATGATACAAGGTAGACATATGCAGATAAAAATAGATGGGGTTTTTTCTGGAATTTTATTTTATTTTTTATACAGCAGGTTCTTATTAGTTATCTGTTTTATACATATTAGTGTATATATGTCAACCCCAATCTCCCAAGTCATCCCACCCCCTCCACCCACCCCCACCCCACCCCCACCACTTTCCCCCCTTGGTGTCCATACGTTTGTTCAAAAGAGATGTTTAAACAACATGGTATAATTGTTCAGAGAAGGGAAGGCTTCAGTTGGCATAATAGGCGGATTGGAAGCATTAGAAACGGAATTTAATATTACTTGGTTTTCTTCCCTGTTCTTTTAATGAATTCATGCACTAAATTCTGTGATCTTCCGAAAAGCAGAATCTGGGCCTAAGGTCACTTACATGAGATTTAGGTTTCCTTTTCTCTTCAGAGATAGTCCTGGCAACTCAGGTGGGGTTTTTTTGCATTCTTTTCCCCATTCATTCATTTTATTTTTCTCTTCTGTTTAAGAGGAGAAGGGCGGATTGGTATCTGAAGCCTATGGAGAGGATGATTTTTCTCGCCTCGGGGGTGATGAAGATGGCTATGAAGAAGAGGAGGATGAGAATAGCAAACAGTCGGTAAGTAAGTCTGTTCCCAAATCCAGAGCTGCTCAGAGGACCATTTATCAGAAACTTTCTGACCTGTACCAACAGTGTTCCATTTCATGCCTAATTTCATCCCCTCCCCCACTTTTATTTTCTTAAGTATCAGTTGAGGAAACTGGGTTGGATATCAGTAGTTCTATTTGAAAATCAAGTTCGTTTTCACCTGAACCATTTTGTATTAACCTTTGAATTGAAACTTGGGGGAAAAGATAGTGGACAATTTTATTTAACACAGATATCCATGGGTGTTTTATGTTGGTTTTCCCTGTTTAGATAATTTATTCCATTTGTAACAGTGCATTCATCCTAATTGGTGTATCATTTATATCTGCACTCAATTCTGTGTTATTTGTAATCTTGGTTGGGGTTCATTCAAATTTTTCAGTTTATTAGAAAGACGAGGAAGGACAGTTATTTGTGCTTTGATCCTTATTAACTCCTTTCTTGACTTTTTACTTGGCACTTTTTATCAAAGTGTTCTTGATCACAAATCTTGCCTGATGTTTAGTATGTGCTGACTATCAAAGGAAAGAGAACTTGCATCTTAATTAATCAGAAAGACTTTAGGTACACTGTCACCTGAGCATCATGGGCCAGAATTTTAAAGTTGAGAAAAACAAGGATTCAGGCTGGTGCTTAACACAGAGACATACAAAGTTGAATCTCAATATAAAATCTGGTTATTTAGCAACAGCTCTAATTAAAACGCTCAGTGTTCTATATTATTTGTTTGAAAATTTTGTTACTCGTTGATACTTAAATGTTAACATTAAAATGCTTCACAGGGAATTGCCTGGCGGTCCAGTGGTTAGGACTCTGTGCTTTCACTGCGAGGGCCCAGTTTCAATCCCTGGTTGGGGAACTAAGATCCCACAAGCCGTGAGGTGCGGCCAAAAAAAGCGGGGGGTGGGGGGAGGGCGGGGATAAAATGCTTTACAAATTAAACAAAAACGCGTTTTGTATTTTCTGTTGTTTTGGAAGACCTTTTTATCCCCTTAGGCCTCCCCTCCCCCACGATTGCTGATAATTCAGAATTGACTAAAATTGTTTAGAAAAGCTTTGTAAGTTATTTCATTTTTTTGCTTTTCTTAAGTGCGTACATAGTGGCTTAACATCCATAACTATTTTCTTCAGCAAATTTGCACGATGTGTGTTTTTGAAGTGTTATTCTGTATTTGCTTTGCCTAGAATTTTTACCAGATTTAAGCTTTATTTCAAATTTTAGTAAAATCCACGCATCCAATCCCAATATAGACATTCTAAAATGTGATTGTACTTGGCTGAGCTACATCTCTGATTATTTGGCCTGATGGGTTTCATTTGGAGGAGATTTTGGAGATTGCGTTTAAAACCTGTGGCTCACTGATGCCTTGCAGGACAATTAAATCTCAAAGCCATCAGTGTAGTTCAGGTCTCTCAGGTGGTGTTTATATTAACATCTGGCAGGCTTTTTAATTTGGGGGTTAAAGTGATTGAAAAAAGCAGTTTCAAATGAAACAGTTTTCTGTTGGATGTTAAATCATGGCTCCCGCGTATTGGGGTGTGCTGGGTAGTGGAACGGATATGGATTATAGCTACCTAACAGGGTAGCTGATCTTTGACCTTCATTAGCATTTAGTGGAATGGTGGGCTAGCTTGGTTGAGGTCAGGGCACACTTTGGAAAATGCCTTGCCCGCGTGGTGCTTTGTGTCAGGCAGGCCCTTTGGATAGGGAGCAAGGCTGGATGGAACGGGTCACCGGCAGTTCTGTGAGCGCTTGCATGGAGGCAGGGCCCACTCAGCTGGGACCCAGGACAGGCTGGGCGTTGCCCTTCAGTCCTGCCTTTCCCCGCTCACTCGCCCTGGTCGTTTGATGCCTACCTTCCTACTGTTCATGTTGGTGCAGGTGTTGCTGGTTGAAGCGCTGGGGTATAGCGTGTGGGGGTCATGGCACTCCGGGGGCGAACAATGTTATTGGAGCTCTGAGTCTGATGTATTTGTGTACATGAAAGACAAAGAAGGAAAAAAAGACTCATACCGGGTTTGAAATCACCGATACTTCACTGGAAACGCCATTTCTGTTTTATCCTGTGGCGCCCGATCTTATCCTTTTCTCAAGCATATTGCCACCTTTCTCCATTTTTGTGTTTGTGGTTTTTAATCTCAGGCATTTTCATTAATATAGGCTATGGCACTGCTGGCATAACAACTTTGAGCTGCCGTTGTCGTTCCCCCCCGCCGCAACATCTCTTTTTCCCCTTCTCTTTCTCTAGAGCCTGGGTCATATGGTAGGGGAGGGGTTCTTGGTGGGACAACCCAGGCTGGGTAGATTTGCTCCAAACCCTGTTATGCATGTGAGAACCTCAGGCCCAGTCCTTTAAGCTTAATCCTCTAAATTCTTTGTCTTGTAGGAAGATGACGATTCAGAGACTGAAAAACCTGAGGCTGATGACCCAAAGGTATTTGGTGTTGGCTGTGGTGGGGTGGCTGGATACGAACAAGGCATTTTTAACAATATGGCTCAGTTCGTGTGTCTAGTCAAGATCTGTCTCACTAACATACTGTGTAACCATGTGTAAGTCGAGGGAGAGAAGCCTGGAGGCTACCCTGGACTGTCCTGAGGCAGCTCACTTTCCAGCCTCGCTGCCAAGGTGAAAGGCTGGGCTGAGTGCAGCAGCCCACCTCTGCTCCAAACCCAGGTGGGCTCTGGGGGTCACTGCCCCTGCAGGTGGGTCAGGTGTGGGAATGTGTTTAGAATCAGGAAGCCGTAAGGGCTGCCTCATGTACCATGGGCTCTCTTTAGTCGTCTAGATGTGAAGAAGGGCATAGAGAGCCAGACGAAATGAGCCCTCTCCCAGCTACGGGGGATGCTGAGCCTCAGCCTTGTTTTTCCAGGCTTGTGCCCTTCCACTCTCGGGTAAACCACACACAATGGCTTGTTTTGAAACAACATAGTCATTTCTTCTTTTGTTTCCATCCCAGTAGCAGCTGAGAGTAATTTACATATCCTTGACCCCATCGTGATGAAGGTTAAGGCACACACGTATACATACATACACACACACACACACACATACACACACACACCACCACCACCACCACCACCCTGTCCCCCCAGTGTTGGGTACTGTGTGCTGGGCATTAATACAAATGTGCCTGTTGAGGAAGCATTCTTTGGGGGACAAACTTTTTTTTTTTTTTTTTCAAAGAAAAAGAGTAATTCCATTACTCTGGGCCTGGGGAATAGGGACCAAGTTTTGTGTCTAAAAACTGCTTTAAAACCAGCTGAGGCCTTTAAGGTGTCCTAGTGGAATTTAGGAGAACTATCCCCAATTATAAGGTAAAGCAGGGGTATATCCAAAAATATAGCATGAGCTGTTCCAAATTTGAGCTGATTTTGTGATTGGCTAGAACTGTGCCAACCATTGAAATAAACCCACGAAGAGCTGCGGATGATGCAGATAAGAAATTTTACCGAGAAAGAACGTTTAGGCACCAGCATGCAGGAGTAAAAAAAAATGTTGTCCTACAAACCACAAATGCCAGCTCTTTTCTGTGCCTAGTGAGGAATGCAGGCTTCAGAACCTGGCCAAGCATTACTAGCAGGAGGGTAGACCCGTGGCCTGCATCAAGGACCGTCCAGCTCTGCTTGGGCTCACAGAAAGAAAATGGTCAGTAGTGTTAGTGTCCATCTTCTGTCTTAGTGTTTGGGGTATTTGGGCCTTGGAGCCTGTGCATAAAATAAGCCTTGGGGGTCGCCAAGTGTCAGGGCTTCAGGTGTAGACAGAAAGGAGGATTTGTGGGACCTGGAGCCTTTATGTGTACAGCTGCCAGCCTTCGCCTGAAGCTGAAGCCTCCTGGGGAAGTTGGCTGGAGAGCAGGGTGCATGCCCTTAACTGTCACCCCTTCTGGAATACAGCAAATCCCCTGGGAATGACATTCCTGTATGAGAGAGGAAGAATGGCCAAGAAAGAGAGGGGGTAGGATGGGGAAGTTGGTTAGTGTCGTTTTGTGTTCAGCCTCCCCCTTCTTGGTCCCACGTGGAGGTTGACTGATATGCGTTACTGTATTTCATTCAGTCGTGTGAATTTCCAATCTGTGAAATGAAAAGTCCTCAAGGAACAATTTCTGTTCCTGTTAGGGAGCCCTCAGAAATGAGAACACAAAATCCAGCCCTCTTTCCTTCCTGGGAGGGACGGCGGCGGCAGCGGGGACGGGCGCCGGCCTGCAGGTCGCGGGCCGGGAGTGGAGTGGCGGCCGGGGCAGCGGGCGGCCGCGGGGACGCCCCCTCCCGGTCCAACGTGCTGCTGGGGAAGCGGCGTGGGGCCGGCGGCGCTTGGGCAACCTCGCGGGGCACACGGTGGCCTCCGGGGCGTCCGAGAGGAGCTGCCACGTGGGCGGCAGGGCCGCGTGGACCCAGCATGAGCGAATTTCCCTGTAAAAAACGTGATGACTATTTGGAATGGCCTGAGTATTTCATGGCAGTGGCCTTCTTATCAGCACAGAGGAGCAAAGATCCAAATTCCCAGGTGGGAGCCTGCATCGTGAATGCAGAAAACAAGATTGTGGGCATGGGGTCCAATGGAATGCCAAATGGATGCAGTGATGACCTCTTGCCTTGGAGGAGGACAGCGGAGAGTATACTGGATACCAAATACCCTTAGGTGTGCCACGCCGAGCTGAATGCCATTATGAACAAAAACTCAGCCAACGTGAAAGGCTGTACCATGTATGTCGCCTTGTTCCCGTGTAATGAATGTGCTAAGCTCATCATCCAGGCCGGGATAAAAGAAGTTATTTTCATGTCTGATAAATACCACGACAGCAATGAGACAATAGCCGCGAGGCTCATGTTTGAAATGGCCAGGGTTTCCTTCAGGAAATTCACACCAAAGTGCAGCCAGATTGTCATTGACTTTGATTCAATTAACAGCAGACCAAGTCAGAAGCTCCAGTGACTTACATCTCATTAAGTCTCCAGAAGATTGGATTATCCTCTTCTAAGCAGCTGCTGATGCCTTTCATCTTAAAGTTACACATAACTTTTTTTTTTTTTTTTTTTTGGCGATACGCGGGCCTCTCACTGTTGTGGCCTCTCCCATTGTGGAGCACAGGCTCCAGATGCACAGGCTCAGCGGCCATGGCTCACGGGCCCAGCCGCTCCGCGGCATGTGGGATCTTCCCGGACCGGGGCACGAACCCGCGTCCCCTGCATTGGCAGGCGGACTCTCAACCACTGCGCCACTAGGGAAGCCCAAGAGGAGGGTATTTTGATAGCCCTTCAAGGACTTGTGGATGTTTGATGCTTCATCATAACTCAACAGGTGGTAGTTTCCTAAAGGTTAGTTGCAACGAAAATGTGAATCAATGAACTTTTTGGACTCTGCTTCACTTAAATCCACGGGTCTCTCGCACTTTAAATGGCTCTTTTGCCCATACATGATATTACATCATCAGACACTAGAGATTTGGACAATGTTGGTTCACCGAGTTATGCAGGTCTCCTAAATGTTGACACATTTTGTTCTGTAGTATCCAAAAAAATCTTATTTGTTAGTGACATTTCTGATCTCATCAAACAAGCCATGAAGTATCAGAAAGTTGTCATGCTCACAGTGGGAAGTATGTATTTTCCCAGAGTCTAATTTTTGCTTGAGGACTTGAATTTTATCGTTGCCAGTAAGTAATACCATGAGAGTTTTCCCTGAAGTTGCGGGCTTTGTTGTTAAGAAAATGCCTGCCAGCTACGTAAGTCTGAATAACCGTAGTTTGTCAGTTATTCTTTCAAGTAAAAGTGATATTCCATGAAGAAAGCAGCTAGTTCAGCTTGCAGCTCAGTCACACAAAATGTTAAAATGTACTCAGTGACCAAGGTGAATCATTTTTACTGCTTCAAGGATATTCTTAAGTGAAATTTGCTTTTTTTAAACCGAGAGTATGACTACTGCTAAATTTGGTGCCGCTGCTTTGATTTATTCTAAAGGGCCAAGAAGTTTACCCATTGTTGCCCCTGTAAATGTAACACAGCGAAAGGGCAAATAATGTCTTAGTATTACACAAATAGTTTTGACCTTGCAGACCCACCAGGGGTCCACAGATCAACTTCAAGAACTACTGTTCTTCAAAAACAAAACTCTTGGGTTGGTAATATTAATTAACTGTTTGATGGCTGCTTTCATTGCCCTGTCCGTTGAGCTGTTAGCCTTATGGGGTCTTGAGCCGTATTGGAGGCAGTAGAGCGTCTGGAGGACACCGAGACCGCATAATCAAATCTGCCTCGTTTGTTTTGTGACGATTCACTGAGCATGTGTAACGAATACTTAGCTTACTGGTGTCTGGCCCGTCTGCATTCAGTAGCGTTAGTTGCGACGACCAGTGCCCCCTCAGCACGCTTCCCAGGCTGGTCGTACATGTCAGTGGGTCTGTTGTGGGGTATTGGATTCTGCATTTTAAACCGGACTGTGCTCCAAGGAGAGCAGAGGTGAGGAGACTTAAAGCCACGTCACGTGGGGGAAAGTTAAGGAGCTGGGAGTGGGAAGTTCTGTCTGCTGTTTGAAGGTCTGGTGAGGGAAGGGCGGTGGCAGCCCCACACAGAACTCAAAGCAACGAGGAGATGTTTGCCTTCGCATAATGAAGAGCTGCCCTTCGTCTCTGGCCAGGAGTGAGTCGAGGTGCCACAGGAGGTAGTGAACGCTCTGTTTCTGGCCTTTTCAGGAACGAATGTCCTAAAAGAAATGTGAGGGTGGGGTTGGACTAAGACCCCCTGGGAAAGGACTTGGCATTGTGGATAAGCAAAGTTGAGTATTCTCCAACTGTATCATCTGTTGACTTTAGGAAGTACAAATGTAGAGTACAAAGACTGGAAATTGCCCTTATTTTTATCACTCTGATGTTTGGGGTTACCTATGAGTGCCAAGTCCCATATTTGGGAATTGGAGGAAGAGATGAGAACTCCAGACCCCCCTCTGTAGGGAGCCTTTGGTCCTGATCCATCAGCCCGGGGTGGCAGGGATGGGGCCCTCAGGTTGCTGAGTTTGCCCTAAACTAGGGAAAAGGAGCTGGAGGACGTGGCAGAGTGTCCCACAGGAAACAGTGCTTCAGCATTTCTGTTCCACCATATCTTGTTCTCTGACTTCAACTTTCTGGTCTCATCTCTTCAGTAAGCAGCCCGACTCAGATGTTTCAGTTACTCAGCAGAAGGTGGCACTGCTGTCCTAGAAAAAGTCGGACTAGGAGTGGCAGTCGTCTGTCCAGCTCCTTAGCACAGGGCCAGGGGCCCGAAGGCTCAAGTGTTTCCTCCATGTGTTTGCCCTTGGCCTGTGAGCTTCCCTTTTCACCACTCTCCTTTGTCCTTGTTTTACCTCAGTTGCCCTGGAACTTTTCCCCTTGTTTATTTTTTTCCCCACTCCCACAGTTCCTGTGGATAAAGGTATTTACACTCACTCACTGTCCCTGACACACTCTTCCTTTGCAAATAAACACGGGCACTGATGAACTGGCACGGGCAAGCTGGAGCAGCCCATTGCCAAGCTGACTGGGAGGCCCGGCTTCCCGGTGCGGGGTGGGATGGCCGGCCCCCTGAGGCGCTGTGGTCGAGGCTTTGACCCAGGGAAAGAATCCTCTCAGCCCAAGGAGCAAACATCTGTCAAAATAAAAGTGTCTCTGGGTCAAAGAGGTGACATCGGGTGGGGAAAAAATTGTGCCAGCATTTTTTAAAAGGCGTGTACAACCCCAGCTCAAAGAAAACATTTAAAAAAAATCCTTCGAGCCCAAAAGTAGTGCAGAAATGTGGCATTCACAACTCAGAGCCGGTCTAGTGGGTTTGGAGTCAGAAGACCTGGGTTGAGCGCTGGCTCAGCTGCCCTCCAGCTGTGGCCAACAGGCACATAACTTAAACTGTGCTCAGCTCGGCTGAAGTCTGGGCCATGATACCCACTGTTCCAGGTGATTGTGGCATTCATAGGAGAGAACGTGTAGGAACAAGTTTTTCTCAGCCTAAGATGCAGCTGTGAGCAGTACTCAGCCTTCTCACCCAAACACAGTCTGATTCTACGCCCTCATCCTGGAGGTCAGAAGTTGCTACAGTTTGTCAGTTCACGGCACCCTTGGTATCACAGGAAGTTTTCACAGAACTCCCAGGCCCAAAGAAATGACCTAACAATTCTGTTTATTAAGTAATTTGCTGCCTGTAGTCAGCATCCGTGTCCTCACAATTTAGTAGCCACTTGAAAAAAATAATACATAAATTAGTGTGGTATCTGACAGATGTCAAGTAATGCTGTTTCCCTTGAAATTTTTAATTTTGTCGGGGGGGGGTGGCCTGGGGGGCCTTGATGGACAGCTTGGGAACTGCTCTGGTAGATAGTCTTAGAGTCCCAGAGCGGTGGGGCTTGGTGAAGGCCTTGCTCAGCGCGGTGAATGGGCCTCTGCCTTCGGTGGCTGCACGTACACACCTGAATTCCCTCAAGAAGGTCGAGCGTCTTCATCGGCATGTGTTGTTAGTTGACTCAGAGTTTAGATGAAGGATTTGCCTCGGGAAGAACTGACTCGGTAATTCCCAAACTTCCTCTCCTCTCCAGCCCTTCCCCACCCCCCTGCCCCGACCCAGCACTATTATTGATCTTTTAAAATGTCAGAATCAAAGATCTGGAGACCGAAAACAGCCCGAGGAGCTTGTTTCAACAACAGGAGTCTGTTGTTGACAACTGATTCTAGGAAGAACTTTCGGGAGCCTGCCAGCCATTCTCTTATTCACCACGAAAGGGGAGAGGCTGCCAGTTTCCGCAGGATCCATGCAGAGCAAAATGTTTTCCTCTTTGGGCTTTGGGTGTGTTTGCTATACCTCCAGGACTCTGGAATCGGAAAAGGAGATGCTAAGCTTTTCACAGACAAGCAGCGTGGGTTCTACTTCAGAGGGCAGGTTGGGGGGTGCAGCAGAGGAACCAAGGCCCTTTCCAGCGAGTGGAGATGGGTCGTTGTGTGCCTTTGCTTGGTGAGCTTCTGGGGAACCCTCACTTGAGGAATGTTCTATGGAGAATTATTTTTCAGGATGGGACAGCAAAGGTTATCTTGTTAGAGCTTAAACTTGGACTTTTTCTTAGAGGTCTTTGACATGGAAAGGGTCATATAGCACTTTTTCTAGTGGTTATCTTGTCAGGGTTTTGTTGTTTTTGTATTGTGCCTATTTTATTGTCAGCCTGTTAGAGAAGCAAGATTGAATATTTAAGAAAAGAAAAAAAATCACCTAATTCCATGATCCTAACAGTGCAGCCATTTTCATTCTTCTGTCTTTTTAGGTTTACCTGTATAATAGCATATATATTTTGTATCCAGTTTTGTTCTCATTTGTATTATCAACATCTTCACTGTTGCTATAGTTTGGGTAATTATATAATAGCATGACACAAATGAAAAAAATAACACTTGAAAATTAAGTGGTGGGTTATATCTCAATAAAACTGCTGTAGGGAAATTTTTTGTGTGATTTTCTAAATACCTCCAAATGGGGAATGATGAAGAAAAGATTGAGATTCACCAGCTTTTGTTCTAGCAGTAATACCAGTCAGTAGCAACACACTTCTTCACATCACTTCCCTTAGTTCTTCTCATATATTCAGCTAGCTAAAATAAAATCCAAAAATGGCACATTATAGTAGCAAAATGTATGTTTTTGTAACTGTTATCGAATAAAGTGTTATGTAGGCAGTTTCTTTCCAGTGAGATTCCCTGATGGACAGGAAGTGTGCCGTGCTCTTTACACAAGTCAAAAGAAAGAACTCATTCTTTAAAATTTGAGTTCTCATTGGAAGTCTGCAGGATTGTTCGCCCAGTAAGGGAGGCTGGCTTCGTAGGATTCGGTTTTGGTAGCATATTTTCTGTAAGCCCCCAGGAAATCTCTAGGCTAAGGACAGGGGTGGCAGCACCCACTGTGTATATGATTAAGTCCTCAGGACCTTGTCTTCCGTTCAAGTCAACTCAGACGTTACTCGCTGGGGCACCATGGATTCTTGAGCTCTTTCCCCTGATCGGTACAGTTAAAAGGTAATAGATCTGGCCGTCTTCCCCTTAAGTCAAGGGTTTAACACCTGCTTTGCCTGTGATCTGCTATGGAGTCATTCCTGGAGAGGAATTTTTACCTCCTTGGTCTTCGATGTTGGCTTCCCCAGTGGTTGAACCAAGGGCTTCGAAGAAACTGTGACTATTCACAGCCTCCTGGTCTCAAGGGAGGAGGTGAGAAGTTGGGAAGTGGTATCTCTAGGCTTTGGAGTCAGGCTGGAGCTTGAATTCCAACGTTGCTATTTATTGGGCAAGAAACTGCTTCATTGTATTTTGCTTCAGTTTGCTCGTCTGTAAAAGGGAAATAATAAAATCTGCTTCATGGGGTTATTATGAGACTTGAATAACGTATGTTAGCTTTTACTGAGTTCTGTTTAGAGTGTGAATATATGCTTGGTCCCTCCATCTTGGTTTTATTTTCCTATCTGCCCCCCATGTTCCGCACCCTCCATACCCCATGATCCTTTGAGTACTTATTAGAAGAAAAAAAAAATGACAGCATGACTCACCTAGGACCAGAGAAGGAAATGGCCCTTGACCATTGCTGGCTTGTGAGCCATCCACTCATTTTTTTTTTTTCGAATTTTGAAAGTACTATATATTTATTGTGATTGAGTTATATGTACATTTACAAAGAGATAGCCAACCAGATTACAGGCTACAGAATCCTGGCAACAGCCCAGAAAGCCCCTGGGAACAACTGAACATTCAGTGGAACATCTCGCCTGTGACTGCTAGACAGCCACTCAATTTAGTGCATATGCGTGTGCGAAATTTATGGAAAAAGCTGCACTCAGCCAATATGCAACAGATGAGCCACATCCACTCTTAACTTCTGGCTATTGTAATTAGGCCTTTGAACTGTTGAAAATGCCCAGGCTTATTTAACATTGGCATTTCCTTGCTCTCACCGCAGTGAATAGCCACGTGGCCTTCTTTAGGCCTGGTCTTTAGCAAGGCGGGGGTTGCCCTTGCAGAGTGAGTGACATAGAATTTCCATGCTGGGGAGAACCCACCCACCCCAGGCTGGGGTCTACAAGTCTGTCTGGGTGGTGATCTGAACTGAGCAGCAGACAGAAAGACAGAGACAGGGCGGGCTGTGGAAGTAGCTGTCTTGTCCAGATTGAAAGAAACCCAAGGTAGGTCCTTTGTCTTGACACCTCCCTAAGAAGGCCTGGCTATATCTGTAGCTGAACACCGCTGGGAGAAATGTTGTGATTGCTGGAAGTTGTGGTCTCCTGCAAAGAGCGAGAAGGACCATTATTCTCCCTCTCACCCCTACTCTTGGCTGCACCGCAGCTGCCATCAGGGCCTTCTTGACCTGCACTCGCTCCCAGTTAACTGAAGCCCCAGAAGCCCCACCCCGCCTCTGTGCGGTTCTCCTTCCGAGAAGGAGCCGCTACGTGCCCGGTCCGCCTGCCCATCAGCCGTGCAAGCCCTGACAGACTTCCTTCCCTACGGGACTACATGCCACGGATTACTAACCAAGGCGTGGCTGGGGCCTTCCCCAGTGATGATTTATCTTTTTGAAATTTATGATGCAGAAGGCAAGCTGCCTGTCTTTAGGGATCCAGCACTTCTCACCTTCGTTCTGTGTTTCAATCCATGTCCCTTGAGATGTTACTGTGTGATTTCTGGATTTGACAGGAATTTACTCGTTTGTATTCTTAACATTGGGATACAATTGAAAACTAAATTTTCCCTAAGCAGTGCCTTAAAGATTCTGGCGTTCCCTCTGGCCCTGCAGATAGTTAATCCTCTTCCTACCAGTATGTACGTGAGGACCAGTGTGCATGTCCACACTCCTGGCTTTCTGGCATCTCACTGCTTTTTGCCCCGATGTTAATCTAACATTGCAGCTTGGCAGTTGACCCCCCAGGCAAGATAATGCTTTCGTAATTGGGTGGCGCTGTCGAAAAAACTTGGCTTTGCTGTCCTCAGCCTCACAAAGCTGTCTTCTTTGTCCTTGTCTGGCTCCAAGCTCTCCAACTCAAAGCATAGAGACACTGTTTTTGTGGAAAACCCTTAAGAAGAAAGTGCAACCTGGCCTCACCACTGAGGACTTGACTCAAATCCTTGACGTGAGGTAACCTCTCTGCCCAGGCACGACCCACCTGACACCCTGGGCGGGAGAGAGAGAAATGGAATGGCCCTCTCTGAGCATCTGCTACAGCTTTCAAGAAACTCAGGGTCTTCAGGGGTCTTGAATCAACTCTGTGGTTACGCTTGCTGTAGTCAGATAATAAAGTATCCCCTTCAGAAGTGGCTCCAGCCAGAGCTTTGCCTTCACGTGAATTCTGGTTGGTTCCACGTGACAGAGCATCAGCGCCATGCTGAGCCCTGTGGGCATCGCTGGAGGCAGGATTTTCAGAGAGAGACTGTTCCTCTCCCCTTGCCCTCCTTTGCTTCAGTCTGAGCTGGCTTAGCTTGTCTTGGCAGCTGCCTGTTTAACGCTTTTCCTGTAGAAACCTTTCTGCTTGGGGAGCTGAGCCTTCCCGGCAGTGAGCTGGGAGTGAAGGCGAGTCCACTGCATCCAAAGTGGCCCCACCGACTTCCGCCCATTTTTGTGATAAGTCGAGTGTTTCCATCCCCAGGCAGGCAGCCTGCCGTGGCAGTGGCCCAATCCTGACCAACAGGATACAGCCGAAGGAAATGTGCGGGTGATGGGCTTTCTCCAGGGCTCTCCTGGGTGTGTGGGTAGAACAACCCACACCAGGCATTTGTGCCACGGGTGGGCTGTCCCCCACGCGGCACTGGGTTCAGTGACTTCCACTAAGTCTTGGGTTACTGCCACTCTCAATCCACACCCCCAACCGTGTCTGTCAAACGACAGTAATTTTATTCTGGAGCTTGGAGGTATCTCAACAAAAGTTCCAGAGTTGCTGCTTTCTTGGCAACCTGAAGTGACTCACATGTGCCTCCGAAAACCTCGTTTGACCATCAGCTTGAAGCTTTCAGGAGGGCTTCCTAGGCGCACCAGTGGCTTCTGGAGCAGCAGGATTGTCTGCCCACGATTTCATGAGCCTGTTGTGAGAATTAGATGAGACCTTTCACTGCAGTGCTTAGCATGATCCCTAAAATCATCCCCCCAGACTGAATTTTGTTCATTCCACATGCCCAGTATTTGGCCCATTGATTGCCTGGTACATAATAAATGCTTGATAAGTTATTTAAGAACTATACGGTAATTCTTTTTTTGTCTTAAGATTAGGAGCAACAAGGTAGATTTAAGGGTTTTTTTTTTAATTCAGCATTGGTGCCTCTACATGCACACCTTCCTGCTTGTCCCATATCAACCTTTATTGCAGCTCTAGCCCCTTTATTTAGCTCCTCCGCTGGCCTCCCTTTCTTTTCTTTTCTTTTTTTTTTTTTTTTTTTTTTTTTGCGGTATGCGGGCCTCTCACTGTTGTGGCCTCTCCCGCTGTGGAGCACAGGCTCCGGATGCGCGGGCCCAGCCGCTCCGTGGCATGTGGGATCTTCCCGGACCGGGACACGAACCCGTGTCCCCTGCATCAGCAGGCGGACTCCCAACCACTGCGCCACCAGGGAAGCCCCTTTTCTTTTTCTTTTTTTTTTTGCGGTACGTGGGCCTCTCACTGTTGTGGTCTCTCCTGTTGCGGAGCACAGGCTCCGGACACGCAGGCTCAGTGGCCATGGCTCACGGGCCCAGCCGCTCCACGGCATGTGGGATCTTCCTGGACCGGGGCACGAACCCGTGTCCCCTGCATCGGCAGGCGGACTCTCAACCACTGCGCCACCAGGGAAGCCCGACAATGGCCTCCCTTTCTTATATCGAGTCCACACATTGAAATTAACTGTGGACTTGAAAAGGTTTGGAGTCTGGGGGTTAATGCACTACAGATGATGGTGGCTTTGAAACCCTAAACTGGACTGGAGAAAAACTGACCACTGGGCAGTTAACCGATTAGAAAGGAGAGAGAGGGGGAGAAAGTTTGTGTGTCTGTCTGTCATCAGTGTTTGAACACCTGTTGTGGGCAGGGCACTGACTATTGCAGGTGCTGGGAACACAGTGGTAAACAAGACAGTGAGAGCACAGAATAGGGCAGATGTCTCGTTGGCCAGATGCGGGTGTGGTGGAGGAAAGCTTCCTTGAACCAAGGTCTGAAGTCTGAATGGGGCTTACTAGGCAGGAGTGGGGAGGGGGTGATCCAGGGAGCAGCTTTGCCAGGATCCGGGTGGGGGCAGAGTGCTGAAATGGCCGGCAGGGAGCCCCCGGCGCCTCAGGCCACAGTGAGGGTTCATTTTTAAGTGGGTACCCTGCTCATGAAGTGAGATGTCATTAGGGTGTTATAACTCCTGGGGCAGCCCCAGGTCTGAGAGGACAGAAGATTTGGGAGGCTTTGTTTTGCTAATCTGCCTCCCCAGCTGTCCCCTAGTTTTAAGATGCAGGATTACATCATCCAACAGAAAACATAAGTCTGTAGCATTCTTTCCCCTGGAGCGGGGAGAGGCTACCCTTTGCCCTCTGTTCAGAGTGCTTTCTCTGTGCCTAATGCTCCCAGAACTGGGGAGGAAAGGCGACATTGAGGTTTGGCAGAATCCAGCTGCCGGAAGCTATGTTGCTTTGTCTCAAGTTGGACCCGGACCTTTGAGTGCACTTGGTGGGGCTGGTTCCAGGAAGGGTTGATGAAGCATTGTTGGCTGTAAATAAACGTCCATTCTCCCCACTAGAAGCTGCTACTCCTCTGCTGAGTAAATCCTCCCAGCTCACATGGCAGCTTGTCCTGCTTCATGGAGCCATGTTGTTTTTCCTTCCTTCCTCTGCTCCAGTCATAGTTTTGCCGGTGGCCGGACTTTTATATTCTCTGCAGGGGGAACCACATTTCAGATTCTGTAATTCCTGAGGACAAGGCCCCTGCCATGGCCGTTAGATTCTTCCACATCTCAGGCACAGTTGATTAAGAAGTCAACGGTGTTGGGTTCAGACCACAGTCCTCCAGGGACGACCCCCAGCCCGCAGCAGCCACTCGTGCCCCGGTCGGTGGGACTGAAATGAAGCCCAGGGAGGTTGGAGGGGTGCAGACAGTCTGAAGAAGCCTCAGAGCTCTCTTTCCTCCCCTCCCTTTCCCGTCTTCTCACTAGGCTTCTTAGGAAGATGTGGATTTTGTTTTGCTTTGTTTTTCCTTGTGTCTTAATTGGACTTGAACTAGAGAGCAGAAACGATTTACCTGGTATTTTCTCCTGGGAACTGCTACGTGAGATGCTCTCCTAGGCAAGAAAAGCGCTCAGCCTGATGTGTCTGAGGGGCGTGTGCTGTCACGTCCAGGTCTGGCCAGGTCTCTGGGCTGTGGGCTTCATGCCTCCCGGCTGACGCAGACATCCAGCCGTCTGGTAAATAGATCTCCAGGCTGAGTTCATTTCTTTGAAGAACTGAATATCCACCTGGAGGCCAGGGAGGGTGGATTCACGCAAGTCAGGACAGGTGTCCTGTGTGCCTTCGGAAACACCGCTTTGGGGGAAGAATAGGAAGAGTGGGTTCTTGTTCCTTTTTACTTGTATCCGCTTTGCTGCTCCCTTTCTGCCTCTTTAAGGATATACTGAGACTCTCTCTATAGCAGGTTTTATAAAACCAGTTTCTTGAACTACTGGCAGTTTAATGGTGTGAACCTTCCATCTCCTTAGCTCTGTCCTTTTAAATACTTCATCCATTGTTTTTTCTGACACCATGGCTGGCTTCCGAGATAACTATCATGGGGTGCATTGTTCATTTTTGTGCCGAATTCCTGGTATCCGAGGCATGACTGTCTCTCTGGGTCTTTGTCTTGAATGTGGACCCCCCTCTCCTCCCCGCAAGGCTGCTTTCATTGGATGAAACTTGTTTCAATGGACAGTTGAGCATAAATGGTTCTAAAAAGCATCTTTGGGGTATTGGACCCCTGTCTTCAGTGGTCTCACTGGACACCCCGACGCTCCTTCGTTGCTGGGCTTTCGTCAGCATCACTTCAAGTCCTGCACCCAGCTCCATTCCAAGAGCGTGTGATGCTGTGGCTCAGGCCCTTTGGTGTGGGGCAGAGCCAAGCCCTTCTTCTCAGGGTCAGGGCAGGGGGTGGGGGGTTAGGCTGCTTTAGGATCCGGAAGTACCGTACCACACCACATGCCCAGGAGCTCAGCAGGCCCACGGCCAGCTTGTTCACGTCAGAGGGCGGAGGAATTCCATTCTAAAGTGTAACGAGGTGTGGCCACCAGGAGTCACAGAGTCCCATTGTTTGTTTCTCCAGGGCCTTAGGAGTCACACGGGTACACGTGACACGAATGGGGGATCTGGACAGCGACAGATTCCAAAGTCTTTCCAGGAGACCTTTGTGCAGAATTGTATGGCGTCCAGTCTGTGGAGGCTAATTTATACGTTTAGCTTTCAGGAGTCTCTCAAGGCAGGAAAATCTTCTCGCGGTTGGGTCCATGGTCCATTGGTCGATACTTTGCTTGGGGATAGTGTGGAGCTGGATTCCGCTGCTGGGAAGGTGGGGTGGGACTTCTTTCTGTGGGTGCTGGGTTTGGGATTGAATAAGAGGCCATAGCCCCAGGGGACTTGGGGTGCACTCTGGGCACTACCCGCCGCCTTCTGTCCGTGTGTCTGTGTGTGTGTGTGCACCCTGTGAGGGCAGAAAACCAGAGACTAGACTAGTTGGCAGATTGAAACCAACTACCCAGTTAATTTTTTTTTGTTTTGTGGCGTGTGTAGAAAGATAAACCTGGGGGGAAATGAGGAGCTGAGCCAGAAAAGAAAAGACTGAAAGCAGTGGAGAGAACTTCCTGTTTGTGACTCTGCCCCATCATTTCTTTTTCTCCCAGAGACGTGACTAAACAGACCTCAGCTAAGCCAGGCCAGGGCCTTGAGAGACGCAGGAATCCCCACCTCTCCCTACCCGTCCCCCTCCCTTCGCTGGGGCACAGGAGAGCCCCAGGGAGCCTCACACCCTTTAATCTCACTGAGGAGCCCCTGGTGTGAACAAGTACTTTCCCCTTTGAAGAGAAGCTGCCTGTTTGGCGACTAACTTCCTGTGCCTCTGGAGCAGATGTGCTGAATTCCCACGTGGATATCTTGCCTCTTTCCTCGCTGCTTTGCATTTTGGCCACGAAAGGGGCTGGGGCAGTGCTTTGGGAAAGAGCTCTAGGGGGCCTTTGAAGAATTAATGGGTCAGTCCTGTACGACCAGCCAAATGGCCCAGGAGGGGAGGAAGGATGTACCCAACTGATGCTTTCCCACAATTAGCACCCAGAAAGCTGTCCCCTAGAGGGAAAATTTAAGGAACTTTTACCGTCCAACGTTTTGTTACTGCCATGCTCGTTAACATTGGTTCCTCCAGAGTCACAGCTACGAAGGGACTGTCGTGGGACCCGTGGAGAGCGGCTCTCTCTGGAGAGCAGCTGATGGATAACCAGCCTGAATTCGGCACGGCAGCCCTTGGGTGCACCTCCGCTTTGCCCACCTGATCGGCGGGGGCGGGTGGCTGGAGGAGACGTTTGCTAAGCAACCTGGCCTGGGCATTATGCCCATCCAGGTCGAATGAATAACTGCAGTGTGCCGAAGAATGAGGGGGTTTTGGCCTGTCCCAGAACCAGAAGGGACTTTTTGGAGAAGGGGGCTAAGAACTGCTGCTCTGGTCTTGGCGTGGAGCCCGGGGTGGGAGGGTGGTCTTCCTGCCCCTTCCCTTCTGAGACGTCACCTCAGTGTAACATTGCTTCGTGTCAGCGGAGTGCACAGAGCTCCACGGCCGTTTCCACGTGCCCATCGGGTCCAGAGTTTTTACTGTCTTATCTCCTCCCTCACCAGCCAGAGGCGGGGGTGGGGGGGGGCATGAGATCCAACAATCTCATGAGCACAGCTTCTGCCACTGTGATCATTACTGTGTTATGGCAGTTGAGACCCCTGACCTAACTGTGTTTGAGGGGCTCGGTTTCCCCAGAAATGGGGAAAACAGGTACGTTCCTGCCATTGCATTTGGGGCAGCAGAAGCAAGGAAAGGCCTTCCTGCCCACGGTGCCCGGGCGTGTGACCACGGCTGGGACGGTGCCTTCTCCGGGCTGATGTGGTTTAGATGAAGCATTTGCTCTGAGCGGTGAAATCCAGAGCAAGTCCAGAGCAGTCCGATGAGAAACATCTGCTCCTAGGGCTCTGCACGCCGCTAGAACTGAAGGACGTGTGGGAGTGGGTGCTGGGGACTGGGGTTTGCAGGAAGGGTCAGTGAAAGCTTTTCTTTGGCAGGACCGTGAGCCAGCGTAAGGAGGGCTGACAGGTGGGCCAGCGAGAGCCAGAGCGAGGCTGCCTCCAAGCCGGGCCTTCCTGGGGCCAGTGCCGTGACTTGTTGAAGTCTCGCTGCCTGCCTGCCCCCGGGTTCCACGAGCTACCCCCTTGTGATAAAGCCTCTCTTTTTTTGCTGAAACTGAGAGTAAGAAATATCTCTTGGGAGCAGTCTTTTGCGTTTTGGTCTTGCGATTCTCGTGTTGTAAAGTAGCCGCCTCTTGCTTCCTGGGCACCAGCTGGAGGCGCTGGTGTTCTGGGGCGGCTGGCCGGGCCCGGGGAGAGCAGCGAGCAGGGTCCATCCAGATGGGCAGCTGTCGCATGGCTGGTGTTTGCTCTCCTCAGCGTTAGGGGTACCGGTCACTGCTGGAGGCCGTGGAGGAGAGACTGAAGCAGGTGTGTGGAGCATCCCAGCTGCTCTGATAAAGGAAGAAGGGGTATTCGGAGGTTCAGGGGTCCCAGGATTCCCCGAAGTGTCCGCTCACTCTTGGGGCTCTCCACGGTGCTTTCACCTTTTCTCCTTCCTTAAAAGTCCTGAGTGGTGTCAGTGAGGAGAGTGACTGTGGGTCAGGAGGCCCGGGCTTACTCCTTGTGTTTCTGTTTTTCTTTTGCAGGATAACCCAGAAGTAGAAAAGCGAGATCCCCAGGAATTAGTTGGTGAGTATCCTGGTGCGGGGGGCGGGGAGCCTCACGCAGAGCCAACCGGCTTCCAGCCACGCAGGTGGCTTCTCTCTGCTTCGGCCAAGGCAGCTGCTCTGCTGCTCTCAGAGGGCCTTTGGCATTTTCTAAGACGTCTGGATGAGACACCCAGGGAACAATTCTTCTTTGACAGTCAGATTCATGGTGCGTTTCACTGGGCTTTGGTCAGTTGCCAGCGTTGTCAAGAGGGATTCAGGGCCCCCTTCAGCTGGGAGCTCGTTCCCCTTGTGCCCTGCGTCCGTCCTCCGGCCTTGCCCCCCCACATCCCCCTCTGCTGGCATATTCACGGGCTCAAGGAGCAAACATGTGGCCTCTGCTGGCACCCTGCTCTGTCCCCAGGAGGGAACATGCCTCACAGCCCTGGGGTCTGGGGCCCTTTGTGGGACTGGCCAGGGCAGTTACATTTCTGGAAAATGACACACGTGTCATCCCAGGTTCCGTGTTAACCTCAGCCTCTTAATCCTTTTAGGAAGCCTCTCAGCCCCTTCAGTTTGGCGGCAGACTTTGTGAGGGGCTCTCCCAGGGCCTGGACCGGCCTCACGGCGAGGGCATTGGCCCTCCCTCTCTGTGGCGACTGTGCCCGCCTCTCTCCACCTGCTCCACTTGTCTTCACAAAGCAGGTTCCTGCTTCTCAGGCAGCCTGCAGAGCCCGCTCCTCTGCTTCCAGACGGAGCCTTTGAGACGTGCTTACTCTGCCCTGGGAAGCCCTGGACTCCGCCTGGAAATGCTGCTTCCTGCAGCCCCTCCAACCTGACCTTTCTCCGGATAGGATCCCTTCACCGGTGATGGGAGATAGGGACCCATTCTGGTTTTCCGGACTGAAAGAACTGAAAATTGTTCATTATATTTGTCTTCTGAGGAAGGATTGGGTAGCAGCGTGACCACACTGAGCAGCCCAAGTGCTCTGTGGGATCCTGCCTTTATCTCCGAGTTTTCTGATGAGTGGATATGAGTCTTTCCTACCCTATAAAAACCCAAATTTTCCTAAAACCTTAGAGTTTGCTCTTGGAAAATGGCGCTGTAGCGGTGGCCCAGTTGGCTTCACGGGCAGAGAGAACAGAGCACAGCCTCACCAGGCAGCCCGTGGCCTTCTCCAAGTGGGTGATGGACTGGAGCCTCGGCCTCCTCTCGCCTCCAGTCCCTGCTGTTCACCACCAGGATGCTGGGGGTGGAGCGTGGGGTCAGGGGCGCCGGCCCAGGAGCCCAACAAGGCAGCGCCCTCCACTCTTGCAGGCGGCGCTTGGCGAGCGGTGGAATGTGTGTGGGCACCAGCCATCTCAGCCCCGACTTCTTCCACAACCAGCTTTCACTTTTCCTCTCCTTGTCACTTTTTGAAAATAGCTTTGTTGAGGTGTAACTTGCATAGAGTAAGATTCGTCAGCTTTTAGTGTTAACTCCCACCACAGTCGTGACGTAGAGCATTTCCATGACTCCAAAGTGTTCCTCCGTACCCCTCCCCTTGCAGACATTTCCTCCCTCAGCCTCAGGCAAGCAGTGATCTACTTTCTTCACTGTAGTTTTGTCTTTTTTAGGATTTCTTATAAATCAGGATTTGTTGGCCTTGGCACGATTGACATTTCGGGCTGGATAATTCTTTGCAGTGGGGGCCTGGCCTGTGCACTGTACTGTGTTTTAGCAGCATCCCTGGTCTCTGCCCACTAGGTGCCAATCGCAACCCCCTCGTCCTGCCAGATATGACAACGAAAAATGTTTCCAGACACTGCCAGATATTGCCTTGGGGGGCAGAATTGCCCCTGGTTGAGAACCATTGATACAAATGGAATCACAGTTTGTTGGGGGGGGGGGTTTCTGTTGCTTTTTTGTTTGTTTGCTTGTTTTTTCTAGTTTCTTACACTTCCCATAGTGTTCTGTGTTTTTTTTATAAACTTCTTAGACCTTTTTTTTTTTTTTTAAAGAACTTCACATTACCTTTTTATTTATTTATTTTTGGCTGTGTTTTGGGTCTTCATTTCTGTGCGAGGGCTCTCTCCAGTTGCGGCGAGCGGGGGCCACTCTTCATCGCGGTGCGCGGGCCTCTCACAGTCGCGGCCCCCTGTTGCGGAACACAGGCTCCAGACACGCAGGCTCAGTAGTTGTGGCTCACAGGCCCAGTTGCTCCGCGGCATGTGGGATCCTCCCAGACCAGGGCTTGAACCCACGTCCCCTGCATTGGCAGGCAGATTCTCAACCACTGCGCCACCAGGGAAGTCCCTCCCATAGTGTTTTTGAGACCCATCCACGTCCTTGAGAATATCCATAGTTTTTTTTTTTTTTTTGCTAATATTATCTCGTTGTAGAGTTCCACCGCAGTTTCTTGAATCCAGTCACCCACAGAGGACACAGGTGGAGCTCTAAGCCTCAGAGTTTGGATTCCTCTTCCCATTTCTCACTGAGGAGGTAGTAGTTGACCTGTGCAGAGTGGCTTCTGCTCATGGGACCGTCATTGTCAGCCCCTCTGCCTGAACTCAGCTCCTTTTTTTTTCTTCCTTTAAATTTTATTTATTTATTTATTTTTGGCTGCGTTGGGTCTTCGTTGCTGCTTGCGGGCTCCTCATCACAGTGGTTTCTCTTGTTGCGGAGCACGGGTTCTAGGTGCGCGGGCTTCAGTAGTTGTGGCACACAGGCTCAGTAGTTGTGGCTCACGGGCTTAGTTGCTCTGTAGCATGTGGGATCTTCCCGGACCAGGGCTCGAACCCGTGTCCCCTGCGTTGGCAGGCAGACTCCCAACCACTGCACCACCAGGGAGGCCCCTCAGCTATTCCTTTTTTTTTTTTTTTTTTTCCCCAGCTCCTTTTATTCATGCCTCTGGATGTGGGACTTGGGTTGCTCTGCTGGTGTAGGCAGCGTTTTCATATGTATAGACAGCCCCAGGTTTAATGGAGCAAAGGAAAGCAGAGAAGCTGGCCCAGGGCTCCCCAGCGCTGTAGCTGCCTGACAGAGCTGAGCGTGGGCGTCCTGCCATCCCCTCCAGTTGCCCCACTGGTGCCCCGTGGGTGGGCCTGGAACAGTGGCCGTGGGTGGTAAGCCAGTTGGGTCTCTAGTGAGCCAGAGACACTCCGCTGCCTCCTGCTTCCAGCCCCACAATACCTCCAGGCGTCCCTTCACTCCTGCCATTCCAGAAGCCCAGCTGACTAGCTGCTCCTTTGCAGATTTATACCTGGCAACTCTGGATACCAGCACTGTTCTGGGACTTGGGCACGCACGCACCTGGGGTGAAGCGTGCTGACGGCAGGCTCCTCGGATCCTGAGTGTGGCTGCCTGCCGAGAACACCCCAGGCAGACCTGGAGAGCCGCAGACGCGAGCTGCCCCCATGTGCCTGGATACACGTCTCGGTGTGTTTCCAGGGAAGGTGGTTTGAGGCTGGCTGCTCAGTCGCCATATATGTGGGTCTGATGTCTTCTGCTTTCCACTCATTTTGAGACTTAGGAGAGGCAGAATCACAGAAAGGTTGCTCCTGAAATCTGTGAGGTAAACTTGTACCGAGTTTCCTGAAAGTATCTCTTCATTTGCCGGCTACTCCCGAGGAATTTTCTCATTCCTAGCCCAGTTCCAAGCCCACAAGCTCAGGAGGGGCTCTCCCTCTCCCTGTCACACTGTACACCATTTGAGCCCAAGTGTGGCTGGGTTGCTAATGGCAACATTGCCACACCCTGTTTTTCCAAAAGGCTTTCCTGGCAAATGCCAGAGGGCACTCTTTGTCTTCTCTGTCACATACACACACACTCTCCGCCCCAGGGAAGCCTTAACCCTCTTTGCTGCGGCCCAAAGCCTGCCCCAGACCCCCTTGCTTCTGTTGCTGATGCTTAAGAAATGCGAGAACCAGCACACCCCAGCTGGTTCCGCTCTCCGCAGGCCTCTGCAGCCTGCTTGAGCCTCAGGCTTTGACCTCCTGCCTCTCCCAGAGCTGGGAGGAAGGAGGAAGTGAGGATGAGATTGAACTCCTGCCAGATCTGGGTGTCCCTTGCTTCAGGAGACAGGAGACAGGAGGAGGGTGCTGGGCAAAGAGAAGCGCATGGTTCTGTGGTGAAAACTGCTCCCGGGCTGCACTGGTGTCTCAGTCCGCAGCAGGGTATGTCACCCAGTCTCTGTCCTCTTCCCTTCACTCAAAATGGCAGATCTAGTACTCTGTTCCTGGGGCATGTCCAGTGAGAATCCACCAACAGTGAGAATCGGCATGTGTATCCAGGTTAGGAGACTGTCCCTGGGCTTGGGCCCCAGCCTCAGTGTTTACAGTGTGTGCAGGCTCCTTGGGCAGCAGCTGAGGCTAGTGAAGCTCGAAGCAGAAATCAAAGCACCTTATCTGCTAAGAAAATATTAACCCAGCTTTGGGAGAGAATGGGAAGGCTCGCTAGGCCATCCCCAGGCAGTCCAGGCAGCCACTTGGGGCTTAGAAGTCTCGCCTGGGGCCAGGCACACGGGGTACCCAGTCAGTACTTGCGGGTGTCACTGGTGCTGGATTCTGCATTCTTTGCTTTCATCCTGCCCCACCCCACTCCGCCTGCTGTTTGCTCACTGTATAGTCCTTTTCATGAGAGAACGTTTTAAAAGCACATACAGAATCTTACAACAAACAGCGCATTGTCTGAGTGATCCAGAGCACAGCTCTGCAGTCGCAAGGGTGGCCAGAGGCAGCACGGCGGGGAGTGGAGAGAGAAAGACGCTTGGGTGGGCAGGGGCAGCACGGAGGGGAGTGGAGAGAGAGAGAAGCTTGGGTGGGCAGGGGCGGATCTCCAAGGGAATTGCCCCCTGGGAGTTGTGGTTCTTCACTTCAGAATCAGACCTTTTGTTCCCAAGAACGAAGTGGACCAAGAGCGGGTTGATTGGTTTTACCATTAAAGGGCCATGGACTGCCCAGGTGGCGCAGTGGTTAAGAATCCGCCGGCCAGTGCAGCGGACATGGGTTCGAGCCCTGGTCCAGGAAGATCCCACATGCCGCAGAGCAGCTAAGCCCGTGCGCCACAACTACTGAGCCTGCGCTCTAGAGCCCACGTGCCACAACTACTGAGCCCGTGTGCCTAGAGCCCGAGCTCCGCAACAAGAGAAGCCACCACAATGAGAAGCCCGCGCACCGGGACGAAGAGTAGCCCCTGCTCGCCACAACTAGAGAAAGCCTGTGCAGCAACGAAGACCCATTGCAGCCAAAAATTAATTAATTTAAGAAAACATTAAAGGGCCCTAAGCTAATAACCAACAGGTCCTTTTGTAAATGTCATTTATGCACAAGGCAGTATTGAGTGCTTTGAGTCCCGAAGCCTAGGGAAACCTGAACTGCTACTGTAGCCTCGGTAGGAGAGCCTGAGGTGAGAAGGATGGCGCCAAGCAACTCTGAGTTTCCGGAATTCTGGGAGGGTGTTTCAGGGGCAGAGCCCCTGGGGGGCTGGATCTGGTCACGTTATGAGCCAGCGGTGTGCACATCTCTTCCCAGCCTCAAGTTCAGCGACTTCACATTGGTAGCTTGACATTAGCCGTGGGGAGAATTTACACCACAGAAATGGGCAGATGCTGCAGGTCGTGGCTGTGCCCCTCCCCACCTCCCAGCTGGGTGTTAAACATCCACCAGCGCACCCCAGGACATAGCCTTTGGCCACACGCCATCTTTATGCTCGTGCCCTCTGCCTGACCTTCTCTTCCCCTGGGTTGGCACGTGCCGGCTCCTTCTGGTCAATTGATCTCAACTCACATGCACCCCCTCGGAGTGCTACTCCAAACACCCTGTTCTACTGTTTCATAGTGTGTATCCCTCCTTGAAAATGTTTTATCGGCCTTTTTTTTGCGGTGGGGGGGTATTGTCCATGTCTGTCCCCCACCCTAATCCTCCCACCCACCCACAGAATTCTTCTCTGTTCTTTCCACAGCCTCCTTTTCTGAAAGAGTCCGGAACATGTCACCTGATGAAATCAAGATCCCGCCCGAGCCCCCCGGCAGATGCTCAAATCACTTACAGGTAAGCACAGTGCTCGACTGCTGAGGCCCATGTAGCCCAGGAGGCCTGGGACAGGTGTGTGGCTCGGTCTGACTTTAAGAAGCTTCTGGATGGCCCGAGTGGGAAGGAGCCTGCAGTCCTGGTGACCTCCCTTAGGCTGCTCTCAGGAGTTTGCACTGTACACAACGCCACCCTCTGCTGCTTCAGCCGGGGCCCCTAGCTGCCCTAAGTGATGTCCTTACCAGAGAAAACAACATGCCTCTTCTGGGCAACCCTGAGCCAATGGGACCGTCTCGGAAGGAACTTTGCTAAGAAACTGAGGGATTGTCAGAATGTAAAATAAACAAATAGAAGTGCAAAAGCACAAGCACGGATATGCACAAACTTCAGTCCTCGTTCTCCTAAAATGCCAGTTCACTGGCTTCTTGTTTGACGAAACCTGGTGCAGACCTGACCTGAGGAGATGGAACGTTGAGTGCGGTCACTCCCTTGGGAGCAGGACCTCAGGGGACAGCGGGATTACACCTCCTGGTCAGCCTCGGTGGTTGTTTCTCCCTGTCCCTCTGCACGTTCCGCTGTGAAGGAGACTTTGTGACAGTAGGGCAGACATGCACGGCTGCCCCCAGAGTGGTGCCCGGTCCACCTGCTCTACCTTTGATCCTGTAGGTTCTACTGGTGCCTCTGGCCACACCCCAAGCCCCCGCAGCACGCTGATGGACGGGTGACTAAAGGGACCTGGGGCTGGAGATGCGGCTCACTGTGTCTTCTCCTCCCGGAAGTCTCCTGCCTTTGCTGAGGTCGTCCCCCACCACCACCACCTACCACCCGCCCAGCATCGAGTCACCCCTGCGCCAGGCAACAGTCCACAGCCTGTAAGAACTCTCCAGCAGTCCACCAGGCGGAGACAGGCGGCCCAGCCTTCAAGACCAGAGTATTTCTCCTTTTTCGATCCTCCTAGTGGTAGAAACCATGACACTGAGCAAACGTTTTAGTTCATCTGAAACAGGAGGACCCGTCTGACGGCCCGGGAGACACAGAAAAGTCTTGTGTAAAATACAGATCTTCCTCCATCTGCCAAGCCTTCTGGATAGGCTGCCCTCCGTCACCCTTAAAGACATAATGTGGAGGCGTGGCACACCCGGCTTCTCCCTGCCCTGGTAAATGTGTCACGAACTTCTCTGCAATTCAGTGCTTCCTCCAGCCATTCTTGGCTTCCGACAGAGGGAGTGGGTCACCTCTCCTGATGTGCCCAAAGGGCCTCGCTCAGGCCCTCCCAGCCTGCCCGCCTCCTCTTGCAGGTGAAGAGTGCCCCAAATGTTTTCCTCCTGGACGGTCTGTGTTTAGCTGCTGCTAGTGGGGGAGGCGGCCGAGTGACCCTTACCTGGGCCAGCGCCAGCCTTCCTGGGTAAGACTGCTCCTCAGAGGTGGCTCTGCCCTGAGACCCGGGTTCCTGGGGCCTCTTCACGCGCCAGACAGCCCTGATGCCATCTGTTGTGGACTTCATCTCTGTGGGCCTGGGGACACTTGTGGCACTGGCCCAGATCACTGCCAGGTGGTTCTTCTGTTTCCCATTGAGCCAGGGTAGGGGCCTGGAGGGGAGTTTGGATGAAAAACGACCTCTTGACCCCTGACGGTGCCTCTTGATAGAGTGGTGGGGACCGGCCATCTGTGAGCTGCCCCTCAAAGGACACTGGGGAGGCTTGTGACACCTCTACTCCCGCCTTCCTGGATCTCCTGCTGAGGACTCATCCCCATGGTAAAATTAAATACCAGCCTTCAGCCCTGCCCATCAGCACTGAAGCCTGAAACCTCTCCAGGTGATTCAGGAACTGATTAACCAAGTGGGGATTTGCTCACTGTCTTCGCTGTGGCTTCTCTGCCTTGAGCTTCTTATTCTTCCCTCTACTAACCACCCAAAGGGGGTCAGAAGAGAGCAAAGCAAAAGCAGACTGGTCTCCATCTATCTTATCTGTGCTCGGTGCTGGTCACAGGCTGGGTGGTGAAAGACCGTATGGCCAGAGCAGGGCTTCACGTGGCTCTGTGGCTCTCCTGGGTCCTCATGTCCACACAGCACGTGTGACCACAGACTGGGATCATTAGGCGGTGGGGTTCTGTCATAGTCATCCTTCTGTTTCTCTTCCACAGGACAAGATCCAGAAGCTTTATGAGCGGAAGATAAAGGAGGGAATGGATATGAACTACATTATCCAAAGGAAGAAGGAATTTCGGAATCCCAGGTGAGTTTCCCACGAGCCTGCAGGGTCAGTTGGGTGGTTGATATTGGACGGGGGACGGGGGTGCCACCATGGAGGTGGCAGGGAGAGGCCCAGCTCAGATCACACCTGAGCCCCAAAGCGCCATCACCCACTCGGCATTCCCCTCGCCGAGGCTTACCGTTTACCGTGGAAGAGCCAGATCGAACACGTAAAGCAGAGTGGAAGCCAAGAGGCCTGGGCTGGGCGGGGGCGCCTGGCTGGGTTCTCGCTCCCACGCTGCTCCTAGAGCATGTGGCCTCTCGAGGCCTCCGTGTCCGCTGCTGCTCGATGAGGGGATTGGACCAGATGATCACCCCAGGTCCTCCCACCTCTAGAAAGTGGTTGATTCTGTGCGCAGGCGAGAGGTTTGAGAAACAGAACTGTGTCTGGGTCTTACTCCGTCCAGTGCTCGAGCAAGTGACACAGCCAGCAAAGAGCCTCGTGTGCAGATAGCCGAGACCTGCCCTGGCCCCTGTGGGCCTAAGTGGGGTGGCCCCGACCAAACCACACACACTGAAGGTCAGATGTCTGGTTAAGAACAGAAACTGCAGCCCTCACCTCGACACCAGATTCTTCCTGGCCACTGGCCCCAGTCCATCTCTCTGGGAGGCTGGAGGGCCAGAAGTGACTTTTAATGTCAAGCCAGTGGACATTTCCCCTTCCATCCAGAAGCTTGCTTAGAACAGTTCGGCCGGATTTAAAGGCTTCACCTGAGCCCAGGCACCAAATGGTTCTGATCTCTTGAAATCTGGTGCCACACAGGGCCCCGGGTCTCAGGCCTGCTCAGCGCCTTGTGGTTTTCCTCTTTCAGCATCTATGAGAAACTCATCCAGTTCTGTGCGATTGATGAGCTCGGCACCAACTACCCGAAGGTATGTCCCACCCGCAGAGGCTGAGGGTGAGAGAGGGTACCCAGGGCCCTGTGCTCATCCCGCTGGATCCAGCCTGGCACCACTGAAAGGTCCACACTGCAGCACTGCCAGCTGAGGAGCGCAGTCCCCGTCTCTCTTGTTTGAGTCCCGGGGCCTCTGATTGGCTAGGGCCTGAGCATGGACTCGCTGTGCCCTGTAGAACAGCCTGTGCACAAATGCATCTTTGCCCTCATAATCCTAAGGAGGACTGGCTAGAGACCAGGGATAACAGCTGAGCCCCTGTGCCCTTGAAGGCAGGAGACTCCAGGCCAGGAAGATCCATGGAAAGACCAGGGAAGGCACTTTAACCTTTGCTGCAGCTTTAACCTTTTCTTTTTCAGGATATGTTTGACCCCCATGGCTGGTCCGAAGACTCCTACTATGAGGCATTAGGTGCGTAGCTGTCCGTCTGCCTGCTCACCCATCCGTCTGTATATCCATCCAGTCATCAGGCAGCACAGATTTCAGGGTCTCCTCCATGTCCGGCCATGTCTGAGGAGCTGGGTATACAGCCTTGAAAGGTCCAGACCCCATCCCTGACTTATGAGGCTTACAGTACAGCACAGAAGACAGGATTAAAGGAGTGATTCAGTGATGACAGGTGTGGGGATGGTGGGCGTGCAGGCAGGGCCACCTAATTGGGCCAGGGGTGGGGCAGCCTCACTGAGGAAACCAGGTCTGAGGTGAGGTTTGAAGGTGCACAGAGACTGGCCGAGCAGGTGTAGACGGTGTCCCAGGCAGGGGCCAGTGGGAGTGCAGCAATCTCGGAAGGGGTGCATCTGGGAGAACTGGGAGGAATTTCAAAGGGCCCATTTCCTCGGATGCCTGGTCCCAAACCAGCAGCCTGTGAGCCAGATCTGGCCTGTAGGTGTGTTTTGTTTGGCCCATATGAGTTTTGTCTTGCTTTAATTTGAATTAGTTGACAACGTTTTATCTAAAAATCTAGGGACTTCCCTGGTGGTCCAGTGGTTAAGACTCCGAGCTTCCAATGCAGGGGGCGTGGGTTTAATCCCTGGTCAGGAAACTAAGGTCCCATGGGCTGCGTGGTGCAGCAAATAAATACATACATACGTACATTAAAAAAAACATTAAGGGACTTCCCTGGTGGCGCGGTGGTTAAGCATCCACCTGCCAATGCAGGGGACATGGGTTCGAGCCCTGGTCCGGGAAGATCCCACATGCCGCGGAGCAACTAAGCCCGTGCGCCACAACTACCGAGCCTGCACTCTAGAGCCCGCAAGCCACAACTACTGAGCCCACGTGCCACAACTCCTGAAGCCCGCATGCCTAGAGCCCGTGCTCTGCAACAAGAGAAGCCACCGCAATGAGAAGCCCGTGCACCACAACAGAGTAGCCCCTGCTCGCCGCAACTAGAGAAAGCCCGTGCGCAGCAACAAAGAACCAACGCAGCCAAAAATACATTAAAAATAAATAAATTTATTTTTAAAAATACATGCATAAAAAAATGCATACATTAAAAAATAAAAATCCAAGGTTCTGAAGGTTCTGGCTGCTCTTGGTCGCTGAGAAGGTAGTCACGCTAGGCCAGCACTCCCAGCCAGCTGAAGCTGGGAACGGCTGACCCCTCCGGACGGCCGTGCACAGCCCCAGCCTCGGGGCCTTTAAGGCTGAGGCCCCTGCTTCCTGCTGGCCGAGCGCTGGCGCTTGACTGTGCCCATCACAAAGGGATGCTTCAGACAAGAGCCCCAGGGAAGCAGCAGGTGCTAGTCCTTTGGCCTGAAGTACCTCCTCGTGTGGGAGTTGTTTCGGCTGCTTGTGTAACTGCCTGTCTTGTCTTCATAGCCAAAGCCCAGAAGATTGAAATGGACAAATTGGAAAAGGCCAAAAAGGAGCGAACCAAAGTAAGTGGTGGCCGGCAGTCCTGATGAAGAGAGCAGCTGTTTGGAGCGCACGGGTCCTGCTGGCTAAGCCCTGGGACATCCAGGCTGCTCTCCCCACAACCACTGGTTCATCGCCTGACGATGCGCTGAGCAGCCTTAGGTGTGCCCTGTGCTGGATTTGAAGGCTCCCTAAGTCAGCTTGAAGACGCTTTCCAGTTGCTTCCGTTTGGTTTCTTGGCATCTTCTGTTAGTTGCATTACACACACACACACACACACACACACGTTACAGCCATAGACCCCTGGGGGCTTTCTCCCTTTGTCGTCATAGGTTAGGTGTTCTTGGCCTGAACGAAGGCAGAGATTTCCTTCCCAGGGCACCTGCTGTGCCTTTCTTGGCTTCCAGAGCTGACCTCTGCAGCCTGCCTTAGTGCTTCCCTGTAGGTCCCATGTCTCATGGCCCGGCGACCCCTCCTTTTAGGATCCTGAGTACGCTGCTTCCCAAGCAGCACCGCCTCCCACGGAGTGTGAGGGCGGGGGCCTGGGCCTGAGGTGGGGCGGCGGGCAGGGGTGCCCGAGCGCAGAGACAGTGGTGCTGGGAGGGGCCCGATGTCTGTTGGGGAAGCTCTCTTCAGGGGATTAAACCCCGTTCGAGTGCCTCCCCCGCACCTCTCCTACCCTTGGACAGTCAGAGCAGAGCTGACTCTCAGTGCCTCCTGTGTGGTGCCAATCTCCTGTCCCCTGGGAGCAGACAGGTGGCAGAATGATGTGGACACACAGCTTTACACGAGTTTTAACGCTTGTCTCTCTCTCGCCCTCCAGATAGAGTTTGTGACGGGCACCAAGAAAGGGACCACGACCAACGCCGCAGCCGCCACCACCGCCACGGCCAGCACAGCTGTTGCAGGTAGACGGCGGCTCCGCTTCCCGGCTGCTCCACAGACGGAGCGAGGGCTTCCCTCCCTTGTTTTGGGGAACAGGGCCTGGCCTCGCTGTGGTTTGTGCTGAGCCGCTTTGGAGCCTGGGGTGGGGTCCCCGTTCACTGGCTGCCCCTTGGCTTTCTGAGGCTAGGGGCCCTGCAGTGTCTGCCTCCTGGGCTCTGACTGCCGGCCTACTGGGAAGGGCCATTGCTTTGTGGTTGGAGTTGATCTGGCTTCTCTCTTGCCTTACCCCAGACGCCCAGAAGAGAAAGAGCAAGTGGGACTCGGCCATCCCGGTGACGACGATAGCCCAGCCCACCATCCTCACCACTACGGCCACCCTGCCCGCTGTCGTCACAGTGACCACCAGTGCCAGTGGCTCCAAGACCACCGTTATCTCTGCCGTGGGCACCATCGTGAAGAAGGCCAAGCAGTGACCTGAGGGACCAGCTCGGGGTGGCTCGGACATTCTCCTTTCCCTCAAGGGGAGGAGCCACTCTGGGGCTTGACGAGACTGTGCAGCCCGGTGACCTATGCCCACTGGGAGGCGCCACTTTGTATATTTCAGGACTGGGACCTGCTCCCCGGGTGCCACCCCGAGAGGAGACTCCATGCAGCCTTCCAGCTGGAAGAGACGTTGCTGCAGCAGAGTGGGGCACTGTGGACAGTGTCCTCCATGCTGTGGGGTCTGCCGCCCTGTTAAAAGCACCGTATCCTTACATCTCAGCATCTCGGATGCACTGGCCTCTTCTACAGTCTGTTTTCAGGCAAACGTGAAAGCTCAAGCGTCCTCCCCATCTTCTTGGCTGGGATTGTCAGGGTTGACGGGGATGACCAAAGCCTGCGGTGCTGCTCAGAGAAGGTGGCCCAGGAAGTCACTGAGGTCATTCCCAGTGAACGCCTCTTGGCGTGGGCGGGCAGGGTCCCGAGAGCAGGGGAGGCCCCAGTTCCCACTGTCTGCTACCCTGACCCTGCAACTCAGCCAGTCCTCAGGCAGGAGCCCAGGCCTCTACTCCCTTGGGCGCAGTTGAGCCCTCCTCAGATCACTTCTTGGACACACCCCAGCTTTTGAAGTCAAGCCAGTGACCAGGAGGGCTGGGGTTGACCCCCAGCCTGCAGGGAGGGGGCGAGGTATGAGCAGGCCCAGTGTGGGGAGATGAGTCACCTCCTGGCACGGCTGGGCAGCCGCTCATTGTTTACGTGAAACCCGGCTCCTGGGAGGCTCCCGCCACCCCACCCTTCCTGTGCCGGTTATCTCTGCCCCACAGCAGCACCCGGGCAGCGCCAGTGGCCGCCAGGCTCCTTCTGGGGCCAAAACAGATTTCCCAGCCGCTGCCAGGCCTGGAGGCCGAGGCCGAGGACGGAGAGAACGGGTCTGCCTCTCCTGCGCTTTGGCAGCTCCCTCCTCCAGCGGGAGGGCTTCGCGTTCAGAGAAGGAAGCGGGGCTGTGAAGCGCAGGGTTGCTTCCCTGGGGCGGGCGGGGGGTTAGAAAGGTGGTCCCGAAGTGCCCGATACTGTTGCATGACCAGAGGGGTGTGACAACCCTGCCCTGTGGTCCCCAAAATAGAGATCAAGTCACACTCGCCCCCTCCCCACAAACACGGCACCAGAAGAGGTTGGTTCTCCTCCTCTCCTCCTTTGTGAAGACTTTGCAACCCTGAAGAGAGGGGCTGCTGTGCCCCGGGTCAGAAGGGGCTTCCTGCCCTGCAGCCTCCTCCGACAGGGGCCCCTCATTCCACAAGGGCCCCGTGGAGCTTGTGTGGGTGGCAGCGTGGGACCGTGGAGACAGCAGGAGCAGGGTCAGCACCTCTGCTCTGGGTCCCAGTTTAAAACAAGTTTGAGTCGTGTCTTGGGCCCTTACTTCTGTAAGCCTTCTTTGTCAGATCACGGTAATAAAGCTTCTTAAGGTGGTTGTGGAGAATCAATGACATGATTTATGCAAAAGTTGTATTAACTATAAAGTACTCTACACGTCTGTTGTTGGCCAATCCAGTTCCTTCTTGTTTTAGACCAAGGAGGGAAGCAACCTCGAGAGGTAATAGAACTGGCCAGGGTCCTGGCCTTTGACTGTGCTCTGGGCACCCCCATCCTGGCCGTCAAGCTGTCCGGTGGGATCAGTAATGACTGTTTCCCCCGCGGGGCCCAGCCGCTGGGGCCCTGGGGAATGAACGCAGTCTGGGGTTGGGCAGCCCAGAGTTGGCAGTTGTTGCACTTACAAGCCTTGTGAGTGGGGTGAAGGTCTTTAAACAGGATTGGTGCCTGCCCACCTTAGTTCCCCTGAGGGCGCCACAGGGGCAGGTTATCAGCTTTCCCTGGGGACTGTGTGTCCCCAGCACGCGGGTCCAAAGTCCTCTGTCCCTGCTTGCAAACCGCCTGTCCAAGCTGAACCCTACTCCCACCCACCGATACATCCCCTACCCTCCTCCTATGGTCCTCATCTTGGGTGATGTCATCATGATCATCCAGGGCTCACAGCTGCATCCTGGACCCCTGTGCTCTACCCCACAACCAATGGGTCACTTCAGAAACCCCTCCCCCACCACTGTTATTGCTGCCTCAGTTCACTGATTGCTTCGGCCTCATCTGCTGTCTTTCTCACTCTCCCACTCCCATCTGAGCTCCAGTCCGGCTCTGGGGAGCATCTTCCTGCACCCCAGCTCTGGCCACGTCATGTGCCCTCCCGCTGTCCTCAGGAGATTCCACTTCAGCCTGGCAGGCAAGGCCACCAGCATTCTCATCACCTCGCCAGTCTCCCCCCTCCACACCCCTCCCACCGCTGACCCTGCCCACGCCCCCATCCTTGGCTTCTCCCAACTTTCTCACCATTGCCCTTGTATCACTCCCTACCTGTGCATAGATACCTTCAAGATGCAGCTCAGATTTTCTTAACCCCTTCCTGACTCTCCTGGGCGTTAGTTGCTCCTTTCTCAGGGCTCCCACATCTCTGATAACACTACTGCCTTAACTCTTCTGTCCACACATTGGGCTGAGACACGGTTCTCTTATGAGCGGAAACAACACAATCCAACAAAGCTGTGTCCCAAGTGCTTGGTGTGAGATAAGTGCCCAGGTGTTTGGAGGGATGGAGGGAGCAGTGGTCCCTGCCCCCATGGCCACTGGACTGAAAATTCCAAACCCATGTGCCAACCTCACAGCATCCCGCTGCACATTGGCCACATGTTGGCAGTTGATAAGGCTCAGTGATGGGTACTGTCTAATTTTGTGGGGTTTTTTGTTTTGGAGAGCACACAGAGAAACTGTTTTTTTAAGACAGAAACAAGGCAGAGATACACACCCAGAGAGAAAGGGTGTGGGCGTCCTCCCTAATGAGGAGGAGCGCCTTTATGTATGTTTAAAATCTCTATAATAAAAAATAAAAAAAAGTAAGGACCTTTGAACCATAAAGAATGAGGAAGGGGCTTCCCTGGTGGCTCAGTGGTTGAGAATCTGCCTGCTAATGCAGGGGACAAGGGTTCGAGCCCTGGTCCGGGAAGATCCCACATGCCGCGGAGCAACTGGGCCCGTGAGCCACAACCTCTGAGCCTGCGCGTCTGGAGCCTGTGCTCCGCAACGGGAGAGGCCGCGACAGTGTGAGGGCCGCGCACCGCGATGAAGAGTGGCCCCCACTCACCGCAACTAGAGAAAGCCCTCGCACAGAAACGACCCAACACGGCAAAAATAAATAAATTAAAAAATTAGAAAAAAAAAAAAAAGAATGAGGAAGATCTCTGTGGCCAAATTTGGCGTGATATTCAGGAGAGAGAAAATGAAAAGGGCAATGTGCCGAACAGTACATAGAATATGCTTCTGTGTAAGAAAGGGAAGAAATACAAAACAAAAAATAGAGGAAAGAAACACAAGAAAAATCTTTCATTTTAAATTTGAATTGGAAACATCAGTATGAACTCATGATTCAGGGACTAAGTATCTTGGCAGGAGCTAAGAATCCGCCTGCCAATGCAGGGGACACATGTTCAAGCCCTAGTCCGGGAAGATCCCACATGCCGCGGAGCAACTAAGCCCGTGCACCACAACTGCTGAGCCTACGCTCTAGAGCCTGCGAGCCACAACTACTGAGCCCACATGCCACAATTACTGAAGCCCGCGTGCCTAGAGCCCGTGCTCCGTAACAAGAAAAGCCACCGCAATGAAAAGCCCGTGCACCACAACGAAGAGTAGCCCCCGCTCACCGCAACTAGAGAAAAACCCATGCGCAGCAATGGAGACCCAATGCAGCCAAAAATAAATAAATTAAATAAATATATATTTTTTTTAAAAAGATGATGAACTCACGATTCAAAAATAAGAAAAAAGTCCCAGCTATGTCCTTTGAAAGGACCCAGAAGCAATGGCCGCCAGTAGGAATGAGCACATGTAGCACCCAAATCTTGATATCTAATACCATTCCCCACTAAAAGGAGCCAGGGCTCCTTGGAGAGAAATGGCCGATCTAGAAATCTAAGTGGGACTGGGCCAGTTTGTCCCAGAAAGCAGGGAGGACTGCAAGGAGTGTTTCAAAGGTCAAAGGAGCAGGTTTGAAGAGATCTCCCACTGGCCAATTATTGTGAAAAAGGAAAAACTCCCTTGCTTCCTATACACTGCTACTCACAACATCATAAAACGCTTCTGACACCAAATGTATGGGTTTTCCACAACCAAGCAGTTCTGACACCAGCTGCCTGGAGTTAGCCCAGACCCCACAGGTCTGTCCCACAAGACTGCTCCCTACTCAGAGGCCAACTGCCTGTCTGGGCCTCCCCTACTCCTGACCAACTGGTTATAAATTGGAGGTTCCCATGACTCCTCCTTGGGCTCAATAATTTGCTAGAATGGCTCCCAGAACTCAGGAAAACCGTTTACTTACTAGATTACTGGTTCATTACAGCAGGATACAACTCGGGGTCAGCCAGAAGGAAGAGATGCATAGGGAACAGTATGGAGTAAGGGGTGTGGAGCTTCCGTGCTCTCTCTGGGCACACTACCCTCCCAGCACTTCATGTATTTAGCAATCTGGAAGCAATCTGAACCCACTTTGATTAGGATTTTTATGGAGGCTTCATTACTAGGCATGATTCATTAAATCGTTGGCCATTGGCGATGAAACGCCATCTCTAGCCCATCCCCCTTCTCTGGAAGTCGGTGGAGGTTGGGGTGAGAGTGGGGCGGTATTGAGGCTGAAAGTTTCAACTCGCTAATCACGTGGTTGGTTCCCCTGACAACCAGTGCCCCCCAACCTTAGTGGCTTTCCAAAAGTCACCTCATTAACATAAACTCTGGTGTGGTTGAAAGGGGCTTGTTATGAATAACAAAGACTCTCCTTTCACCTTTATTGCTCCGGAGCTGTTCGAAAAAACCATGGACGAAGACCAAATAGGTATTACTTATTATATCGCAACATCACAATTGTAAACTATTGAATAAATGAAAATCCATGCATGCATCGTATTTGAAAAAAGAAAGGAAAACATGTATTTGCCACCATTTGAGTTGAATATATCAACTCTACTCTGAAATTCATAGTTAAAAGAATTAAGCCTTGCACACTGTTGATGGGATTATAAAATTATGCAATTGCTATGGAAAACAGCATGGTGGTCCTCAAAAAATTAAAAATAGGACTTCTGTGTGATCCACCACTTCTGGGTTTATGTCCGATAAAACTGAAAGCAGGGTCTGGAAGGTATGGTGCACACCCATGTTCATAGCAGCATTATTTACAATAACCAAGAGACGGAAGCTACCCAATGTCCACCAACAGATGAGTGGATAAACAAAATGTGGTCTATACATACAATGAAATATTATTCAGCCTTAAAAAGGAAGGAAATCCTGCCACATGCTACAACACAGACGAACCTTGTGGGCATTATGCTAAGTGAAATAAGCCAAACACAGAAAGACATAGTGATTATATGATTCCACTCACACGAGACACTTAGAGTAGCCAAAATCACTGAGACAGAAAATAGAATGATAATTAATCAGGGGCTGGGGGGAGGGGGAAATGGGGAGCTATTTAATGGGTATAGAGTTTCAGTGTGCAAGATGAGAAAGTTCTGGAAATCTGTTGCCCAACAATGTGTACATATTTAACACTATTGAACTATACACTTAAAACAGATTAAGGGAATTCCCTGGTGGTCCCGTGGTTAGGACTCCGCGCTTTCACTGTGGTGGCCTGAATTCCATCCCTGGTCAGGGAACAAAGATCCCGCAAGCCAAAACATTAAAAAAAAAAGAAAGAAAGAAAACTAATTAAGATGGTAATATTTATGTAATGGTGGGTTTTTTTGTTTTGTTTTGGGGTTTTTGGCTGTGCTGCTCGGTATGCGGGATCTTAGTTCCCCGACCAGAGGCTGAACCCGTGTACCCTGTGGTGGAAGCACAGAGTCTTAACCACTGGACTGCCAGGGAAGTCCATATGTTATGTTTTCCGCACAAGGTAAAAACATTTCTGGGGGTTGCTTTTTTTTTTTAAGTTTATTTATTTATTTTTGGCTGTGTTGGGTCTTCATTGCTGCACGCAGGCTTTCTCTAATTGCAGTGAATGGGGGCTACTCTTCGTTGCGGTGCGTGGGCTTCTCATTGGGGTGGCTTCTCTTGTTGCGGAGCATGGGCTCTAGGTGTGTGGGCTTCAGTAGTTGTGGCACACGGGCTCAATAGTTGTGGCTCGCGGGCTCTAGAGCACAGGCTCAGTAGTTGTGGAGCACGGGCTTGGTAGCTCCGCGGCATGTGGGATCTTCCAGGACCAGGGCTCAAATCTGTGTCCCGTGCACTGGCAGGCGGATTCTTAACCACTGCGCCACCAGGGAAGAAGTCCCTTGGGGTTGCTTTGTAGCGATCATTGTAATTTTTTAAAGTTGTGTAACTCAAAAAGAAAAGAAGCATTTACCCTTTGTGTATGTGTATTTTGGAGGCACATAATTCATTCCCAGTTGATGAAGGAAACCTCTATTTTTTTTTTTTGCGGTACGCGGCCCTCTCACTGCTGTGGCCTCTCCCGCTGTGGAGCACAGGCTCCGGACGCACAGGCTCAGTGGCCATGGCTCACTGAACCAGCCACTCCGCGGCATGTGGGATCTTCCCAGACCGGGGCACGAACCCATGTCCCCTGCATTGGCAGGCGGACTCTCAACCACTGCACCACTAGGGAAGCCCTATTTTTTTTTTAAATTAGAAGGATACCTTCTATTAAACGTAGAAATGGAATATCACTACTCTTCAACCCCCAAAGAATAATTGATTCAAGCAAGGATCAACAATGGATGCTAAAACCCATTCAGTTGAAAGTTTGTTGGGAAACGGGCGGGGTGACAAAACATCATTACCCCCTCTTAATTACTTTTTTTTTTTTTTTTTCGGTACGCGGGTCTCTCACTGTTTTGGCCTCTCCCGTTGCGGAGCACAGGCTCCGGACGCGCAGGCTCAGTGGCCATGGCTCACGGGCCCAGCCGCTCCGCGGCATGTGGGATCTTCCCGGACCGGGGCACGAACCCGCGTCCCCTGCATCGGCAGGCAGACTCTCAAGCACTGCACCACCAGGGAAGCCCTCTTAATTACTTCTTAATCATAAAGTGAAAATGTATTTTTACAGTGGAGAGAGATGGTGGTCACTTCCTCAATCATCACTAATAGGGGGCAGCTGACATCACACGCCACCCAATGAAACACAGCACCACCTCTGACCATCGTTGCCAAAAAAGTTTAAACTGAATCTAATCAGGCTTTTAGACTTAACTTCCAGTTTACAGGAGGCTAAAAAATCAAGTCCAGGGCTTCCCTGGTGGCACAGTGGTTGAGAGTCCGCCTGCCGATGCAGGGGACACAGGTTCGTGCCCTGGTCCGGGAAGATCCCACATTCTGCAGAGCAATTAAGCCCGTGCGCCACAGCTACTGAGCCTGTGCTCTAGAGCCTGCGAGCCATAACTAGTGAAGCCCGCGTACCTAGAGCCCGTGCTCCGCAACAAAAGAAGCCACCACAATGAGAAGCCCACGCACCTCAATGAAGAGTAGCGCCCGCTTGCCGCAACTAGAGAAAGCCCGCGCGCAGCAATGAAGACTCAACGCAGCCAAAAAAATAAATTAATTTTTAAAAAATAAAAATAAAAGGTCAATTTTTTTGGGGGGGGGTCGGGGAAAGACTGTTTTAGGAGTAAGAAAGATAAAACAATCAGATGTAGTGGGGGTTGATACAAGGTCTCTAGACAGCTCACCAAACTGTTCTGGTCACACATCCACTGTCTATTTATCATTTAAGTTGTTTATTTATAGAAATGGGTACCACTCTGCCAATAAGTGATGTACATTGTCAAGCAAATATAGTGGATCACGTGGCATATCCCTGGAGAATATGCAGCCTGCTTTGGAGGTCCATGGTTTAAACTGAGCTCCGTGAAGCAAGCAGGTGGTGTGTATCATTCCTCTGGGGATCCCCAGCACCTGGCATAAGAGCCCATTAAATGCTTGTTAAATGAATAAACGATTGAACTAATGAGGGAGCAAGTCTGGCCTGCCAGAGGCCACAGGATGAGACAGGCAGGTAGGAGGTGCAGTCTGAGGTTCTTGGGCTTCTCCATCCTGTTCCAGGAACCTCAGCTATTTGGCAAAGCCTGCAGAAGGAAACTCCACTACATACCGGGCTCACTCTGGCCCTAAGGCTGCAGAATGAGACAATGGGGTTTTTTGTTTTATTTTTTTATAAAATTAATATGTAGTACAATGCTCCTTAACCCTTTGGGGGCCAGTACCCATTTGGGAATTCAGTGTAAGGGAAGGATCCTCTTGCCAGCAAATCCATATTCCAGTGTCAGATACACCTTGAGTTTTGCACATGATCTCAAATGGTTCATGGACCCCCAAGGTCCACACACAGGTTCCAGGTAATGAAACTCCAGACTCAAAGAAACCTGAAGAAACTCACAGCTTGGACTTCCCCGGTTGTGCAGTGGTTAAGAATCCACCTGCCGGGGCTTCCCTGGTGGTGCAGTGGTTGGGAGTCTGCCTGCTAATGCAGGGGACACGGGTTCGAGCCCTGGTCTGGGAAGATCCCACGTGCCGCGGAGCAACTAGGCCCGTGAGCCACAACTACTGAGCCTGTGCGTCTGGAGCCTGTGCTCCGCAATAAGAGAGGCCGCGATAGTGAGAGGCCCGCACACCGTGATGAAGAGTGGCCCCCGCTTGCCACAACTAGAGAAAGCCCTCGCACAGAAACGAAGACCCAACACAGCAAAAATAAATAAATTAATAAACTCCTACCTCCAACACCTTAAAAAAAAAAAGAATCCACCTGCCAATGCAGGGGACACAGGTTTGATCCCTGGTCCGGGAAGATCCCACATGCCCCGGAGCAAGTAAGCCCATGCGCCACAACTACTGAGCCTGTGCTCTAGAGCCCGTGAGCCACAACTACTGAAGTCCGTGTGCCACAACTACGGAAGACCGCGTGCCTAGAGCCCGTGCTCTGCAACAAGAGAAGCCACTGCAATGGGAAGCCCACACACCGCAGCAAAGAGTAGCCCCTGCTCGCCGCAACTAGAGAAAGCCCACATGTAGCAACGAAGGCCCAACGCAGCCAAAAATAAATTGATTAATTTTTTTAAAGAAAGAAAGAAACTCACGGCTTCTCTTCTATGGGCCTCCCAGGGGTGCATGTCTCATCTCAGCAGATACCAGACTTCAGCCGCCCTAGTCATTTTTTTTTTTAATTAAAAAAAATTTTTTTTAACTTTTCATTTTTTGGCCACACCACATGGGCACGTGGGATTTTAGTTCCCCGACCAGGGATCGAACCCCCAGCATTTGAAGCTTGGAGTCTTAATTACTGGACCGCCAGGGAAGTCTCCCTAGTCATTTTTAAAAGGGTCTGGAATGAGGAGAGGAAGGGGCTGCTGAGCCCAGTGGGGTCTGTGGCATTGCTGCCTCTGGGCCAGGGTCTCCTTCTCTAGGAGGCTGTGTCAGCCGCCCCCCACAGTGGGGTGCATATCCCCTACCCCAACCTTCTAATGGGTGGTGTCACAGGCTGCTCTCTGAGCCCGTATTTTCCAGCCTGCTGGAGTAACTCAGGTCCACAGGTCACAACCTGGGTACCCCAACCAAACTGGGGCTCCTGCCACAGAGCTCCCGAATCCAGGAGGCAGCCTCTCCGAGCTCCTGACCCGTGCAGAGCAGATCTCAGATGACTGGGCAAGGTGGCCGAGTGGTGTCTGTGGCTCGCCCAGTTGCAGTGAGCACTTGGTGTCCACAGCTCGTCCACATCCAGTCCCAGCTGCTCCCATGGTCACTCAGAGTTGGTGGTGTATGCGTCTGTTTACAGATGAGAATGCTGAGGCTCAGGGAGGCGATGTGGCAATCCCATTTGGGTCAACCACACGTTTATTGAGCAGCTGCTATGTGCTAGGCACTGAGGTAGGTGCTGGGGATCAAAAGATGTGCTAGACTATGTCTGTCCTTGGGGTTCACAGTCCAACGGGGAAGAGACCCCTAAACAGATCATTTCAAATCAATGTGGCAAATTACATGAAAAAAAAACATGCCCCAGGGGTACGCATAACATAATCCAGCGCGCTAGGTCAAGGAGGCTCCCTGGAGCATGTGACATCAGCGCAATGCCTTCAAGGATAAGGAGGATAAACCAGGCTGGGCTGGGGGTGGGAGGATCCCAAGCAAAGGGACCAGCCCGGTGCAAAACAGCCCCAGGTTGCAAAAAGCATGCTGGCTTGAAGCTGCTTGGTGGCTGGTGGGGGGCTGCCAGCAATCGGGTTTTGTCCAGCATTGTTGGCAGGTGGGGCCAGAGAAATACACCCAGTTGAGGTCAGGGAGCAACTTGAGAGGGTCCAGCTCGAACACACTTAACCAGCAGCACTTGAAAGAGGATTGGAGGGGTCAGATTTGTGAACCAGCTTGTCAAGAACAGCTGTAACGATTCGAGTGCCTACTCCACGTCAGGTGGGTGCTGCCTCTTGATGGGTATTACTGACACTTTAAGAAGGTTCAATTAGCTTGCCTGAAGACACTCAGGGAACCAGTCCTTGCTCAGATCTCCCTCTGGGCACACGTGCGTGCGTTGGAGAGTGGGGAGAGGCCGAGAAGACCCGGTGAATGGCTGACCTGGCTTGGGGCAGCCCTGGGGCCCATCCTTCGCGCTGGCGCAGGGAGGAGCGAAGCGGTGCGCGCGCTCGATCGCTGCCGGGCTGCGTGTCTGCGGCTCTAACTAGATGGCTCCCAAGGGCAGTGGGAATGGTTCACAGTCTGGAGGAGAGAGGGCGGCAGTCCGAGAAGGAGGCTAAGAGGCCACCCCCAGCCCGGGGCAGCCCAGCACCCGAGTCTGCAGCCTAGGGTGGGGAGGGGAGGTGCCCGGCTCCCGGGGCCGGAGAGAAGGGGGTGGCTCCTCCCCGCCCCCGCCGCGGTGGCTCGGGGCGCGGGGCCGGGCTGCGCGGGAGCCGCAGCCTTTTCCGGGGGGCGGTCCGGAGGCGCTAGCGCACGGCTCCTGCCCCGACAGGTGCGCGCCGCGCGCAGGAATGCGGTCTGCCTGACTCATCAGCTCCTCCTTCCTACCTGCCGCCCAGCCCATAAAGCGGTCCCCTTCCCACCGCCGCCCGCCCTCCCTGCAGTCCGTCCTCTGGACAGTCCCGGCTCGCCCGCGCGCCGCCTCCGGAGCCGCCGAGCGGAGCCCAGCGCGGGGAGGGCGCGAGTCAGCCCCAAGGTAGGTCCATCCTCGGACCGCGGCAGGCGGTCGGGGCACTGGCGCGGGGCGGGAAGGCAGTCCCTCCGCACACCGCACGCCCCTCCAGTGCCTCGGGCCGCCGGGGCTGGGCGCTCATTCAGGGACCTCCGAGGGGAGAAGAAGGAAGTGAGCGCGCACCCCAACTGGGCAGACCCGCGGGGAGCTGATTGGTGGGCCGGGTGGCTTTTGTTTCCCCTGCTCTTTCCTTCCTGAAGGCTGGCCGCCCGGCCCTTGGGTGGATATGAGGGAGAAGTGGGCAGGGGCCAGGCAGTGGCTGGCAGGCTTACCGGGCTGGGCCCCTCTGGGGTTCAAAAAGAAGCAGCCACCTAGAGGCAGAGGCCCTCCCGGCTTGGCTGTGCGGTGCCACAGTCCGTCTGGGGTCTGGGGAGTCCCTGACTCTCCTCTTCTCTTGGCCCTCCTCCCAAAGTCAGCTCAGGACACCCTTCCTCCAGGAAGCTCTCCTGACCTCATCCAACACCCCTGGAGGCTGTGCCCACCACTGTAAACTCCTCCAGAGCCAGCCCCCTTTCCCACCCCTTTAGCCCCGAGTGGGCCTCTGGTTGTAGGCGGGGGGCCTCTAGATGGCTCCCAAAGGGCAGCGGCAGGGCTCCTGCTTCTCCCGCATGGTCTTGCCACACCCTGAGCCCAAGTGTGGGCATGGTTGTTGCTGCCTCGGAAGGAGCTGGAAGTGAAGACTGAGGGGCTCCATCCTGGGGGCTGAGTGGGGAGAGGAGAGCCGGAAGGACAGCAGGGAAGGAGTGCCTATCTCCTTGGCCTTGATTTCTGTGGGCAACAGAGCAGCAGAAGGGCCAGGAAAGCAGGAAGGGAGAGAACCACGGAGGGCAGGTGCAGACATGCAACAGGGGTCCCGTGGGTGGGAGGGAGGGCGGGTATGGGGAGAGCGCTGAGCCTACGTTCACGTGGGTCACGGTGTGTGACCAAGAATATGCACGTCCCTGTGCCTGCAAGGCCTGAGTGTGCCACGATGTGATAACACTGGGTGGCAATCACATACTTCCGGGACCCGGGTGGTACATAAAAAGACCCTCGCAGCCTGGGGACCCAGAGTAGCCTGGAGAGAACGTTTCCCGAGGGCTCTGCCCAGCCCGCCGCGGCCAGCCACCTCTTCCAATAAGCCCACAATCCTAACTTTTATGTGAAACCTTATTATTTTTAACACCAACAACTACTTTTAAAACTTTTTAGGGATTTTCCTTGGTGGTCCAGTGGTTAGGAATCCACGCTTTCACTGCCGGGGCCCGGGTTCAGTCGCTGGTCGGGGAACTAAGATCCCACAAGCTGTGCAGGGAGGCCAAAAAAAAACACAACAAACTTTTTAAACACAAGTTGAGTCAAACACAACACTCCTGAGTGCAGAACTAGTCCCCAGCGGCCACTTTAGAGCCTCTGAGTATAAAGTGAAGGCTAAGTGGGGGGTGTGCGCTGCCCGGGTCTCACCCGGGATATGGGGACAATGCAACCATCCCCACTGGTTCCTGTACAGATTAAGTGGCAATTATGTACATGAAGTGCTGGGCACTTGCCCACTGTGTGCCCAGCCTGGGGGCACAGGAGGGTGAGTAAAAGCTGGGCTGGGCCCTCCAGTGTCTGTATCTGTGTATGTAATGGTGCCCCTGGGAAGCCTGGGTAAGGCAGCCTATATTGTGTAGTGTGTGGGTGTGGTGCCTATGCCCCAAGGCTGCAGGAAAGTCATTTCCTCCAAGAAGCACCCCCTTGGCTGGCTCAGAGCTCCCTTACCCCAGGCCCCTCTTAGAGGGTGGCTCCTTCCCAGCAGGCTCTGCCTGCGATGTGTTGGAGCTGCTAGTGCCTCCTGGGAGCCACCTGCCTTGGAGCGACGGAGGCAATGCCTTCCTGCAACGCCCCCCCGCCCCCGGCTCTCCCCAGCCATTTGGGGGCCTCAGTCTCCCAGAGCCTGGGGCTGCCCCTGCCCCACAAGCCAAGGACTGAGCAAAGATCCAAGGAGGGAGGGCCAGTAGGCATGGCATAGTCTTGGGCTGCTGGGTGACTCTAGAGAAAGAGGAGGGGGTCCTAACGTCAACTCTGCCGGCCTGGTGGCTATGGCCAGCCCCTTCTCTTCAGCAGGCTACCCATCTTTTATTTATTTGCTTGCTTTTTTTTTTTTTTGCGGTACGCGGGCCTCTCACTGTTGTGGCCTCTCCCGTTGCGGAGCTCAGGCTCCAGACACGCAGGCTCAGTGGCCATGGCTCACGGGCCCAGCTGCTCTGCGGCATGTGGGATCTTCCCGGACCGGGGCACGAACCCGTGTCCCCTGCATCGGCAGGCGGACTCTCAACCACTGCGCCACCAGGGAAGCCCCTAAATTTTTACTGCGGTATAGTTGCTTTATAATGTTGTATTAGTTTCTTGCTGTACATACCCATCTTTTTTTTTTCTTTTTTTAAATATTTATTTAGTTGTACCTGGTCTTAGTTGCCACACGTGGGCTCCTTGGTTGAGGCATGCATGTGGAATCTAGTTCCCTGACCAGAGATCGAACCCGGGCCCCCTGCCTTGGGAGCGCAGAGTCTTATCCACTGTGCCACCAGGGAAGTCCCCATACCCATCTTTTAAAAGGCCTCAGGGACACCGGTGCCTGCCCCAAAGGTCACTAATGAGTTGAGATGGTTTAATGGTGAACCAAAGGCAGATGTGTCTCCTGGGGTGGCTGGCAATGCGTGTGTGTGTGAGTGGGCAGGAGGGGCTTGTAATCCAGCTCAAGGTTAATTTTTGAAAGGGTGATCTGCTCAGGGGCCCCCAAAACTCAACTCTGAGGCAGACAGAGGTGGGGAGTAGGGGGTACCCCTCCTCTGATGGGACAGGCAGCCATTGCAGAACTTCGCTGAGTGCAACAAGTCTCCTCCTTCCTTTCTCAGGCCCCAGATATTGGGAGGGGCCCCCTTCTTCCCGGCTGCACCCTCTCACCAAGAGGCAAGTGGGCCAGGACAGAGAGGGGACAGGAAGGCGGAGCCAGGATCCTCTAGGGTGGCCCTGTCCCTGCCAAGCCTGACCCAGGCCACTGGGTTCTGAAAGGCAAAGGCGGAATAAGCCCTGTTCTGCCCTCAGGGAGATCAGCACAAGAGACCTGGCATTGGGACAGGCTCAGAGCCCAGAGTCCTCAGTGGTGAGAGGGTGGGGGCCTCCCTGGGCAGGGCATAGGCCTGCAGGGCATCTGGCCACTCCAGAGATGACAAGGAAGGGGGCAGTGGAAAAGAGGAGTCAGGGGCCCTGGGCCCTGCCACTTGCAGGCCAGGTGGCCTTGGAACATCACTAAAGTTCTGTAGAGCCTCAGTTTCTACATCTGTGCAATGGGAATGGTGGAGCTTAGACAGGGACCCAGTGAGCTGACACATGGACCAGAGCTGTCAGGCATGGTATGTCGATTGTTGCTGTTATACAGGAGGAAGAGGATGGCAGGGCCGCATCCCAGCTGGTGGACCAGGCTGTTGCTGGCAGCCCTGCTGAGCGCCAGCTTCCCCGGGGACATGGGTGAGTCGGACACACCCCTGCAACACCCCTCTCTGTGGTGGGGGCTCAACTTCCAAGGCACTGCCCTTAAGTGAGGGCGGGGGCTCTCATGGAGTGTCTTACCCAGACGCTCACTCAGCCATTCAACAAACAACCACCACCCACCTTGAAGGCTGGGGAGCCGTGAGCCTGAGCCGTAGGGCCCAAGAACACCCAGGGGAGGAAGGAGACTTTGTCTAGAGGAGGGAGAAGACGTCCACTCGGAGAATGGAGGCGCTCGCAGGATGTACGGAGGCTTGGAAAGCTGAGTCGAAAAGTTTTAGAGGAATTTGGAGGAAAGAAAGGTGATCACCACCTGCTCTGGGAGTGTCTGCAGTCGGCAAAGGGCTGGAGCCCGCTCCTACTGATGAAATTTTGCCTGTCAGTGGAGGTCATGCTGAGAGCTTGAAACAGACCATGGTGGGAACATTTACACCCTGGAAATTGGCAAAGGCTGCAAGTCAGGGCTTCCCCGCCCTCACCGGAGCCCTTGCTAAACATTGACAGTGCACCGTTGCCTGGAGCCCAGGAGACCACCCACTAGTGCACATAATAGGTCCTTACTGTGATTTTAACTGAACAAAACCAAAGGGAATCCCAACCTTTGGAGAAACTGGAGTTTTACCTCATTTATTTACTAACAACTCACTGTGTGCGGGGCTTGGGCTAGGCACTGGGGACACAGTGATAAACAAGACAGAATCCCTTTTACCCTGGAGGAGCAGGTGAGGGGGGTGGCTAGGGTGTCCCCACCAGCGCCTCGGTCTCGGCCCCCACCATCCTCGCCTCCAGACTTGAGTGGAGAGTCCAGGTGTGAGACCTGGCTCTGCGGGTTTCTAACTGTGCGACCTGGGACTGACCACGTACCTGCTGGCCTCCATTTCCCCGTCTGTAAATCGGGAGAGAATCCCCACCTCTTTCAAATGAGGTTGCACAGGGAAGGGCTAGGCAGTGGGTGAGGCGCATCTCAGTGGGCACGCCCATCTCTGCTCCCCAGCGAACCGCTGCAAGAAGGCCCAGGTGAAGAGCTGCACGGAGTGCATCCGCGTGGACAGGGACTGCGCCTACTGCACGGACGAGGTGTGATGCCGCTGGGGCCTAGCCTGGGCCACCTTCCCAACCTGCGTGCCCCACCCTGCTACACCCCACGCCTGGGCTCTGGCCCACACTTGCCCCGCCCTCAGCCCAGCCTCAGGCCAGGCGGTCGTGGGAGAACAGGCAAGGGTCAGGAAGATCGGGGTGGTGGGGTACAGGATAGATCCAGGGTTAGGACAGCCAGGAGAAGGGCACTGCCCTCCTGACTCCATCTCCTTCCGGCCAGATGTTCAAGGAACGGCGCTGCAACACCCAGGCAGAGCTGCTGGCTGCGGGCTGCCGGCAGGAGAGCATGGTGGTCATGGAGAGCAGCTTCGAGATCACAGAGGTGCCCAGAGTGGGGGCCGGGGGGGCTGGGCCCTCCAAGCTCAAGGCTGGCTGTTTGTGGGAGGCTATCGTGTCCCCTGGCTGAGCTGAGAGGTATCTCCCTCAGATCTGGAGAGACCCTCCAGCCAGGTGTCCCCCTCCCCTGGACACAGGAAACGCAGATCGACACCACCCTGCACCGTAGCCAGGTGTCCCCCCAGGGGCTGCGGGTGCGGCTGCGGCCGGGAGAGGAGCGGCACTTTGAGATGCAGGTGTTTGAGCCCCTGGAGAGCCCCATGGACCTGTATATCCTCATGGACTTCTCCAACTCCATGTCTGACGATCTGGACAACCTCAAGAAGATGGGGCAGGATCTGGGTACGGCGCGGAAGACAGCAGGGCAGGGCATGGAGAGAGTGGCCTCCCCAAGCTGGCTGGACACCTGCTCAGGAGGCCAGGGCTCAGGCTAGCTGCACCCATTCCTCAAGGAAGGACAGGACATCTGAGCACCCCAAGAACTCCTTCCCCCCATTCTCAGAGGCGGGTCCTGTGCAGACCCCAATAACCACTCGGGAGTGCAGAGAAGGCCCCAGCCGGGTGGGAACCAGAGCCCTCGGGTCCTTTTTGTGTTTTTGGATGTGCTGCGCTTCATGGCTTGCGGGATCTTAGTTCCCCGACCAGGGATTGGACCCGCGCCCCGTGCAGTGGAAGCTGAGTCCTAACTACTGGACTGCCAAGGAAGTCCCTCCTCTGGTGCTGACACGGAGGGCACCAGCTGCCATGAGGCTGAGGTTAATTCCCAGCTCTGCAGACGGCTGGTCCAGCTCCCCGGCCGCACCCTCCAACTAGCTGCATGCACAACTCTGGGTCCCCTGAGTCCCATTTCCCTCATCCGTAAATAAGGACAAGGGCTGTCATGTGCGTGAGCTGACGCCCAACATGCAAAGTGCTGACAATAAGTTGTTCTTCCTCTTCCTCCTTCCCAAGCCAGCCCCCGGCCCCTGTGTTGATGTGGGGTTCTTGGGGCTCAGCTGCCCCCTCTTTTTTTGTTGTTGATGCCTAGCCCAGGTCCTGAGGCAGCTCACCAGCGACTACATGATTGGATTTGGCAAGTTCGTGGACAAAGTTAGCGTCCCTCAGACAGACATGAGGCCCGAGAAGTGAGTGACCGAGGGGGCAGGGGTCCTGGCCAGGTGGTCCACGCCCTCTCCACCCAAGCACTTCGAAGTCTTCAGGTTGAAATGAGCCACGGGGGCGGTCCCTAGAGAGGGTGGGCAGGGGGTTGGGGGCATCTTCTCCCCTGACTTTCTCCCTCCCTGACTCTCTCCTTCCCACCTCCGCCCAGGCTGAAGGAGCCCTGGCCCAACAGTGACGCCCCCTTCTCCTTCAAAAACGTCATCAGCCTGACGGAAGACGTGGAGGAGTTCCGGAACAAGCTAAAGGGAGAGCGGATCTCAGGCAACCTGGACGCCCCCGAAGGAGGTTTCGATGCCATCCTGCAGACGGCCGTGTGCACCGTGAGTGCCGGGGCAGGTCCTGCCGGCCTAGACCCGGCTGTGCTTTTCAACAAGGGCATGAGCTGCCCACTGGCCTGCTCTGGTACCAGGCTGGGGCCCCCATCCCCTAAGACAAGCTCAGACCCACTGGGGGACCCTCAATTCCAATCCAAGTTTAGAGGTATCAGGGCCTGAGCAGTCACAGCCTGGTTTTGTGTTGGCCAGTGAGGCGGACATGAGTCTTGGGATTCTGGAATCTTCAGTGCCCTGAGGCCAGCCTCCCACCCAACCTCCCTGTTAATACCCGTCTCCAGCTGTGCTGGAAGAGGGCGCCTCTTTTTATGTGCACATCAGTTTTTTCATTTAAAGAATAATGTATCCACAGACAGAAAAGAAAATTCCCTGGCAGTCCAGCGGTTAGGGATTCAGCACTTTCACTGCCGGGGGCCCAGGTTCCATCCCTGTTCGGGGAGCTAAGGTCTCTCAAGCCACATGGCGTGGCCAAAAAATAAAACAAAATTAAAAAATAAGAAATAAAAATGAAAATAATGTATCCATATTACAGACAATTTGGAAAACAAAGAACAGAAATTGCCCATAATTTCACCACCATCAGACAGACAGCCACTGATACCCCACCAGCATATTTTGTTCCCTTTTCCTTATTTTATATAGTTGGAATCAGTGTACGTATAGTTCTGAAACTTGGTTTTTTTTTTTCACCTAATGCTATCATAAACATTTTCTCTTGTAATACATGGTTTTCAAAATCATCCCATGTATTTCTCTTTTTTTTTTTTTTTTTTTTGCGTATGCGGGCCTCTCACTGCTGTGGCCTCTCCCGTTGCGGAGCACAGGCTCCGGACGCGCAGGCTCAGCGGCCATGGCTCACGGGTCCAGCCGCTCCGCGGCATGTGGGATCTTCCCAGACCAGGGCACGAACCCGCGTCCCCTGCATCGGCAGGCGGACTCCCAACCACTGCGCCACCAGGGAAGGCCCGATCCCATGTATTTCTCAAACAAATTGTCACATGCTGCTTGCTGTACCTATTTTAACTCTTCCGCTGAATGCTGCATGGTGTACGTTTTTCTGTGCAATTGAGATATTCTCGCAGAGTGGTTAAGACCTTGTGGGGACAGCTGCATGAACCTGGTTCACATCTTGCGTGGCGCCCACTGTGGGCACAGCCCCTGCTTCTGTTTCCCACTTCCCATCGCTGGTTTCTGTTTATGCCCGTCATCACTCATGTGCTGTCTGTCACGTGTGTCATTCGTGGGGGCGTCAGGCTGTTAATCCTGTGTCCTCGCTGAGCCCCGTGTTGGGACGTGCTTTCGCTGTCACTGTGCACGACGCTGTGACGAGTGTCCCCTGCTCCACGGGCACCCCTCCTCGCTCTCCCCAGAGGCACATCGGCTGGCGCCCCGACAGCACCCACTTGCTGGTATTCTCTACCGAGTCGGCCTTCCACTACGAGGCGGATGGCGCCAACGTGCTGGCTGGCATCATGAGGCGCAACGACGAGGAGTGCCACCTGGACACCACGGGCACCTACACCCAGTACGGGACACAGGACTACCCGTCCGTGCCCACCTTAGTGCGCCTGCTCGACCGGCACAACATCATCCCCATCTTCGCAGTCACCAACTACTCCTATAGTTACTACGAGGTGCGGGGGCCGGGGCCTCACGGGGCAGGATGGGGGCGAGCGGGAGGGTCCATGGAACTTCTCAGACACCCCCATCTGCCTTCCTCCCTTCCTTCCCGAAACTTGGGATGGGCCCTGGTGGGAAGAGGAGTCCACGTGCCCATTCCCCAGCCCCCCTCCCAAGCAGGTGGGGGCTGAGAGCACAGGCTCTGGAACGCACAGCAGGCGCCAGGCCTTAGCTTCCCCATCTGCCAGGTGAGCGAACCCCGGAGGTGTTGTCTGGATTCAGAGAGATGACCCTTGTGGGAGGCTGAGCCCCGGCCTGGCATTTTCTCCCGCAGAAGCTGTCCTCGTATTTTCCCGTCTCTTCGCTGGGGGTGCTGCAGGAGGACTCTTCCAACATCGTGGATCTGCTGCAGGATGCCTTCAACGTGAGGGCTCTGGAGTCTGAGCCTTTCTGGGGAGGGGCTGGAGAGAAGGCTGAATGGCAGAGGACTGGGAAATAGGACAGGAGGGAGGAAGGGTCTTCTGCAGTCCTTGAGGAGCGCCCCCTGGGCCTGGCCCCAGGTTCCTGCAGGCTCTTCTCCCTTGACCCCCACCCGCCCCCGACCCCCGCCAGCACCCCAGGCCTCCGTGTAGGTGGGAGTGCAGCACAGATAGGCCAGGCCAGGGTGGGTGAGCCCGGGGTACCCCCAGGCCATTGATCGCCTGCTCTCTTTTAGCGCATCCGCTCCAACCTGGACATCCGGGCCCTGGAAAGCCCCCGAGGCCTGCGGACGGAGGTCACCTCCAGGATGTTCCAGAAGACGAACACTGGGTCCTTTCTCATCCGGCGGGGGGAAGTGGTACGCCTCCATGGGGGTCCCGGGGCAGGGGAGGACGGGCACAGCGGCCTGCGGGGCGGGGTCTACCCAAACAGAGGTCCAGAGCATGGCCTCCGGAGTCAGATCTGGGTTTGAAGCCCTCTGGATCAGCCCCTTGGCGTGTCCTCATCTGTATAGTGGAGACCAATCAGCTTGGAGCTCAGGGTTGCTAAGATGAGTGAATGGGCCAAAAGCAACCCTGGTTACTGTTGGTGCTATTGTCACCGTGGCTGTGCCTGGAGGGAGCAAGTTTGCAGCCCTGAGGAAGGGCAGGGAGCTGGGTGTCGGGGGCCAGACACATCCCTGGAGCTTGAGGGCCTAGAGACTTCAGGCACGACTGCCCCCTGGTGGTCTGTCCAGGCCTGCCTTGCCTGACAGTGGGGTCCCTGCAGGGCACATACCAAGTGCAGCTGCGGGCTATCGAGGACTTGGACGGGACTCACGTGTGCCAGTTGCCAGAAGCGGACCGGAAGGGCAACATCCATCTGAAGCCCTCCTTCTCCAATGGCCTCAAGATGGACGTGGACATCGTCTGTGACGTGTGCTCCTGTGAGCTGGTATGATGCGGCCCCGTCAGGTTGCGGAGGGAGGGAGAGGCTAAGCCGACCACCCCAGGGCCCTGAGTAACACAGCAGAGCCTCCTGTGGCCACAACTCCCTTTCGGGGTTCCCTGAGGGGCAGCGTCCAGCGTCCCTCGCCGCCCCCAGCCACCCCACCATGATTTCATTCCAGCAAAAAGAGGAGCGGTCACCTCGCTGCAGCTTCAACGGGGACTTCATGTGTGGACACTGTGTGTGCAGTGAGGGCTGGTGAGTGTGGGAGGGTGAAGCCAGCACCCAGGATGCCAGCCGCTCCCAGAGAAGGGGCTGGGCACACCAAGTAGGCTGCTGAGTGTGGGTTGGCAGCTGGGCATAGAAAGGGCTAGGAAAGGGGTATGTCTAGTTGGCAGGTGGATTCGGTTCAAAGCACTTTGAAATTCATGGATATGGGAACTCCCTGGTAGTCCAGTGGTTAGGACTCAGCAGTCTCACTGCCGGGGTTCCGGGTTCGATCCCTGGTCAGGGAACTAAGATCCCGCAAGCTGCCTGGCGTGGCCAAAAAATGAAAAGAAATCTATGGCTATATAGGATTACCGCTGGAAATACGCGTAAGAATCAGGGCAGTGGTGGCCGTTAGGGTGTTGTGGGTCGGACGCAGGAGGGAGACGTACTTTACCCTCCATCCCTTTTGGGCCTTTAGTATCTGAGCCATGGGCACCTGTTACCTGAGCAGACGGGAGTCATAAGAGAATGTTAGCAAGAGCAAGGGCTTTTCAAGCTTTAAGACATTGAATAAGTTTGTCGTGACTTGAGGAAGGGACAGGAGGAGGGTCTCAGGGGACTGAGGTTTGAGTCTCAGCGCAGCCCCTGCTGCCTACGTAACTCAGACCCACAGGGGCCCACTTAGAGCCTCAGCTTCCTCATCTGTAAAATGGGATGGTGAAATCTTTCCTGCTGTGCCGTGCAGAAGTGACTGGCTTCTCCCGCAGGAGCGGCAAGACCTGTAACTGCTCCACTGGCTCCCTGAGCGACCTGGCGCCCTGCCAGCGGGAAGGTGAGGACAAGCTGTGCTCGGGGCAGGGCGAGTGCCAGTGCGGCCACTGCGTGTGCTATGGTGACGGCCGCTATGAGGGTCAATTCTGTGAATACGACAACTTCCAGTGCCCCCGTGCCTCCGGGTTCCTCTGCAACGGTGAGCTACTGGCCCAGGTGGGGTGAAGCCGGGAGGGTGGCCTGGGTGTCCAGCCCCTGCCCGCCGCCTCTGGCTCTGCCATCAGAACCCATGTTGGGAGAGCCTCGCTGGGAGTCGGGACCCCCATGTTCAGGCCCAGCCCTCCTCCATATTCCCTGAGTGCCTCTCCTAAGTCCAGCCCCAACCTGGACCTCTCTCCTCCTCCGCAAACTTGATGCCCAAGGCCCCTGCCAGCATGAAATCCCCATTGTGGAATGTCCCCCTGAGGTCCTCCAGCCCGTGCCCACCTCCTTCTCCACTCTGCCATCCCACTAGAGTGGGTACCACCCAGCTCAACCTCAGTGATCGGTGGTATGTGGCATGGCGATCTTTCCTCTCTCGGAAGCTGCTACATCTCTAGCAGACAGGGCCTGGAGTAATGCATCCTCTGTAGCCCCACAGGGCCTAACACAGTGTGCGCCCAGGCCATGGGTACATAGCCTGGCCAGGGCTTCCGGAGCTGGGCAGGGGTCACAGAACCCACAGGGGCCATATGGAAGTATTGAATGGGCAAATGGAGGAGAATGAATGAAAATCCACTCACCAAATACTTATTAAGCCCCAACTGTATACTTGCCACGGGGGGGGGTCAAGACCCTGCTTTTCTATCCTTTCCTCCGTTCTTGCTCTTGTCTGCCATTTCTTCTCTTCACCTGCCCACCCCAGGGTGTGCTCAGAGAAATGAAGGGAGAACCCAGGACGTCTGGAGAAAGGCAGACATTTGGCACAGGCCAAGCTGAGACAGGAGGGGAGGGAGATGCAGCCAGGAAGGAGGCAGGGTCAGACTGCGAGGGGCTTGGGTTCCAGTCCAGGATGGGTCCAGTTTTAGTGTAGTCCAAACTTTTTCTTAAAAGGCTATACATTAAATATTTTCAGCTTTGTAAGCTATATGGTCTCTGTCACAACTACCCAGCTCTGCAGTTGTAGCAGAAAGCAGCTTTAGGCAATACACAGGCAAATGAGTGTGGCTCTGTTCCAATAACACTTTTGCAAAAGCAGGTGGTAAGCTGGATTTGGCCCACAGGCTGTAGTTAATCAACCCCTATTCTAGTAAGGATATTGGACTTCATCCTTTGGACAAAAGGGAGTCACTGGTGTGTTTCTTTTTGTGTGTGTGTGTGTTTTTTTTAATACATTTATTTATTTTTTATTTATTTTTGGCTGCATTGGGACTTCATTGCTGCGCGCGAGCTTTCTCTAGTTGCGGTGAGCAGGGGCTACTCTTCATTGTGGTGCGTGGGCTTCTTATTGCAGTGGCTTCTCTTGTTGTGGAGCATGGGCTCTAGGCACGTGGGGTTCAGTAGTTGTGGCATGCAGGCTCAGTAGTTGTGGCACACAGGCTTAGTTGCTCTGCAGCATGTGGGATCTTCCAGGACCAGGGCTCGAACCCGTGTCCCCTGCATTGGCAGGTGGATTCTTAACCACTGCGCCACCTGGGAAGTCCTCACTCGTGCTTTTAGTTTCATTTTCTAACTCTTTATATGTTAACCTTGTAACCAGCCACCTTGCTAAACTCACTTACGAAATCTAATAACTTATTTATAGATTCTTCTTGCTATTTTGTGGCATGTTTCTGATACTTGCAAATGATGACAGTTTTTCATCTCTTAACTTTCCAAAACTTATGTTTTATTTCTTTTTCTTACCTTGTTGCATTGGCCAGGACTCATTAGAAGTTCTTAAACAGGGGAGACACATGATTGTGTTTGTGTTTTGGGGTGATCTCCCCAGCTGCAGAGTGGAAGGTAGAAGGGCACAATAGAGCAGGAGAAATGGAGAGAAGGGAGTTCCAAGAAAGCGACGAAGAGATGGCTCTGCCCCTGGCTGGAGACATCCTAGCTCCCAAGGCAGCTCCAGCCAGTGGGCAGCCTGGACTGCAGGTGCAAGTGTGCCTCTCCTCTCCCCTCCCCTTCTCTGCAGACCGAGGACGCTGCTCCATGGGCCAGTGTGTATGTGAGCCTGGCTGGACAGGCTTGAGCTGTGACTGTCCTCTCAGCAATGCCACCTGCATCGACAGCAACGGGGTAGGCCTGGGCATGAGGCAGACAGTGGGGGGCGGTAGAGGGGGCCCCAATCAAGACCACCCTTCCTCTCAGGCAGGGGTGGGGGCACAGCTGGCTCACTGGTGCCTCCTCTTGACTCAGGGTATCTGTAATGGGCGTGGCTACTGCGAGTGTGGCCGCTGCCACTGCAACCAACAGTCGCTCTACACAGACACCATCTGCGAAATCAACTACTCAGCGGTGAGGCCAGATTCACTGGGTATGGGCATGGGGACCCTAGGCACGGGGCAAGACGGACAAGAGGGGCTGAGCCTGGTGCCAGAGGAGCTGCCCGAGGGTGTGACGTGGTGGGAGCGGGCCTGGCAGGGGCCGCCGCCCAACACAGTGCCTGTCTGACCCTCTTCGCCCACCCAGATCCGCCTGGGCCTCTGTGAGGACCTGCGCTCCTGTGTGCAGTGCCAGGCGTGGGGCACCGGTGAAAAGAAGGGGCACGTGTGTAAGGAGTGCAGCTTCAAGGTCAAGATGGTGGATGAGCTTAAGAAAGGTATGGGGCAGGGAGAGAAGACTAGGCAGGGGGGCTTCCGATGGGGTAGGTGGTGTCTCTCATCTGGGCAGGGCTGTGGAGCTGGGTAGGGGGCTCATAATCCAAACTGAGGACATGCAGTCCAGAAAGAGGGGTTCCAGACCTGGGAGTGGTCACAGAACCCAGACAGGTCACACAGACCCAGGTAGGGGCCACACAGTCTGGCCAGGGCACCCAGACCTGGGGAGATGGCTTCTGGCTTGGGCAGGGGGCAAAGAGCTGGGTAGGGCCATGAACACGGCAAAGGCCCATAATTGGGCCGTGGGGGCTCACAGCCTCCTTTCCTCTAGGTCAGAGAAGTGTTCTAGAAGGGACTTCCCTGGCGGGCCAGTGGTTAAGACTCCGCACTCCCGCTGCAGGGGGCGTGGGTTCGATCCCTGGTCGGGGAACTATGATCCCACATGTGGCCAAAAAAAAAAAGAAAAGAAACAAGAAAAACGTTGTAGAAGCCCAGCTCCTGAGCGATGCCCAGGACGGGCACAGATTTGCAGCCTTTGACGCTCCTGGAGGGCAGCCCCCGCCTTGCCCCATCTGTATGCACAGTTTGCCGGGAACTTGCGTTCTTCCCCAGGGAGGTGCCTCCCACCCTGTGATGGGCGGGCTGGGCCCCAGAGTAGGGCCGTGGTGAGGAGCGGCCACCCCACCAGGCCCTAAGGTGCTCCGGGGTGGGGTTGGGTGCCCTGCCGACCGTCTGTGGGTGCAGCGGAGGAGGTGGTGGAGTACTGCTCCTTCCGGGACGAGGATGACGACTGTACGTACAGTTACACCGTGGAGGGTGATGGCGGCCCCGGGCCCAACAGCACCGTCCTGGTGCAGAGGAGGAAGGGTGAGCTGGAGGGCCGGCCGGGGGCGTGTGGGTGGCCTGTCGGGCCCCGGTGGGGGAAATGGCACCGACTTCCTCTCCTTCCTCCCTAGACTGCCCCCCCGGCACCTTCTGGTGGCTTGTTCCCCTGCTCGTGTTCCTCCTGTTGCTCCTGGCACTGCTGCTCCTGCTCTGCTGGAAGTACTGTGCCTGCTGCAAGGTGGGGGCTCCCCCAGGGTCTCCCCCCGCCACCAGGGTCCCTGTAGGTGGCAGAGGCCAAGCGAACCCACATGTTCTGCCCAGCCCTGGTGCCCTCCCCACGCCAGCCTCTCACCTCTGCCAACCATCAGTGGCTGGATACCTGGGAGCCCCTGCCCGGGGGTCAGCCACATGCAAAGGGTCACGAGAGCTAACAGGGAAGGAAGGGCTCTGCCCGCCAGGAGCTGACAGTCTACTGGGGAGGAAAGACAGGAGACAGGAAAACATGGAGGACGGCATGCCATGGGATACTGAATTGTAGGGAGCAGAGACAACTCTCTGCAGTAACCCCCAGCGTTGTGGGATATTAGTGTGTGTTACAGAGAAAAAGAGTTCTGTGATCAAATACATTTGAGAAAGCGGTTTCTTCTCTGCAGGACTTCTCAGAGCCTTTGATCTAGTTGTATGAATAGTGAAACTGTAGGGGAAGGAATTCTGTGCTTCCCAAATGGGTTTGATCACAGAACCTTTACTTTCCAGAGTATACAGCAGGACCAGGGTCCCCTGGCACACATTTGGGGAACCCTCTGCCCCATCACCCTCTGTGTACCACCTTGTGTGCCACACACCTAGACCCCTGCAGCTGCCTGGATATCCTGGTGTCTGGGAAGGCACCTTTGCCCCCTCTGGACCGTTGGCGTGGGTGGCAGGTGGTGGTGGAAGGGGCTCACCTAGGCTGGGGTGGCTGTCTCAGCTCTCGTCCTCACCCACCTTGTCTCCTAGGCCTGCCTGGCCCTTCTCCCGTGCTGCAACCGAGGTACGGGCCAGCGTCAGCAGGGGTGGCGGGCTTCTGCCCGCTCTTTCTTCCAGCTGGGGTGGAGGGGAAGTGGGGGCCGAGTCTGGAACAGAGGTGGGAGGCCCCGGGGTCCCACCTGCAGGGGTGTGGTGTGGAAGGTCTAGGGAGCGGCCCAGTGTGAGGACCCTGTCCCGCAGGTCACATGGTGGGCTTCAAGGAAGACCACTACATGCTGCGGGCGAACCTGATGGCCTCAGATCACCTGGACACGCCCCTGCTGCGCAGCGGGAACCTCAAGGGGCGCGACACGGTCCGCTGGAAGACCACCAACAACGTGCAGCGGCCTGGCTTTGCCTCGCGGGCTGCCGGCATCAACCCCACGGAGCTGGGTGAGGGCCAGGGCTGGGCACCACAGGTCTTGGCGCTGCCCTTAGGGCCCAGGGCACGTTCACCGCTGCTCCCAGGTCCGGGATCACACCATTCCTATTTTCTCTGGGTATTGGGTGCAGGCACAGGCCTGGCTGCCTTCTATCCTTCCTGATGGTGCTATAAGCCTCAGGTGCTCCCCTATCCAAGCATGGCTCCTGGACGGGGCTTCTGCGGTGCCCACTGTGCAGGGGGCTGACGACACCCCTCCCTGCCTGCCCCTAGCGCCCTACGGGCTGTCCCTGCGCCTTGCCCGCCTTTGCACCGAGAACCTACTGAAGCCTGGCACCCGAGAATGTGACCAGCTGCGCCAGGAGGTGGAGGAGAACGTAAGGGCCAAAGAAGCCGATCCCAGGCAGCTGGCGTCTCTGGGCTGGGTGTGAGCCAGGTGGCGGGAGGGCAGAGGGAAGCAGCTGGGGAACCTGGATTCTTCCGGGCAGGAAAGAAAGGCTTCCTTGGACATGTGCCTGGCCTGGGATCATCCTGGGATCTGTTCCCTGTAAATGCTTCCAGAAGGGTGGAGGCAATGTGCGTGCCCATGGCCACGCCCCCAGCCCACCCCGAGAGGTCCTCCAGGCCTGGATGGCTCTGGGTGCAGAGGCTCCCCCAGGGCCCGAGCCTCACAGCCCTTCCTTGTCTGGCAGCTGCACGAGGTGTACAGGCACATCACAGGCGCGCAGAAGCTCCAGCAGACCAAGTTCCGGTGGGTCCCGGGTGCCCGGGGTTGGGTGAGGGTGCTGCCCGTATAGCCAACGCCAGGGGACCTCCCCCAAGCAGATCGTGCCTCCACCCCAGGGACCACCTGGCTCACGTTCCCCGCTTTGTCCTCCACAGGCAGCAGCCCAATGCCGGGAAAAAGTGAGTTGAAGACACACAGGTGGGGTAGTACCAGTCCCAAGTACCTGCCCCCTCTGCCCCCTCCCCCACCCCAATCTCCATCTCCATCTCCATCCCACTGGAAAGGAGGACTGTCTGTATGTCCTTGGGTAGGACCTTCATTGAGCAAATACCAGTATGAAGCCCTCACCAAAAGCCAGCCCCCGTACTAGAACAGGAAAACCACAGGGAACCAAGCAGACCCAGTCCTTGCCCTCATGCCGGTGATAGCCCCCTACCCAGTACCCGGGATAGCCCGGTGCCCAGCTGCAGCCCTCCTCCGACGCCAAACGCCTTGATCCTGGAGGCACCGCTGGGTGCCAAGAAGATGGTCCAGTGGGTGACACGCCTCCTTCCCAGTTCCTACCCCGAGTCCCAGCCCCTCCAGGGGAAAAGTGGGGGTGGGAACAGCATGTAGAGAGGACAGAACTGCGTGCGCAGTAACAGAATACAGCTCTCACTGAGCACATCCCCTTCAGTGAGAACCACTTAGACCAGCATTTTGAGTGCTTACGACGGGCCAGGCCTTGTTCTAAGGGCTTCATGTGTGTGGTTCTCTTATCCAAGTAGGTACCATTGCTATTCCCGTTTTATAGTTGAGGAAACCGAGAATCAGAGAGCTGAAGTAGCTTGCCCAAGGTTACCTAGCTGTTAAGATATAGAGCCAGGATTTGAACCCAGGCAGTCTGGCTTCAGGGCCTACACCCTTCACATGTTCGCTGTCCTGACTCTACTTTTGCGTCAGCAGCCCTTCTTGGTGAGGTGGGTGGGAGCAGTAGCCTCATTTCACAGATGAGGATGCTGACTGCAGGGTGAGGGGGCCCACCACGCTGGGACCAGCCTGGGCCTCTAGGACTGTCTGGTTCTGATGACTGCCTTTTGCTGCCTGGAATCTTGTCCCCTGATGGAGAGAGGACAGGTAGGCGGGGCGGGACGAGTGCCAGCCTCCTGGCCAGCCTGACACCTCCCCACCCAACCCCGCCCCCAGGCAGGACCACACCATTGTGGACACGGTGCTGATGGCGCCCCGCTCGGCCAAGCAGGCCCTGCTGAAGCTGACGGAGAAGCATGTGGAGCAGGGGGCCTTCCACGAGCTCAAGGTGGCCCCTGGCTACTACACCCTCACTGCAGACCAGGGTAGGTGGCCAGGCTCCCTGTGCCCCTCCCTCTCACCTCCCACCCCTGTGCGGCCTCCTGACCCCCATCTGACGGCTCCCCACCGCCTGCCCAGACGCCCGGGGCATGGTAGAGTTCCAGGAGGGTGTGGAGCTGGTGGACGTGCGGGTGCCTCTCTTCATCCGGCCTGAGGACGATGACGAGAAGCAGCTGCTGGTGGAGGCCATCGACGTGCCCGCGGGCACTGCCACCCTCGGCCGCCGCCTGGTCAACATCACCATCATCCAGGAGCAAGGTCGGTCAGGGTGGGGGGAACAGGGGGGCCAAAAGGGAGGCTCTGGGGTCCCTTGTTCCTCCTCAATCCAAGTGGAAGTGGGGCCTGGCCATGTGGCCTAGGCAAGTGACTTAACCTCTGAGCCTTGGTTTCTCCATCTGTAAAATGGGTATCAGGCTCTTGTGAGGAGTGTGTGGCTGTACGTCTCTGCACAGTGCCTGGTAGTAAGCACTCAGTGTGGGAGCTTCTCTTATAATCACCAGAGGGTGCTACGTCCTCCTGGAGCCATTGCACATCCCTCTCTCCTTGTTCTTCCCCTATGGCCTTTGAACTTGGGAGACTGAATGGGGCCCCCCTAGGATGGCAGGCATCAGAGCAGGAAGGGGACTGGGGCCTCCCTCTGCCCAAGCCTATCTAGAGGGGTGAGCAAGGCGTCACACCACTGTCACCCACGGTGCCTTCCCTGCTGGTTCCTCGGGGAACCTGGACTTGTTGATAACCATCTTTCCGGCGCCCGGAAGGTCTATTCTGGTCCCTGACCCCTCCTCCCCACCTGCTCCAGGACCCCAGGACTTAGGCCTACTCTGTCTCAGCTCTCAGTCTCAGCTCTCATGTCTGGTCTTGCCCCTGCCCGGCCTCCTTTCTCTGCCCTGACCCTTCCAAGATGTTAGTTGGACACTGTTCCAGCCTTTTCAACTTTTCCTGGAAGACTTTTCCAGCCCCTTCCTCTGCCCTTCCCCAGAGAGGGGTGACAAGCAAACTCCTGGAGTCTGGGCCGGGCTGGGCCAGAGGGAGGGCGGGGGCTGAGAAGGGACTGTGGCCAAGACCCCTGACCGGTGCCTGGCTCCTTGCAGCCAGCGGGATCGTGTCCTTTGAGCAGCCCGAGTACTTGGTCAGCCGCGGGGAGCACGTGGCCCGCATCCCCGTCACCCGGCGTATCCTGGACAACGGCAAGTCCCAGGTCTCCTACTGCACGCAGGACAACACAGCGCAGGGCAACCGGGTGAGTCTGCACCACGGGGTCAAGGGCACGTCCCAAGGGCCCGGTGCGAGCAGGACATGGGGGCTGCCTGAGTCTGGATGCTGGTGGTGCCGCTGGCTGGCCTCCCAAGGACATGTCCATCTGCCCGGCCACCCTGCACTGGCACCAAAAGTGCCAGTGATGCCCTGAGTAAGGTCTCATCATGTCCAGACCATCCATGTCCCCCTCCCAACATCCCAGGATCCACCAGGACAGCCAAACTCTCCACAGAGAAATAGACACCTCCGTCTGCCCCTGTCCAGGGACTCCGGGCTTCTTGACGTGGAATCACAGACCCCATGTCCCTGGGCTGTCATTGCCGGGCAGGCCATCTCTGGGCCGTGCCACAGGAGCAGCCCTTCAGGGCAGGGAGGGCCGTGTGGTAGGGCAGTGTCCCCTTTATCACTGGGCTCCAGTCTCCGGGAACTGCCCAGTCCAGGTGGTGGGTGTGCTTGGATTGGCTTACAGGTCTGTTTGTTTTTCTAAATTTATTACCAACATTTTATGTTTTTTTTTTTTTTTTGGCCATGCCGCATGGCTTGTGGAATCTTAGTTCCCCAACCCAGGGATCGAACCCGAACCCGGGCCCATGGCAGTGAAAGTTCAGAGTCCTAACCACTGGACCGTCAGAAAATTCCCTATTACCAACGTTTTTTTAAACTAATTTTTATTGGGGTCTAGTTGATTTACAATGCTGTGTTAGTTTCTGCTGTCCAGCAAAGTGAATCAGTTATACATGTACATACATCCACTCTTTTTTAGATTCTTTTCCCATATAGGTCATTACAGAGTATTGAGTAGAGTTCCCTGTGCTATACCATAGGTTCTTATTAGTTATCCAGTTTATACTTACTACCAACATTTTAAAACTAAAAATATTCACATCAAAACTTCACTCAAAACGTAATAAAGTCTAGTCTCACTGGCCCACAGGCCCAGCCCACTTGGCAATCATGGGAGCAGGTGTGCACTCAGATGATCCCGACACACACCCTATTCTTTTTATCAGTAGGAACAGCTCTCATTACTGCTCCAGTGCTCCCCATAAAATCTCCAAAGAGGAATTTGGATGCCCAGAACTTTTCACTGAATATTATAGAGATTCTGGCTATCCTGTTATGCTTTTACAAAGATCCTTTGGGATTGAACTTTTTTTTTTTTTTTTGCGGTACGCGGGCCTCTCACCGCTGTGGCCTCTCCCGTTGCGGAGCACAGGCTCCGGACGCGCAGGCTCAGCGGCCATGGCTCACGGGCCCAGCCGCTCCGCGGCATGTGGGATCTTCCCGGACCGGGGCACGAACCCGTGTCCCCTGCATCGGCAGGCGGACTCTCAACCACTGCGCCACCAGGGAAGCCCCTGAACTGTTTTTAAAAACGTTTTATTTTTCAACTTTTTGTTTTGAAAAGCTTCAGCCTACAGGAAGATGGAAAGACCAACAAAATTAGCACCCATTTACTCTTTACATAGATTGACCTTGCTTTCTTTCTCTCTTTCTATATAGATGTATACGTGCGTGTGTGTGTGTGTGTGTGTGTGTTTGTGTGTATATATATATGTATACGTATTTATAGCTCTATAACTGTAGAGAGAAAGGGAGAGAATATATATATGTATCTATCGCTCTATAACTGTAGAGAGAAAGGGAGAGAATATATATATGTATCTATCGCTCTATAACTGTAGAGAGAAAGGGAGAGAGAGTGTGTTTGGTTTACTTTGGTTGGCTAAACTATTCAAGGTAAGTTGTAGACATCACATAGACCCTAAACCCTTCTGCAGGCGCCTGCTAAGAACAAGGGCACTCTACATGACCACGACAGAATTACCTAACTTAAGAAATGTCACATTGTCCTCATAACTAATAATTCGTCCATATTCGGATCCCCCCATGTTCACATGTCCCAGTAATGTCCTCTATAGCTTTTTCCCCCCAATCCAGGAACCAATCAAGGGTAGGACATTGCATTTTGTTGTCATGTGTCTTTAGTCTCCTTTAATCTAGAATAATTCCCCGGCTTTGTCTTTTGTCACCTGGACATTTTTGAAGCATCCCCCCCGAGGTCAGTTGTCTTGCAGGCAACTCCTGCTTTTCTTTCTGGGTTTTTGTAGCGTTTGAGTTTGTCCCTCTCTGCACAGCGCGGCTGGCTAGCAGTGCCTGGAACTGAATGTTAGTTTGCAGTGCCACCTAGTGGCGTCATGTGACGGGAGCTCAGGAAAGCTCTGGGGCATTGGGGAAAAAAAAAAAAAGCTGGAGATGTTGGAAGCACCCCACCCGGGAGGCAGGGCCTGGGGGCTGTGGGATCCAGACTTCGGAGCCCCAGTGCGGGGAACAGTTCCTCCCTCCCTGTCTGGGGCCTGCAAATCTCAGCTCCCCCGGCTGAGTGCCTGCCTGTATGGGACCCTCCACATCTGCATCCCTGTCTCTGTGCCTTGGTTCAAATGCTGGTGAACCAAGCAACCACAACTACCTGTGTGAACTTAGGCAAGTTTCTTCACCTCTGTCTGCCTCAGTTTCCTCATTTGTAAAATGGGGACAATAATATCTCTACCTCACACTGCCCTGAGGAGTAAACAAGCTAATATTTGTAATGCGCTTGACGTGCAAGAGGTGTTGTAGAAACATAAGCCATTCCGTGTCCACGTGGGACAGTCTGTGTGCGAGGGTCTCTGCATTATCTGTGAGGTTGGGGTGGGGTGTGTGGCCGTTACTCATTCTCCCAGGCCTGGTCTGACCCTGACCCCTTCCCACTCCCAGGACTACATCCCCACAGAAGGCGAACTGCTATTCCAACCTGGGGAGACCTGGAAGGAGCTGCAGGTGAAGCTCCTGGAGCTGCAGGAGATGGACTCCCTCCTGCGGGGCTGCCAGACCCGCCGCTTCTACATCCAACTCAGCAACCCCAAGTTTGGGGCTCGCCTGGGCCAGCCCCAGTCTGCCACTGTTATCATTGGGGACCAAGGTAGGCAGAGTCTGGAGTCAGCTTAAGCAGGGCTGGGGGCTTCTTGACAGTCTTAGCAAGTAAAAATACAGGACGCTCAGTTAAATTTGAATCTCAGGTAAGTAACAACCACATTTGTAATATAAGTATGTCCCATGCACTATTTGGGATGTACTTATCCGAAAAAAGTGTTTGTTGTTTATCTAAAATTCCAATTTAACTAGGTATCCTGCCTTTATCTGGCAACCGTACTCTCAATCAGAGAGGCTGGGGTCATGTGGCCACCGGCCTGCTGCTGGCTGTGAATCCCACCACTAAGGGCCTTAGCCCTTGGACTTCGGCCTTAATTCCAGCTAAAATGCAGGTGTTTCCAGAAGGGGTGAAACAGTTCTTATGGGTCCTGAGAACTGTATAGTGGGGTCTGTGAGCCCACCCGGAGAGGAGGCTTGCCAAGAAGATGGGGCAGGAGGCGGAGTCTTGGGGTCTAGGAACGATGGAGGGCGTTGGGAGGAGCCAGATGTTCTCACGTGGGACATACCCTTGGCTGCCAAAGGGAGAGAGCAAACTCGTTCCTCCTTCTCATCCCTCCAGAGACCCTCCTGGGCACCCCCAAGTTTGGCAGGATGCCCTGTGCTTTACTAATGGGGGCACCAGCCCTCTAGAGACCCCCTTTGGCAGGTCTCAGTTGAGGGGGGTGCAGGGAAGGAGCATTGATGTTTTAACTGGGCTTCTGGCGCCCCCTGGTGGCGACGGTGGGTTCCTGCCCCCCTCAAAAGCGGGGTGTCTCAGCTGGCTGCCCTGCCCTGGTTTGACCCACTACAGATGAACTGGACGGGACCTTAATGGGCCAGACCCTATCATCACCCCTACTCCCCCGGGGTGACCTGGGTGCCCCACAGAACCCCAATGCCAAGGCCACCGGGTCCCGGAAGATCCACTTCAACTGGCTGCCCCCTCCTGGCAAGCCAACAGGGTACCGGGTAAGGTGGGGGGCAACGAGGGTGGTGGATGGGGGAGGCTGGGCACATAGCGGGGAGGTGGGTCACCGGGGGGCAGAGGGCCCTTGAGGGAGAGGAGAGGGCATGCTTGGCCTCAGTGGACGGGGGAACCCCCATCTGTGCCCCAGGGGAGAGGCAAGTTCCTGGACTGTGGCCCCACCACCCCAGAAACACCTCTGCCCTGCCCCAGCCCTGCTGTGTGAACCTGGCAGGTCACTCGGTCCTGTCTGTGCGCAAAGGGGGTAACACAAGGGCAGGGCTCAGTGGAGGGACGATCAGCTCTGCCAGCTGCTCCCCACTGACCAGCCCCGCCCCGGGAGCAGGTGAAGTATTGGATCCAGGGTGACTCTGAGTCCGAAGCCCACCTCCTCGACAGCAAGATGCCCTCGGTGGAGCTCACCAACCTGTACCCGTACTGCGACTACGAGATGAAGGTGTGCGCCTACGGGGCGCAGGGCGAGGGCCCCTACAGCTCCCTGGTGTCCTGTCGCACTCACCCGGAAGGTGAGGCCTCGCCTTTCTGTCCATCCACCTGTCTGCCCCCCAGCTACCCTGATGCCAGCGTGCCCAGCCCTGTCCCCCGACCCCCTAGAACTCTGCCCCCTCTCTGCGGCTGACAGCTCTCTTCCTGCATCCCCTCCCCCTCCAGCTCCCAGCGAGCCGGGGCGTCTGGCCTTCAATGTCGTCTCCTCCACCGTGACCCAGCTGAGCTGGGCTGAGCCGGCTGAGACCAATGGCGAGATCACAGCCTATGAGGTCTGCTATGGCCTGGTCAACGAGGACAGCCGTAAGGATCTGGACCTCTCCTTCTGCCCCCAGGGAGGGGGCAAAGAGTGGGAGGAGGTCACGGCGTCCCGGGCAGTGGATGAGCCCATATGTCTGACTGCCTGGGGCATCGTTAGGTCTGTGGTCAGGTTTGGGCTGAGTTGCATTCCAAAGCCAGGCCCAGAAGCTCCCAGGGCGGGTAGGGATGGAGGGCCTGAGATTATATATGTGCAGTGGGGTCACAGGTCCAGGGCTGCCTGCCCACGCAGGTAACTAGAATGGCTCAATTCTACGCGGTTCTCTTAGGGCCAGAGTAGAGTCGACAGATTTAGCAAATAAAAGCAGAGGACGCCCTGAACTTCAAACAGACAATTTTTCTAGTACATTTCATGCAATATTGTATCTGGCAGCCCCAGGCCAAAGCACCTGGCAGAACTGTTATTTTTCTCCCAGTCCTGGAAAGGGGAGGGACCACCCCTGCCAGTTGTCAGGATGAGAAACTATTTGAGGGAACTTGGTCCCACCTCTCGCCTGGTGCGGGGCCCTTCTCCTTGCGCTCTCACCTCCGTTTGGCCCATCGCAGGGATGGAGAGCTGAGTCAGGCTTACCACCCCCAGGGTGGCCCGACAGGGCCGAGGGCAGCAGGATTGCTCTGGGTCTCAGGCTCCTTGCCCTTTACTAGCCTGGCTGACCAAACACAGCCTTGTCAGCAGCTGCATCACATCCTTGGCTCATTCTGAGTTTACAACACCCGGTCCACCCATGGACCACTGTCAGGAAGTGTTTTCCGACCCAGCCTTTAATCCCAGGAATGACTGACGGTTTCAGCCCACGGCCTTAGCCTGCTGAGGCCTCCGCTGTGTCACGAACATGCGAGGCAGGCCCGAGGGCATCAGCGACTTCGGGGTGGCCCCCTTCCCTTCTCCCCCTGGTGGACAGAGATGAGAGAGGGCGGTTAGAGACCTCCCCCGGCTGACAGCCCAACGTCAGCCAATTCTTGGAGCACAGCTGTTTACTTACCAAACAGCATCAAGGGACTTTCCCTGGTGGTCCAGTGGTTAAGAATCCATGCTTCCACTGCAGGGGGCACAAGTTCGATCCCTGGTTCGGGAATTAAGATCCCACAGGCCACACGGTGGGGCAAAGAAACAGCATGAAGCTTAGCAGGTGTTGTTTTTCCAGAGCTCTCCTTTGGACCCCTTGGGAACTGGGACATTTTCTGGTCTCCCAGACGTCTTCCAACATAGAGGGCCCCATCTTGTCACATGGGGGCCTAGGCACCGTACCTTGCTTAGAGCAGCCTGGGGTCTCTTCCTTCTCTCTCCCAGGGCTTGCGTCCACCCTTCCAGGTGTGGTGGAGGAGAGCTGCTTCCCCTCTGCTCTCGCCCTTAGCTCTCACAGGCCTCAGCCTGTCCTCAGGTGCAGGTTCAGGCCTGCCTCTCTCCTCCCGTCCCTGCCCAGGTGACCAGGGCAGCCGTGCATTTGGGGTTTGGCTGTGGACAGGGAGGCACAGGTGCTGAGGGCGCCCAAGCCTCTGGAGCCAGCGTCACGCAGACGCACATGGACGCAGGACCCTTTACCAATTGGTAGAGGTGACAGTGGGGCCGACTTGAGTCTAGTCTGTCTCTGCCACTTAACTTGGCGATGAGCCGCGTGGAGGCTTCTCTAAGCCAGTCACACCCAGGTTCTCAGGGCTTGGCACGCAGCTGGGTTTCAACAGTTGCTCGCTCCCTGACTCGTTCCCCAAACTCCTGGGTGCAGTTCAGGGGCTGTGCAACAGTCCTGGTGCACCAGAGGCAGGGATGCAGCAGGCCAGAAGCTGGTGACCCCTCTGAAGCACTCTCCCTGTCCCAGGACCCATCGGGCCCATGAAGAAGGTGCTGGTGGACAGCCCCAAGAAGCGGACGCTGCTCATCGAGAACCTGCGGGAGTCCCAGCCGTACCGCTACACGGTCAAGGCTCGCAACGGCGCAGGCTGGGGGCCTGAGCGGGAGGCCATCATCAACCTGGCCACCCAGCCCAAGCGGCCCATGTCCAGTGAGTGGCGGGTGGGAGGCACAGGGCAGACAGGGGCGGGCAGGAGGCCGAGGCTGGGGCCCTGGCTCACCCGCTCCCGCCCTGCAGTCCCCATCATCCCGGACATCCCCATCGTGGACGCCCAGAGTGGGGAAGACTACGAAAGCTTCCTCATGTACAGCGATGACGTGCTCCGCTCCCCGACGGGCAGCCAGAGGCCGAGCGTCTCTGAGGACACTGGTGAGTGGGCCTGGGACGCCTGCAAGGAAGGTGGGGGTCCTGGGTAGAGGGTGGGGCCGTCACTGGTGTCCAGAGAGAGCCAAGGGGCCAGTGAGCACTGGGCACGACGGTCACACCAGAAGTCCCCTCTCAGCCCCAGGCGAGCATCTACAAAGCCGACGGTTCGGCAGGCACTACACTGGCTCTGGGTACAGGGGGGACAAAGCCGACGTGGCCCCAGTGAATAGTGTGCACGTCTGTGAGGACAGGCAGAAAGACACGTGCTTGGGGCACATGCACACAGGCTCGTGCACATGGGACTGGAATCACAGTTTTGAGACTGGAGGGTTCACCAGCAGTGCCATGGAATCGGGCCACCTCCCAGGGACAGGGCTATGTGGGAGGAGGCAGGCCGGGCTCTGGGGCCCACAGAGCAGTGTCTCCCCACGCTGGCCCTGTACAGTGTGACGCAAAGAGCCCTCGACCGGGACTCTTGGGGACTCAGTTTTAGCTCTGGATCCGCTGCAGGAATTCAGATGAATCACCCTCTCTGTGCCTGTTTTCTGATCTGAAATGAGATGCCAATCACACACCACCATTAGTGAAAATCCTTCAGGATTTGTATTTTCTTCCATCCTTGCCTATACCAGGCCTCCATGGTGTCAAGCCTGGGTTTAAGGAACCCAAGCCCAAGGGTCTTGAGAGTTTTGAGGGTCTGAAGTAAAGAGCAGCTGGTACACAGCAGGTGCCCCAGCTTAGCTGCATTACACTTGGCTGCCTGTGACGCACTCCGGCTGCTGGAACTGCCCCTGGGAGGCCGGCAGGGGAGAGCTCACTCCCTCCGTCATCCAGATGGGAAACTGAGGCTCAGAGCAGGGAGTCCTCACAGCTGGTGGCAGAGCCCAGGCTCTAGTCCAGGGGTCTCCCCTCGCCAGCTGCAGCCCGGGCCGCCCTCTTCCACCTCTCGGGCGAGGGCCTCACCGGCCACCGGGCTCCCCGGCACACACCCGGATCCCAGAGAGCCAGAGGACGGGCTCACGTCACAGCGCCGCCCGCCTCCTCCCCCAGCCCCTCTGTGCAGCCGCCCGCGCCCCCCGGCGGTGCCAATGCGGCCCTTCGTTGTTCCCAAGGCGGCAGCGGCTGGAAGTTCGAGCCCCTGCTGGGGGAGGAGCTGGACCTGCGGCGCGTCACATGGCGGCTGCCCCCGGAGCTCATTCCGCGCCTGTCGGCCAGCAGCCGGCGCTCCTCCGACACCGCCGAGCCGCCCCGCGGGCCCCTGGACGACGGCGCCGCCGATGGGGGCGCGCGGGGTGCCGGCGGGGAGGGAGGTGACCGGCCTGCCCTCACCCGCACCCACCTAGGCTCGCTGGTTTGCTGCCTCTGGGCTCCAGCCAGAGCCCACTGCGGCCAGGCTGCCCGGCTGCCACCCCAGAGCCAAGGGACCCCAGGGCAGGCGCTGGGGCTCTCCCCAAAGCTAGACTGCCCCCAACCTTCCAAGTCTGTTGTGTCCAGGGCAGGCCCTGGTGCCCAAGGAGACCCCTCAGAGGCCTCAGGGGAGCCAAGGGCAGGCGTTTGGGCTTTCCCCAGGGCAGGGCCAACTGCAGGGGCAGTGAGTCCCCGGCTGAGGTCAGCGGCTGTCCATAGGGGCGTCCTGCCGGGCCACAGGACCTGAGTTGCAGATGCCTAGGGGGCCCTTGTACTCCTCCAAGGACCTCTATCCCTGGCGGGCCAAGGGAAGCAGGTTGTTTTTATGCCAAGGGCCCCCAGAGGGTAGGTAATCCAGGGAATTCCCAGGGCGCCCCGAGGGGCTCCAGGTCTGGTGCGGGCCGGTCCGGTGACCCTGCTCTACCCCACAGAGCACCTGGTGAACGGGCGGATGGACTTTGCCTTCCCGGGCAGTGCCAACTCCCTGCACAGGATGGCTGTGAGCAACGCCGCCTACAGCACCCACCTGAGCCCACACCTGCCCCACCGCGTGCTGAGCACGTCCTCCACCCTCTCGCGGGACTACCACTCGCTGACCCGCCCGGAACACTCGCACTCGTCCACGCTGCCCAGGGACTACTCAACCCTCACCTCCCTCTCCTCCCAGAGTGAGTGCCCGCCACCTCCCCTGCTCTCCCCTAATCCTTCCTCTCTTCCAGCTCCTGGAGGCTCGGGCTGCTGGCCTGCCGTCCCCCTCCTGCCCATCCTCTGACGTGCACACTTCCTGCCCTCTCACTCTTGTTTTGTCCTGCCCTAGGCCTCCCTCCCATCTGGGAACACGGGAGGAGCAGGCTTCCGCTGTCCTGGGCCCTGGGGTCCTGGAGTCGGGCTCAGATGAAGGGGGTCCCCCACTCCGGGGACTCAAGAGACTCTATAATCCTGGCTGGGCAGCCAGCAGCACCCTCTTGGGGCCCAGGTAGTACAGGGGTGGCCATCTGGTGCCTCCACAGCTGTCCTGCACCATCTGTCACCCATCCACCCACCGCCGCCGCTGCCCGTGCCGCCTTACCGTCCATTCCATCCACATCAGCGCTGGTGCCTAACGCAGCTTCTGTCCTCTGGGGGTGCTGGGCTGGGGCAGGAGAGGGGCCAGGCCAGCTGAGGAGGGTGGGGGCCGGCTGACTCACGAGCTCACCCCTTCTCGGCACAGGCAGGGCCCGCACCCACGTCCTGCACAGGACATTCAGGAGGTGCTGAGTGGCCTGGACAGGGTGTTGCAGGGTGAGTGGGCCACCTGGCCAGCGGTCCATGCAGGCGCCAGAGGCGAGGGTGGTCAGGGCTAGAACTAGGACTCCTGCCCAGACACCCCCGACACCGGCTGACTGTGGCCTCCTGTCTCCAGGCTCCCGCTTGGCTGCAGGTGTGCCCAACACACCCACCCGCCTGGTGTTCTCAGCCCTGGGACCCACGTCTCTGAAAGTAAGCTGGCAGGAGCCGCAGTGTGAGCGGGCGCTGCAGGGCTACAGCGTGGAGTACCAGCTGCTGAATGGCGGTGAGGCACGGCTGCTGTCGGGCTGACACGCGGGGACACCTGACTGTCAGGAATCCACCCAAGTCCCTCGAACACTAATGCTCCCCCCACCACCCACCTTTCTGAGAGAGTCTCGCTCTTCTAAGACTCCCACTGCCTCTTCTGATGAGTCCTCATCCACCTCCCTAGGCCTCTCTCCAAATCATTCCCACTGCTAGGTTTTACCTAACAAGGCCTCACCGGCCTAGGGACCCAGGGCCTCTGCTGGCCTCTGAGATGTCTTTTCAGGAGTCGGGAAGTGGTACTTCCGTGGGCAGACACTCGCGGCAGCATGCCCTGGGCCCATAAACGGCCAACATACACAGATGGGATTTCAGGTGCCACTCATCCCTTGTATAGCGTACAACCTGAACAGCCAACCATACTATACAAGGCTGACCCCACCGGTACCCTAGCCACAGCTAGTGCTGGGTGGGTGGTGGCTAGGTCTTGACAGTAGCCTAGGGAAGGGGTGGGATCAGGCCGGGGATAGGAATGAGGAATGCTGCTGCTCTGCTACCTGCCTCCGTCCCCACCCAGGTGACCTGCATCAGCTTAACATCCCCAACCCCAGCCAGACTTCGGTGGTGCTGGAAGACCTCCTGCCCAACCACTCCTACGTGTTCCGCGTGCGGGCCCAGAGCCAGGAAGGCTGGGGCCCAGAGCGCGAGGGTGTCATCACTATCGAGTCACAGGTGCACCCACAGAGCCCTCTCTGCCCCCTACCGGGTGAGTTACCCCCCCCACCCTGACAGTGGTCCCCCCATCTTGTACCCACAAACCCACCGACACCCTTCCTCTGCTGTCCCCAGGCTCTGCCTTCACTTTGAGCACGCCCAGCGCCCCGGGCCCACTGGTGTTCACCGCCCTGAGCCCAGACTCTCTGCAGTTGAGCTGGGAGCGGCCGCGCAGGCCTGACGGCAACATCCTCGGCTACCTGGTGACTTGTGAGATGGCCCACGGAGGAGGTGCTGCCCGCCCCAGGGTCAGGGGGACCAGGGGGAGGGTGGAGGGGGAGCCACCGAGGCTAAAGGCATCTTCCCTGCCCAGAGCCAGCCACCACGTTCCTGGTGGATGGCGACAGCCCCGAGAGCCGGCTGAAGGTGCCAGGCCTCAGCGAGAACGTGCCCTACAAGTTCAAGGTGCAGGCCAAGACCACCCAAGGTTTCGGGCCGGAGCGTGAAGGCATCATCACCATCGAGTCCCAGGCTGGAGGTAGAGGCCGCTTCACCCCTTCTCTGGCCACACCTTCTCCTGGCACCACCCTCTGACTGGCCCCTCTGCCCACTCCAGGCCCCTTCCCACAGCTGGGCAGCCACTCGGGGCTCTTCCAGTACCCAATGCCAGGAGAGTACAGCATCACCACCACCCACTCCAGCACCACTGAGCCCGTCCTACTGGGTGAGTTGCCCGGCGGGGGCTCCTGGCTCTCCCGGGGGGAGCACAGCGCCAACAGAGGAAAGGGGGTTGGGGACCCAGGTGGACCCTTCAACACCTCTTCCCCTACAGACGGATTGACCCTGGGGTCCCAGCACTTGGAAGCCCATGGCTCCCTCACCCGGCACGTGACACAGGAGTTTGTGAGCCGGACACTGACCACCAGTGGAACCCTCGGCACCCCTGTGGACCAACAGTTCTTTCAGACCTGAGCCCCCGACCCCCACCTCCTCTCCCTGGCGCTGCCTCAGCTACTCCATCCCTGGACCCCTGGCGACCAGCCCGCTCGCATGCTGATCGCAGGGCCGGTGCCTCTGGCCACAGAGCAGGGGGTAGGTGTCCTCTGGGAGGCACAAAGGGGTCCCGGAAGGCCCTTCGGCTGCCCTCCTACCCTGGGCCCAAGCCCATTTGTAACCAAAGAGCTATAGGACCAGCACGACAAGGCCCCGGCTTTGCTCTGCACTTAATAAAAGATTTTGCTACCGCTGAGCTCTGCCCTGTCCATGTTTCTGGGGCCTGCCCAGAGCAGGGGAGCAGTTCTTATACACACCTTCCTCTGATGCCCAAGCACACATCCACCTCTGGAGACAGGCAGGTATCAGAGCCAGAGGTAATACAAGTTTATTGAGCACCCAGGTTGGAGGGCAGGCCTGCCGTGGGCCGGCCTGGGAGGGCCTCACAGGCACAGCACCTGGGCGCCGTCGGCCGCCTGGGAAAGGTAGAAGGTGGCGGTCCCGCTGTACTGCCCCTGTAGGAGGGACGGGTGGGGTGGGGTCTGAGCACAGCACGGCCCTAGGAACCCATCTCTCCCGCTCCCCCCAGTCTCTGGCACCTACCCACCTGGATGTGCTGCATCACTAGGGAAGCGGCAGAGGCCTCCAGCAGGGTCACCGTGGAGCCACCAAAGCCACCGCCTGTCATGCGGCTGCCATAAACCCCGGGCGCAGAGAGCGCAGCCTCCACCAGCTGATCCAGCTCGGGGCAGCTCACCTCGTAGTCATCCCTGCAGAGAGGACACGGGGGGAGGCGGGAGGCCTTGAACCAGCCCCATCCGGCACAGGGGACAGCCTGTGACCAGGAGGTGATGGGCACCCGGGGGTCTCACCTGAGCGAGTTGTGACTCTCCACCATGAGGCGGCCGAAGGCTCTGTAGTCGCCGCGGCTCAGGGCGGCTGCTGCCTGGGCTGTGCGCTGGATCTCGCCCACCACGTGCCGCGCCCGCCGGAAGGCCTCCCCGCTCATCAGCTCCCTGCCAGCTGGGGCGGAAAAGGAGTCAGCAGACCCACCATCCACCGCCTCTGGGCCCCTGTGGACGTGGAGGAGGGGCACGATGGCTCCAGGGCGCTGGCTGGGGGGGGCGGGGGCATCTCCAGTCTGAGACCTGGTTCTGACCAAGCTGTGGGTAGAACCTCGGGTTGGTGACCAAGGTTTCAGAGCCCCCCCTCCTCGACTAGAAAAGGGGACAACCGCCTCATTTGGCGCGCAGGGGAGGCTGAGCAGACACATGGAGTGCCCCCAGCAGGGCGCCTGGCACACAGTGGGGGCTCGATAAACAGCAGTTTGAGCCCCAGACTCAGTGCTTCCATGGTGCGTGGGACACAGTGCTGCCTTCAAGAGGCCAAGACAGAACAGGAAGGAAAAGTCCTGCTGGCGTTTTTGCTGGAGTTAACAGCGAAGCCTCCGAGGGCCAGGGCTCCGGAGTTGGGATACAGACCAGGTCTGCCCGGGGCACCCCAGGGAACCAGCAAGCTGTCCCACTGGCTAACGCTGAAGCCGGCAGAGCAAGCTGAGTCGCTAACGGCAGCCCCGAGCGCTTAGGACTTTACAACTTGACTCTGGGCGCCAGAGAGGTTTTGGGAGCAGGGGCGGCATGGAGCTGAGCTCTAGTTGATGAAAGTGACTGCCTTGCGCAGAGGGCCCTGCTGGGAGAAGCCAGCGCCGGGAGATGGCAGCTGTTAAAACAGTCAGAGACCAAGAGAGGCCGGGTGTGGGGAGGAAGGAAAGGCGGGCAGGGATGACTCAGTGTCCTGAAGTTTCAGACAGCAGCGACAAGGGTGAGGAAATAACAGAAAAGGGGAAGTCAAAAGGAGAGGCGTCCAGGGGCTTCCCTGGTGGCGCAGTGATTGAGAGTCCGCCTGCCAATGCAGGGGACACAGGTTCGAGCCCTGGTCCTGGAAGATCCCACATGCCGCGGAGCAACTAAGCCCACGCACCACAATTACTGAGCCTGCGCTCTAGAGCCCACGAGCCACAACTACTGAGCCTGCACTCCTAGAGACCGTGAGCCACAACTACTGAAGCCCGTGTACCTAGATCCTGTGCTCCACAACAAGAGACGCCACCGCAGTGAGAAGCCCGAGCACCACAATGAAGAGTAGCCCCCGCTCACCACAACTGGAGAAAACCTGCGTGCAGCAACGAAGACCCAATGCAGCCAAAAATAAAAACAAACAAACAAACAAAAAAAACAACCCATCACAGGGACTTCCCTGGCGGCGCAGTGGTTAAGAATCCACCTGCCAATGCAGGGGACAAGGGTTTGAGCCCTGTTCCAGGAAGATCCCACATGCCGTGGAGCAACTAAGCCCATGCGTCACAACTACTGAGCCTGTGCTCTAGAGCCCGCAAGCCACAATTACTGAGCCTGCACGCCACAACTACTGAAGCCCACGCACCTAGAGCCCGTGCTCCACAACGAGAAGCCACCGCAATGAGAAGTACGCACACCGCAACAAAGAGTAGCCCCCGCTCGTCACAACTAGAGAAAGCCTGTGTGCAGCAACGAAGACCCAACACAGCCAAAAATAAATAAATTTATATAAAAAAAAGTCCATCACGGTGTTAGGTGTGATTACCAGAAAACGGTTAAGTAAATTACAGTGCACCTAGATGCTGAAATGCTATGTAGCTTTAAAAAGCCATGTTGATGACAGGCCTTTCATGACATAGAGAAGGGCTCTGAGATAATGTTAAGTAAAAAAAAAAAAGGGCAGGTGGCAACACTGCGTATACTCAATCTTGAGAATACAGATGTTGAAACTAACATAACATTGTAAGTCAGGGATATTTCAATTAAAAATTTTAAAACTGGGACTTCCCTGGTGGTACAGTGGTTAAGAATCCGCCTGCCAATGCAAGGGACACGGGTTCGAGCCCTGGTCCGGGAAGATCCCACGTGCCGCGGAGCAACTAAGTCCGTGTGCCACAACTACTGAGCCTGCACTCTAGAGCCTGCGAGCCACAACTACTGAAGTCCACGTGCCACAGATACTGAAGCCTGCACACCTAGAGCCCGTGCTCCACAAGATAAGCCACCGCAATGAGAAGTACGCACACCACAACGAAGAGTAGCTCCAGCGCGCCACAACTACTGAAGCCCATGCACAGCAACGAAGACCCAATGCAGGACTTCCCTGGTGGCACAGTGGTTGAGAGTCCGCCTGCCGATGCAGGGGACACAGGTTCGTGCCCCGGTCCGGGAAGATCCCACATGCGGCGGAGCGGCTGTGCCCGTGAGCCATGGCCGCTGAGCCTGCCCGTCCGGAGCCTGTTGCTCCGCAACAGGAGAGGCCACAACAGTGAGAGGCCCGCATACAGCAAAAAAAAAAAAAAAAAAAAAATGCAGCCAAAAAGAAAAAAAAATTTAATTAATTAATTTTTAAAAAGATACAGATGTAGAAAAACACTGGAAGGAAATATACTAAAATGCTAATAGTGGCTATCTCTGGGTAGTGATCTTATAGCTTGTTATTTTCTTCTTTGTACTTTTTTTTTTTTGGCTGCGTTGGGTCTTCATTGCTGCACACGGGCTTTCTCTAGTTGTGGCGAGCAGGGGCTACTCTTCGTTGTGGTGTGCGGGCTCCTCATGGTGGCTTCTCTTGTTGCGGAGCACGGGCTCTGGGCACTCAGGCTTCAGCAGTTGTGGTACATGGGCTCTAGAGCGTAGGCTCAGTAGTTGTGGCTCACGGGCTTAGCTGCTCTGCGGCATGTGGGATCTTCCCGGACCAGGGCTCGAACCCGTGTCCCCTGCATTGGCAGGCAGATTCTTAACCACTGCACCACCAGGAAAGTCCTCGTCTTTGTACTTTTCTGTATTTTCCATGGTGGATACTTAATCCTCACATTAGAAAAAGCAATACGGAGATTTCAAGCAGTCCTAAGTCAGCAGTGTTGGGGGAGTGGGCAGAGCTTGGCAGAGGTCCCTGGAGGTGAGGGGACGTACATCCGGGTCAAAGCCACAACGAGAGCCCGGAAGCCCCCCTCACCCCAGGGTGCCCAGCCATCTCCAGGACACAGTGCACCCAGCCAGCTCTCACCCTCCAGCTCCTCCAGCTGCACCTCACGAAGGCTCTCCTTGCCCAGCGCCCGGGCCACTTCTTCACACTGGCGCCGCCGCAGGGGATACTCGCTGGAGCCCAAAGAGTGGCGGACGTTGGAGTTGGTGATGAGCACAGCCAGCTTGGGATCCAACAACGGCACCAGGCTTGTCTCCAGGGACCTGAGATGGAGATGGAGCCAGGAAGATGACAAGGCCAAGCGTCTGTTTGCCGCGCATGTTTCATCCAGGAGCTCTCCTACGAGGTGGGAGGGGACAAGGGGAGCCCCTGACCTGCAGTCAATGAGCAACGCGTGGCCTTTCTGCCCCAGCAGTGCGATGAGCTGGTCCATGATGCCACAGGGCACCCCTGCGAAGCTGTGCTCAGCCCGCTGACACACCCGGGCCCGGGCGGCTACTGTCCCCGAGTCTGCAGCACAGGGCAAGGTGGGAAGGCTGGGGCCCAGGAGGGGGCACTAGGGGTGGGAGGGTGGGAGCAGCCCCCAGTGTGTCCAGTGATACTCCAGGGAGATTCCCCACCCACTCCCCCAAAGCCACAATTGGGGTAGGAAGCTCTGATCACAGGACCTCAGGGAAGGAGGGTTGCGTTGGGAGCTGGGGTCTAGGAGGTACCTGGGCAGAGCTGCTGCAGGAAGGTATACGTGGCCACTTCCAGGGATGCTGAGCTGGACAGCCCACCCCCCAGGGGCACTGAGCTGACCACCACTGCACTGAAGCCAGGGAGGGGGGCAGCTGCAGGAGAAAGAATAGATGACGGTAAGACGGGCCATCTGGGAGGATGAGCACAAGAAGGGCATGTATCCTGGTATAAAGGAGGCAACTGCCTGGCAGCTGCTCCTGGGGAACTGTGTCTCAATTGTCAGAGGCCACCAACCTGTTGGGCCAAGGGGTCCACCGCCCTCCATCCTCCTACCCTGAGGTTCCTGGGACACAGACTCCTAGTTCTCCTGGTTTAGGGCTCTGGAGACCAACGGGCTGGGGTTTGAACCCTGGCTCCTCCAATCGTGTCATGGGCAACCCAGGGCAAGTTCTAGAACCTCTGCGGGCATCAGTCTCCTCACCTGTACCATGGGGATGCTCCACGCTGCATGCCCTACCCCACAGTGGATTAGATGAGCTAACGAGCTTCGCGGCTGAGAGACAGGAATTTGACCCAGGCCTGGGCCCCATACCTGGGTAGTGCTGAATCACTCCCTTGACGTAGTTGGCCCAGTGGGGGGCCCCAGGCTCCAGTGGCCGCTGGGTTGTGGGCAGGGGAAACTGCAGCCGGCGGGGCTCGTCGGCATCCTCAGAGGTGGTAAGGAGGGAGATAAGCCCATCTGCCCGGGGGCTGCCCACCAGCACAGTCCCAAGCTCCAGCGCCTGGCAGAAGAAACAAATAGTATGCAAAACTTCCACTACCAAGGGGCCAGGGACAGACAAGGAGGTGACCTCCAGGCTCAACATGAAGGGAATAGGGAGTGTCTCAGGGAAGAGCCTGCATGTCCATCTGGCCTTGGGGGGCTTGGGTCCCACCCCATAGGTCTTCAGGGGCAGGGCCAGTGCAGCGGGAGTGCAGACCTGGACTCTGCCCTAAGCGTGGGCTCCTGGCTGTGGGTCAGTAGGAAAACAGAATCAGACGAGCTCTTTCTGACGCCTTCCCATTTTGGAAGATGCACAGTGGGATGGACATGGCCCCAGGCTAAGGCAGCTCCATCTCAGCTGTGTGACCTTGAGCAGATCACTAGCCCTCTCTGTGCCTCCACTCCCTCCTCTGCGAACTGAACGGGCCGGACCAGGAGGCTTAGGGCTACTTCGCCTCGGTTTACAGTTGGGCCCCGTTCCGCATCCCCCCACAATCTGAGGTGGCTCCCAAGGAGATGGCGAGGACCAGCGGTCCATAGCCTACTTCCTCGCGGATTCCCCGTTTCCTCCCTTCCAACGTGTGAAATGCCCCGTCCTAGGGTCTCTCCCACGTGCTCGTCCCCCACACTCGGCTGGAGTAAAAGTTCGGAGCGGCCCGCCCAACAGTGCAAGCGGGGAGATGGCGCCTCCCCCGCAGCCCCTCACCATGGGCAGCACCAGGCCCTGGTTGTAGTCCGTGTGCTCCCCGATGAGGTTGACGCGGCCCGGGGCCGACACGGCCAGCTCGGGCTCGGCCCCGAACTCCTCCAGGAAGGCTCTCCGGGCCTTGGCCAGCAGCTCCCCGGGCTGTCGCTGCTCGGAAGCGGCCATGACACTCACCCTGCGGCTCTGCCGGGCGCAGTCGGGTCGGCTCGGGATGCTCGGGGCGGAGCCGCGCTGCGTCGGCTCACACCGCCCCAAATCGGGCCGCGCTGGCTCCGCCCCGCCCGCGGTTCCGGCCCAATCCACCAGCTGGGCGCGCGGGGCGGGCTGGCGGCGGGCTTTCCAAAGAAGTGCTGGGCGCCCAGCGGGGCGGGTATTGGCCGGCCCGGGACATCTGAGCTGCTCTTTCCTGGCCCTGGTGCCCCTCTCTGTGTCCACACCCATCCACCCAGTCATCTACCGCAGCCGGAGCAATAGAGCTGGCCTCCCACACCTGGGTTTCCCAAAAGGATCTCCTAGGTCCTAAAGTCCTGCAACCGTGAGGTCACCAGCCTCTGTTCATAAATCTGTAAGAGGGCCGCCACACAATCAGTGTAAATAGAAATAAGGAAAGCCAAGTGTGGTGGAGTCACTTTCTACACGCTTCTTTTCTAGAGTGGACCTGCTGGCCCAGCTCCTAGCAATGGAGGAGTAGGGAGGGTGGAGATGACAGCAGTGGGCCCAGCCCCTCCTGGAAGGACCCACCCAGCTGCCAAGGTAGGTTGGTCGGTTGGCCCCAGCAGGTGCTTTCTCAGCCTGGAAACTTGGTCCCAGGGCCTGGTGCCCAGAGTGTGACACTAGCCACCTCCTCTCTCACCAGCCTGCATCCTAAACCTTCAAGCTGTCCCCAACACCTCACTGGAAGCCTGTCCACAGTTGGCCACCCCATATGAAACCTTGGAGGGGAAAGGCTGAAATGTAAGCAGACTCTTCGGGATTAGAGTGGGGGTTTTGTGGAGGGTTGCAGCCAGGGTAGCTTGGGGTCTGCTCAGGGGGTTGCCCCAAGAACATTCAAAAGTCAGCTCTGAAAACTCCTAGAAGTAAACGTAAGGTTAAACCTTTGGGACCTTGGCTTGGTCAATGGTTCTTTAGATATGACACCAAAAGCACAAGCAACAAAAGAAAAATACGTAAATTGTACTTCATCAAAATAAAATACTTTTGAGCATCTAAGGATCACCCCATCAAGAAAGTGAAAAGACAACCCACAGAATGGAAGAAAATATTTGCAAATCATATTTAAGGGACTTGTATCAAGAATGTATAAAGAGGGCTTCCCTGGTGGCGCAGTGGTTAAGAATCTGCCTGCCAATGCAGGGGACACAGATTCGAGCCCTGGTCCTGGAAGATCCCACATGCCGCGGAGCAACTAAGCCCGTGTGCCACAACTACTGAGCCTGTGCTCTAGCGTCCTCGAGCCACAACTACTGAGCCCACGTGCCACAACTACTGAAGCCCGCGTGCCTGTGCTCGCACCCCTGTGCTCCGCAACAAGAGCAGCCACCGCAGTGAGAAGCCCGCGCACTGCGATGAAGAGTAGCCCCCGCTCGCTGCAACGAGAGAAAAGCAACGAAGCAGCAACAAAGACCCAACGCAGCCAGAAACAATAAATAAATTATAAAAAAAAAAGAATGTATAAAGAGGGACTTCCCTGGTGGTGCAGTGGCTAAGAATCCGCCCGCCAATGCAGGGGACACGGGTTCGAGTCCTGGTCTGGGAAGATCCCACACGCCACGGAGCAGCTAAGCCCTAAATAAATTTTTTAAAAAAGAAAGAAGAATGTATAAAGAGCTCTTACAACTCAACGGGAAAAAAGACAACTTAAAAATGGGCAGAAAGACTAAATATAAGGCTTGGGGATCAATAAAGAAAAGGTTTAAAAGCTTGAAAAAAATGGGCAAAAGATTTGAACATTTTTCCAGAGAAGATATGAAAAGATGCTCAACATCATTAGTCATTAGGAGAATGCAAATCAAAACCACAATGAGGGGCTTTCCTGGTGGTACAGAGGGTAAGAATCCACCTGCCAATGCAGGGGACATGGGTTCGAGCCCTGGTCCAAGAAGATCCCACATGTCATGGAGCAACTAAGCCCATGTGCCACAACTACTGAAGCCCGTGTGCTTAGAGCCGCAACAAGAGAAGCCACCACAATGAGAAGCCCGCACACTGCAACAACGGGTAGCCCCCGCTCGCTGCAACTAGAGAAAGCCAGCCAACGAAGACCCAACGCAGCCAAGAAATAAACAAATTAATTAAAAAAAAACCCCACAATGAGGTAGTACTTCGCATCCATTAAGATGGCTTAAGTTAAAAAAATAAAAAAGACAGAAAATAGCAAGTGTTGGTGAGGATATGGTGAAATCAAAACCCTCATTCACTGCTGCTGGGAATGTAAAACAATTCAGCAGTTCCACAAAATGTTAACCATAGAGTTATCGTGTGACTCAGCAATTCCACTCCTAAATGTACACTCAAGAGAAAAAATATATCCACACAAAAACTTGTACATTAATGTTCATAGCAGCACTATTCACATTAGCCCAAAGGTGGAAGCAATCCAAAAGGGAAAAATGAATAAACAAAATGTGGCTTATACAAGGGAATATTATTCAGCCGTAAAAAGAATGAGGTTCTGATACCTGCTACAACATGGATAAGCCTTGAATACAGTAAATGAAGGAAGCCAGTCACAAAAGACTACAAATTGTATGATCCTGTCCAGACGAAATGTCCAGAAGAGGCAAATCTATAAAGACAGAAAGTACATTAGTGGCTGCTTGGGGCTGAGGGGAATGGGAGAATAAGAGGGTGTTAGGAAACAATACCAAGTTCCATTTGTGGTGATGAAAATGTTCTAAAATTGACAGTGGTGATGATTATCCGTATCTGTGAATATACTGAAACCACTGAATTACACAATTTAAATGGGCCTTTTGAGCACTCCTCAGTAAAGCATTTTTTGGCATAGGCAAAATAAAACAAGACAAAACGGTGAGTGGCCCTTGGGGCTGGTTGAAATGGAATTAAACTCACAAACCATGTCTCCCCACGAGGCAATGACTGGAGAAGCCTCCCCGACTCTACGCATCATTTTCCCACCTCAGCTTTGATGTCCAACAGCTCTGAGCCCAAATCTTTGCCCTTACTATTGTGTGATCTTGGTCAGATGACTTAACCCCTCTGAGCCTTAGTTTCTCATCTGTAAAGTGGGGCTAGTGTGTTTCCTTCCTAACAGACTGTTTCAAAAGGAAGTGAATGAGGTCATCTTCATAGAGTGCCCAGCCCTGCCTCTGGCACTTGGTAAGCACGGAATAAATGTTTACTATTATGATCAATCGTCCATTAATACAACAGACATTGTTGGACTCTCCAGCAGGCAGTGGGCCAGATAAAAGCCTTGGTCTCTGATAGGGAGGCAGTCTCAATCTGACTCTCGCCCCACCCTGACTGAGATAAATGCTCTGAAAAAGGAATAAAGAGCTTTCTGGGAATTCTGATCACTAGGTGGCCCACACCCCTGTTTATTTCCATTGTTTCATTTTGATTGAAAACACCCCCTTTGATCCATAGTCATCATTTGTATGTTTCAGTTGTTGGAAAACCTGATTTGACCCAAGGGCAGGTGCTCCTGATGGCTCACTCTGGACTCTGAAACACTGATTTCATTTGGGAGACCTGTTTACTCTCAGTGTTTGAATCCCATCTAGCATGTTACATAAAATTTGTTCAGAAGAAAGTCTGCCTCTGACCTTTGACCCTCCCTCCCATTTCCTGGCCAGATGTCACAAGACTGGGGGGAAGGTGGCACCTTAAAGGGGACACTGTCACCCAAAGTCTGTCCTCTGCTCTGCTGGCCAAAAAAACTTACTTGTATCAGAGGAACCAGAGCCAACTGTCACACAGGACTGAGGTGTCATGATAGAATTCTCAGTAATAGCCCCCACGGGGACAAATTATCCAGTGGTGGGAATACCACCCGTGCCAGCTGAGTGCCCAGTGGCCTAGGCAAGCTGTTTGTCCAGGTCATGGCGAGACCGGGCCCACCACTGAGGACAGGTGTCCCAGAGGCAGCTCTTCTCTCCCAGAGTCCGTGTTTGTCCCCACGCTCAATTCTTAGCCCTTGGGCCCTCCCTGCTGGACCCAGTCTTTCTTCATGCAGTGAACGTCTGTGTACTTCATGCAGCTCTGGCCTCTCCACTGCAGTTAAAGACTGGTTTCCTGATGGGACTGGGATCCACATCTCCCAAGCTAATATCTACAGTCTCTGAAAATGTTTGCTCTCAGCAGATGGCTCACGCTTTCACTCATTCTGGGAGGTTCTTTTTGTTGTTCCCAGGGGGTTAACCTATCTCCTGATTTGGGCCCCCTTTGCCCTTCTGCTACATTAATGATAACAGCTTCTGTAATATTGATAACACTAATATCAAGCTTGTGGTAAACCCTGGTATCAGGGCTGAGATGCAGCCTGCAGGGCAGCACAGGTTGTTCACTACCAGTGCCTGTTCTGATTGGTCAGTGCTCTGGACTTCTGTTTTAAAGGCACCAGACTTTGCACACATTGTTTCATTAAATCCTTACAAGCCTATTGGGTAGACACTGGTTTTATTCCCATTTTACAGATGAGGAAAAGAAGCACAAATGGGTTAAGGAACTCATCCAAGTAGGACAGCTGGGTCTTGAACCTGGGTCTGTCTGATACTGAGATTGGTTGTACTGTAACCACCCTGTCCCCAGGAGCACTTTGACCTGCCGCAGCCTCTGCTCTGCCAGCCTCTGCTTACTGAAGAATTAAAATCCAAAGCTCAGCCTCATAGCAAGGAACAGGAGGGGCAGCTGCTCTCCTGGACCCCTGGAGCCCCAGTTCCTACATGGAACCCTCCCAATTTGGAAGCCAGGCCAGTAACCAAAGCTCTTGGGAACCTGACTGATTCTTGGCCACCCATGCCAGAAGCAGATCCAGCCAGATGCGCTGTGGGGCTGCCAGGGCTTTGGGTTGGCCAGCAAACACACCCAGAGTCTGTGCTGTGTGCCAGGCACGACTCCAGAGGCAGACCAGACTCAGGTCTTGCCTTTGGAGCACCGGGAGCTTCTTGTCCATCCCCGGCCTCAGATGCCCCGCTAAGAGGCACCAGCTGCAGGCCTCGTCTTTATTTGGTACCCCCACCGTGTCCCTGAAGCTCCTGCCCTCTAGGCTGACGACCACCCTGCTGATGCCTAGGCAGGGAGCAAATCCAGACTCACAAGATGCAGCTGCGGCTGTCTCTCCCTGCACCTCGCCCTAGGCACAGCAGCTGGCAGGTCTCCAGGCCACCGTGGGTGGGCAGGAGGACTGAGGCTGGTCAAAGGCAGGGCACTGAGGAGGGAGAGGCCCTTGGACTGTCACAGGACCCTCAGGTTCATGAAGGCTGGGCCTTGGACCATCCCGTCCAACCCCATCCCGTCCCCTCTGCTGATGCTCTTAGCTCAATGCCAGGCAGTGAGGCGCTTATGGGAAAGGTCCTGGAGCCTAGTGTGTCCGACAGAGAGGGTGGGAACGGAGTAGCGGTTAACGGAGCCTGGGCACCATCTCCCTGCGGACGTGTGCAGTCCCTCACATACCCCTCAGCCAGAGGCGGCCAGCCCGAAGCCTGCAGCCCACCAGCCTCCCTTCCCCAGAGCCCTTCTTGCCACCAGTACTGGTGAATTGGAGATGGCCTTCTTCCTTTCAGCCCACTCTCCCTTCCACTGTGTATATTCCCAGAACTGCAGCTCCCTGAAGGGGGGCTGGTAGCTGCCAGAGAGAAGACCCCAGACACTGACTGCCCAACCACGCCCCTCTGTGCCCCTTTCCAGACCCCATGTGGCCTTTTAGCTCCTCCAAGAGTCACGGCCTCACTGAAGAGCTGCCCCGCCACCCCCTGCCTTGCTTCCCTAGCTGGGGTGTAGGGGGGGTGTCTGCAGAACCTCTTAGCTTCTTTCTCAGGAAGGGCAATGGGGTAGGTGGAATGGGGGCGGAGGGTCCCTGGCTGGACACTGGACATAGTGCTCAGGTGAGGACACCAGGACAGGCTGGGGACACATCACACACAAGTCCCATGACTCTGCTTGGAACAATGCTGATTGTCGGGGTGGGATTCCCTCACTGCCAGGGGCAGCTGGGCAGCAGGCAGAACAGGGAGCAGGCACCTCTCCACCCACCCCAGGAGGGAGGACAGCAGCCTCTGATCCCTGCTCACAGCACACCCTGTGAACATGCGCAAAGCTGTCCCAGCTGCACCCACCCACCTCAGCCCACAGCCTTGCTCATCCCCCAGACCTGCCGACCCAAAGGGTTCAGGGGCCAAAAGGCCGGCCACCTGGCCAAGGACATCAGCCTTCTCTCTGAGCAGGCTGCAGGGATTTGGGTTAGCAACCTGGGCAAGGATCAGTTCTTCCTTCCTTCCTTCCTCCAGGCTTGCCTTCAGGAAGGTAGGTGGAAGGCTGGCTGCTTGTGCTGGAGTTGCTGGCCAGAAGCCAGGCCCAGCTCAATGGAATGGTCTGGGCTGGTGACACCCCTGAGGAACGCCTACAGAAGCAGGTGTGACCGCCAACAGGTTTAGGGAAGGAAGAGACTGTGGAGCTCAGACCACATTGAGCTCAGCTGTGTTCTTATATCAGCGCCCAAGGTGGGGCCCAGGGAAATACGCTGTGACTGCCGTGGTGGTGACTGTGAAGGGATGGGGAGGTAGGGGTGAGGACTGAATGTCCAGGGTGGAGGCTGAAGGCTCTTGGGCCTAGCCTACCCAGTGAGACGACCGCTACAGAAGGTGTGCTGAAAACGACACCTCCCCCTTCTCTGTGGCAGGGTAGGTTGGCCACAGGCCGGAGGAACTGATCCCTGACCTTCTGCTGTTGCTCCCATAGGCAGGCTGGCCCTTGCCTGCAGAAACTTAAGGGCAAGCCCTGGAGTTTCCTGCTGATCCAATGGCAGACAGCTGACTAGACTGTGTACACCCTCTGCTGCCCAACCTGAAAGTGTTCCAGAAGGGGCCTGCTTTCCTACTAAGGCAAACCCCAGCCCCAACACCTGACACCAAGCAAGGAACAGTGCTTGCAAGGAACCAGGGAGGGGAGCCCCCGGACACAACACTCAGGGAGAGCTGAGGAATGCACTCCTCCCCCCCCCACCCCCAACTACCAGCTGAGTCAGAAGGCAAGGCTTCCTGGACATTCCCCCACAGAACTTTGTGAAAGAAGAACATCATCCAAATGAAGACCATTAACAAGATGAGAAAGTCTCAACTTTAGAAACTTTATTTTTGTCTCACCCATCAACAGCACAAGATGTCTTCATCAGCTCCAATTTTTGCTTGCTTTTCTCCTCAGACTCTGTTCTACCATCTTAACCCATGAATATTGTAACATGTGGGCAGTTCCCTAGAACCAGAAAATATTTCTGCCTGTCGGCTTAAAAATTAAAAGTGTGGAAGTGTAAGTTGCACTATTTTAGCAGATTCCAAGCTGCCCAGTAAAATCCTACCTTGGGATGCAGACTTCGTGAGAAAGTCTGTCACCTACTCTAGCTCGAGTGGTAACTCAAGGAGACGCATCACCATAGCCGTTTCTCTACTTGTGTTTGTAACTCCCACTCCACACCACATTCCACTGGCTAGGATTTCAATGTCCTTCACAAGAACAATGCAAATAATTGGTTCCAGAACTCGTTATGATGGACCTTCTAGGAAACCAGTTCATTATACTGTATCAAATTTCGACACCTCATAAAAAGCTCACTAAATTACCGAGATTCCCAATCCTAATCTGCCTTGCCTCTTTCCAATCCTAAACCCCTTAAACCCTAAATTTGAAACTAGTCCAAACTTAAAAAAACACCCACCAAACTGTTTTATCGTGGCATAGAGACTTCCTACAACTACTGACTTCAAATTATACAGAATTCTTTTGTCTGATAGGTGTGGTTCTTGTGCCCATGTCCCTCTGACATACTATGCTTCACTGGTGGCCATCATTGGTCAAGAACACTAGTTTCATACTGAAAAGGCGGCTTAAACTAAAGATTCTATACCTGTGGGCTTGTCTTAAAATAACTCACTTTATGAAGAGATCTATAAACGTGCTTCACAAACAGGTTCAGGAACAGACGCCAAATTTGAGTCCTGGAATTTCAAAGAAATTTACTTTCCTTCACAACAGAGGGGCAGGGGGGAGAATCGTATTAATACAATCTTAAGCCCACACTGCATATACAGCTGTCATGGCATTTTTATAGAGCAGAGAGCTCTTTACATGCTTTGTAGAAATATTTCTGCAAATAAATGCTTCCTTTGTCTACCAAGCAAAACCTGAAATAAACTTAAAGGACCTAGATAAAAGATGTATTAAGCTTTCAACATTCAATTTAGGTTTTTGACACTTAGTTGGATAAACAAGTTTATTTGTAAATTTAGTCAACATACATAATTGACCTAAAAACTTCAATAGAAGAATAAGTTTGAAAACCACTTGGAAAGCATCTCTATGAAGTGATTTTTCCCAGGACCTTATACCAGATGACACCATTTTAACCGGCAGAGGTTCCATGAGCTGAAGCTGTGTGTCCCTCCCCCACAGCAAGTTTACCCTAAGGGTTATTATAATACAAACTCCACGAGGAAAAGAAGTTCGGTATTGTTCCCTCCTGGTAGAGAAAAACTCAACCTAGTTATGAGACCAACCACAACACAAAGAAAAGCTGCACTAACTACTATATTAGTAACAGATGATGCTGGTGTGAATAACTTGTATTATATTCTAGAGCCCTTATAAATAAATCCCCCCCGTTAGTGTCTGCATTATCAGCTAGAGGATTAGTTAACATGTGGTAGAATGAGGACTTATGCAAGGTATAATGCACAAAGCATCTTACTACGTATGAAAAACAAGTGCAGTCTAGTTAGGAGAAAACCAACCGGACTCTATGTTACACACACCTTAATGACAAGACTCCCCACCACATGTGAATGTAAAACATTTAATTTAAAAATGTTGACACTACAATATATAAAATAGCTATTATAAATGCACATAGTGTATTCTATAGCTGCCAGGTTTACTTTTTTTTTTAATAAGGAAACTGTAAGTTACACTGTGGTTAAGACTTGTATCTTCACCCTTGAAAAAGCCCACATTCTATCACAGTGATGTATGGTCAGACTTAACAGCCCCAATTGTTAAACACTTGGATCAAGTCATAACCAGTTTTATTGCAAAAGGACCCTGTACACATTTATCAATTCTAGTACCTTAATAGCTACCCAACAAGTCATTAACATACAGAAACATGCATCATGAGAAGCAAGAAATATCACCCATCCCTTCTGCATATTAGCAACTTGTCACTCCTGAGCAACAGTGCTCACATCACTGAGGTCTGTGAACAGTCAGTCACTTTTCGCATTCATCCTGAGTGAAAGATGGAATGACTTAAGTACAAATGCAACATATTATAAACAATTTCTTACAAAAAAATCACAAATTAAACCAAAGTATTTTACAGAATTTACTACAAAACACCATAAAAACTGCCTTCACTTAAGCTCTCTCTCCCCGTATCCGGCGAGCCAACTGGATGTCTTTGGGCATGATGGTGACTCTCTTAGCGTGGATGGCACACAGGTTAGTATCTTCAAACAAACCCACCAGGTACGCTTCACTAGCCTCCTGTTGAGGACAAGAGCCACACTATTAACTCTCTCCGAGGAGAACCGCGCGCAAGCCCTCCGCCCCTGCCACACGCAGCCTCGGCCACCTCACCTGAAGCGCACCAATGGCGGCACTCTGGAACCTCAAGTCGGTTTTGAAATCCTGGGCGATCTCCCTCACCAACCTCTGGAAAGGCAGCTTCCGGATCAGAAGCTCGGTGGATTTCTGGTAACGACGGATTTCTCGAAGCGCAACGGTCCCGGGCCTGAGGCGAAGAGGAGAACGTAAAGGGACACCGGTTAACCGAGAGCGCTGATCAAGCAGCAGGAAGCGTCCCGCTCGCGGCGCGCCGCCGAGTCATTGTTTTCCTGCCGCTCTGCCTACCTGTAGCGATGAGGTTTTTTCACCCCGCCGGTAGAGGGGGCGCTTTTCCTGGCGGCTTTAGTGGCCAGCTGTTTGCGGGGCGCTTTGCCACCCGTGGACTTACGAGCAGTCTGCTTGGTTCGGGCCATTTTCTTTCACCTGCGAAACAAATCCCTGACTCCGGGGCCGCGGCGCTCGCCTCCCGGGCTGCGGGGGGCGGGACGCCCGGCGCCCCTACCCTCCCGCCTCCTCCCACCCCAAGGCGGGCGGCAGATGGCCGAGGGCTGCCGCCTCCTCCCCCCTCCCCTAATGACTCAGGCTGCAAGTAGCAGCAGCCTCCCCCGGGAGGGGGAGCGCGGGGAGGAGTCACTTCCCCTCCTCGACGGGCGGAGGCCCGGCTGCCCGGAACCCGGCGTCGGGACCTCTGAATCACCAGCGGGAAAGAGGCGGAGACATGGTTCCGGAACGAAGCCCCAAGGGAAAACCACCCGTCCCCACGCCGGCGCCAGCAAGCAGCCTGGGCAGCTCGCAGCAGCCGGCACTCGGCTCTCAACGGCCGCGGCCCGCGACATCAACGGCTGACAGGGCCTCATGTCACGCGTAAACCCAAGAACACTTACCCAATGCCTAAGTTCTACGCCGCTTCTCCGACAGCCGCGCCGCTCCTGCTGCCCAATGAAGAGCCGCAGTCGCCGAACTAACGGAAGAAGCTCCTCCGACTAACGACCAAACCGCTCTGCGTTCCAGGCCCCCCCTATGCCTCCGTTTTTATACTCACGCTTCACGCTGCGTCTCTGCGTAATAGGACCTTAATTTGCATACACCAACGACTTTTTCTATTGGCTGACGCTTTCGCCGACGCGCTGACATCCCCCGACACAAAGGCCGTGCTTCGGCCCCGTTCGCTGATTGGCGGACATCTAGACCACTGATTGGCTGTTAAAGTGGCCTAATGATTGGATAAATGGAAAGCGGAATGGACGAATCAGAGTTTAGCACTAAGCGGCTCTTCTGATTGGATAAAATGGAGCTATGTTTGGATCCTTCCCTTGGTTTCAAAGCTCTACAATAGAAAGTCAATGCAAATGAATTGCACTGGTCCCTATCAGGACTTAAAGAGTCGGGACGGGAAGGAGCCTAACCTTATTTGCATCAAGCTAATACAATGCAGGAGGAGGAGAGGTTTCTTTAACGAAAATTTTGTAAATATTTTCCAATATATAAAAAAAAGTATTCCCTGTGATTACTTTTCAATCAAATGGGAGTTCTTTTGTTTGGTGGGGAGGGGTAAATAATAGATACAAAAAACAAATGTCAATAAATTATTTTAGAAGTACTGTTTTGTATGTTATTAGACCATCACAAAATACTTTGTGATTTCAAAATGCTTAAACAAGAAGTAACCCACTAAGCAACATATTTTTAAAATTATGTAATTCAACTGAACTAAATGACTACAGCCAGAATGGGAATAGTCAGTTCTAAAACTGTATTTGCATGTCCATAAAGAGCAAACAAAAGACAACTAAATTAAATACGTTCACTTGTATTTAATGGTATATCCTGCAATGTGTTACTTGTGAAGAAACAGGACAAATGTATAAAAATGGTAATCCCTACCTTTGCCTAAATGTCTTGAGTGGATTTTAATATTTAGTTTTTCAGGTGACTCAGTTATATAAAATATCAAAGCAGGCTTAAGGTTAAGACCCGCCAAACAAAGCCCAGAAAATTGAAACAGAGCCTTGGGCATTCTACTCCGCAGTTCTTACTCTGGGTTCACCGAACTGATTTATTTATTCGTTGGCCGTGCCGTGCGGCATGTGGGATCTCAGGCTCCCGGTCAGGGATGGAACCCGCGCCCCCTGCGGTGGAAGTGCGGAGCCCTAACCACTGGAGAGCCAGGGAAGTCCCTCACCGAATATTTTAAATTATTAAAATAAAAAAGCAGCAAAACCAGGTACATATAGATTTCAACTCAGAGAATTATTATACATAAATACAAATACCTCAAAAATTTACTCCTGACACCAGAGTTCCCCCTCTCACCATCAATAGTGAGAAAAAAAATGCAGTTTGAAAAAGCAGCTATGGCAAAAAACGCCTTTGACCCAACCTCTATTTCCAAATTCCTCTCGTTATTTCAGCCCTCTCAATCATAACACGCACAGTATGTATTTAATTATTATATATCTAAACTTTTATGTGATAATTCAATCAACTTTAGTTTTCTGCCTTCTGCTCAAAGTTTAGGGTAGGGGAAAAATTAAGCTGTTTCATTCATGCCAGACTGAGAAGACAAACCAAGATGCCCTGTTCTCAGAACCTGGGGAAAGCCGAGAAACAGGGCGCTGGTTCTCTCTCACATAAGAGGCTGTCAAATGTCCTGGGATGTAACAAGAAAAATACCCTGTCATCTTTTTTTGACTGCTCAGATGGCCTGGAGAAAGAATGGACTCCTGAATTAACACCCATTTTGTGTTCCAAGGCTTTTCTAGGAGATCCAGAACCCTGTCTGTCCCATGCTTTCTACGGGAGAAATAGTCTAGTTATCTGCCGCGCCCCCCATCCCCGTCCCCAGTTTTGCTAATTACTACAGAGGAACTAAAACTGCTCCAGGAGAAACTAGGTATGAATTTACATGCATCCATTTAAGGATGATTAGTGGAAACAGTTTGTCCCTCTTACTTGGCCGTCTTATCGCTATGTTCTTCTTTTTCCTAAGTGGACGCAGGGGTGGAAAAGCAACACAGGAAATAGGGAATAACTGAAAATGTTAATACAGTCAAAACAACGCAAAACATGATGCAGCATGTAGGCTACTGTCCTAGTTCCTGTTCTGTCAGACTTGCTGAGTAACTTCGCACAAGTTACTTAACCTCTCTGAGTTTTGGTTTCCTCTTCTGTAAATTAAGCAGTTTGGATGGTATCATCTCCCAATACTACCAGTACACACTTATTCTGAAGCTCATACCCTTATTTAAAATCTAGCACTCTTAACTATATTTCTTCATTCAAATCACACTTGGGTATTTTGGGGATAGCATATATGCCAATTATTTGGATTTAATAATAGGAGTAAAGCAATACACAACTTTTTTATCCTTTTGGAATTTTTCATCTTCAAATGCCCCTAGTGGTTAAACAACTGATTTGACATGTTTAAGAAATACCAGTTTCTCAACTTTGTAGGCTGACAATTTGGATTCTGATGTGAAGTTACTCGTAACAAAATAAAATAGATATGTATCAGTCTTAAACATTAACAATTTTCCATTCACCCCACCCTGCTTCACCGGTAAGGTTATTCGTTATTCGGAATGTGTTTCTTTAATGAGATTAACATTAGTTAACGTTATCTCATAAAATGTAAATTAGTCTGTAAAACAATGGTTTCAAATAGATTCAATAATGGAAAACAAAGTTAAATAACAAGTGTTAAATATCTATGAAGAACTTCGCCCAACTGGCGGGAAGCAGGGAGGAGACATTTTCACCAGTAGAAGCACTGGCATCCGCAGCAGGAAACTGGAGTGGATTATAAATCGCACTCCCTACTCAAACCCAGGCCCTTCCTCTGGACACTGTGATGCTTCTCGACGCCCCTGCAACTTGCCAGTGTACCTGAGACTATGCTAGACGGAGATTAAATTCGTCCTTGGCCCTTAATGTACTGGAAACAAGTTGGTCAAGCCAGGTGTCGAGTTGAGAAGGGACCCAAGTCGTGGAGTTCCAGGTTTCAGGGCTGGTAAAGGTTTACGGAGCGCCTCGGCAAAGGCGCAGGAACAGAGTATTGTGTAGTGTAGCTCTTCGTTAGCAAAGGTTTCTTAAGCTGACTTCCAACGGGCAGACTTTCCTTCACGTCTCTCAGCTTGGTCCCACTACAGGAATGAGGATGTTGGCGGACTCCAGGTGCCTGAAGCTCAAAGGCCCACTGCTCAGGGCCGGCATCAGAACCGAGCCCAGGGTGTGCTAAGTATGGAGGCGAGGTAATTGTTACACTGTTGGCAGTGCAATTACACTTGGAACCGTTTCCCAGCAGTCGTTAGGCCCCCCCTGGCTCTGGGCCTCTTCTACTCCAGGGCCTCCAATTTCAGGGAAAGGCTCCCGACTACAAACCTGGAAAGACGCAGTTAAGAAGAAACGCAGCCGGACTGCAATCCCCAGAAACCGTCGCGGGCCCTCAGCATCCGGGACACCGTCCGCAAGGATCCCTGGGTATTGTGGTCCGTTCCTTCGGCAGCAACCCTCTGCTGACGGTAAAATTCCAGCCGAACCTGGGACCACAACTCCCAGCAACCCTTGCTGCCGTGCGGGGGGTCTTCACGTTCTCGTGGCGCGGCGCAGGCGCACTAGGGCCTCGGCGCGGACCGCGCAGACTGAATAATAAAAGGGGAGCGGCGAAGAGGCAGGAAGACAGGACCATGTCGAAGGGCCCAGGGCCCGGCGGCTCCGCAGCTTCCTCGGCGCCCCCGGCCGCCACCGCTCAGGTGCTGCAGGCACAGCCCGAGAAACCGCAGCACTACACGTACGTAGAGCCCCCCCCGCCGCGCGCGCACGCCTGACGTCAGCGGCCAGCGTGAGTCACGCGCGCAGGGAGAGCGCGAGGCGGCCTCTCCCTCCCCCCTTCTTCCTCCGGCCCGGCCCAGACCGGTTCCAACCTGCTGGGGCCGGTCCCAACTGCCTCCAACTGCCACCAACCTTTGGTCGGCCGAGGGGCGGGAAACCCGGTCCCCGCCGCCGAGTGGGGAAGGCGGGAGCTTGGGATGCGGAGTGCACACATCTTAGGCCGGGCCTTCGAGGCCTAACTGTTCCTCAGACCATAAAACCACAATCCCAGGCACTTTAGGGGCGATAAGAAGTCTAAGACGCGACCAGAATGAGTTCCTAAGGGGCCAGCCCTAGACCCGCTTATAAATGACCGTTAGCGTGAAGTCTTGTCAGGCGACCCATGTAGTGTGCACAGGGGGCCTTTTGTGTCCGTGAGGTCCGTGTGTTGTCCACAGAGGTCACTCTTGCTTGAATTCACTTAAACAGTTGACCCAGCCCTAGTCAGGGATCCCAAGGGTGATGGGGTCCGAATGTGTCCCCAGGCCCAAGCCAAATGTGGCATCAGAGGGAGCCCCAAATGCTGATGCTACGAGAGTCCAGTAAGATGGGAAGCCTCTTCCTGGGAATCTGCTTGTGTCTAAATGTAGGTCCCTGTCGTCTTTTTATAATATTGCCTCTCAAGGCGCTTCAAGCAACTGCCTAGTGCTAGATGCTTTGGGAGAAAGAAAGAGAAAAAGAGGCAGGCCCTCCTGTTAAGCACAATGTTGGTTTCCATTTTTCCGTGATGCTCTTTGAGTGCCCCACATCCCCTTCGTCTCCCAAGTTGTGAGCAAGTTTAGAAGGATCCCCAAGTGTACCTCAGTCTTGCTGGAGATTTTGGAAGTTGGGGGTTGAACAGCCCTTAAGGGGAACACGGTAATGCTGCCTGGTGAACCAAGAGCAAGAAGCATGTGTTGGAGTAGAAGGAAGGAGACAAGAGGAGCGCTTGTTTGTCACTGATGGAAGTGAGACCCATTGGGAGACTCTTCTGGGATAAGGGAACGTCGATTTTAGGAAGTGTATTGGTTTCTTTGAGATTCTCTGTTACTGGTTGAAATCATTTGAAACTTTTTGTGGACTTAAGTCTGACTCATGTTAACTATAACTTTTTTAATATGGCCATTTGCATTGCTTTCTTACTGGAGTTCTTTCTGCAGTCCTGCCGCTGGCTTTGGTGAGATGGTCTTATCTCAGAGAATTCAGTGGTCAGATGAATGGTGTGGTCAGGCAACAGTAGGGTCTTGATTTGGAAATCTGCAAACTTCACCTTATTGGAACTTATTTATAATCACTGGTTGCTCAGATCACGTTTTTTCAGAAAAATACCGATAACATTTTGAGTAATGTGAATCTTGGTTTCAGCAACCTCTGTTTCTGTGTTGTGTTGTCATTGTCATTGAGTATATTATGGAGTCTATATTAGAAAGGCTTTCTAATCATGTTGGAATTGAGAGATGAAACAAGTCAACAGCTGTGTAAATGTTAATATGAGTCTTTGTCCTCTTGATGCTCATTTGTTTAAAAACTGTCTTTCCGTTCCTCGTGGGGTAAGCACAGAGTAATCAGTCTTGGCTCTGAAAGTGGCTTAGCAGCAGATGAAATGCCCAGGCCTGATTGGGTGGTTGGAGGTGTTCCCATCTCTTTATTTTCTGTTATCTGGGGTGTGTGTGTGTGTGTGTGTGTGTGTGTGTGTGTGTGTGTGTGTGTGTGTGTGTGTGTGTGTGTGTGTGTGTTCCCATCTCTTTATTTTCTGTTATCTGGTCGTGTGTGTGTGTGTGTGTGTGAGAGTTGTCTTTCTTGGTAGGTTTATGAGCATTCAGAAACCTTGATGATGTGGAAAGCTTCATTCAGGTCTGAGGAGCAGGGAGCATGAGGACACATGATGGCACGAGTACACTTGTTGGCTCTGAATTTATTTATTAAAGGTGAACCCATTTGTTTTCCTTGGGGGTTAGGAGACACGAACATTTTAATTTTGATTTCAGTATTTGCTATAAAATTTTGAGCTGCCGAGCATTTTTTTCATTCTCTTTTGTAGCATGAATTTCCAGAATTTGTTCCAACCTGAATATGACCTTACCTAGTGCATTGATCCCATTGTTGAATACAGATATAGACTCCTTGTTGTTTTTTGAATGTTTGTATTTTTTTACCTGTCAAATTTTTTTTACATTTTAAAGCTTTCTGATATGTTAATTTTGTGTATTTTTTTGTACCTGATGTTATTTGAGATTATGTGACATGCATTAATTTTGCAGTAATCTAGAAGAAATTTGCATTAAAATTGAATCCCACTCATCATAATGTCAGTCTTGGCAAACACAGTTGAATCCATCAAAAGCAAAAATTGTGTTCCTGTTGGCTTGCTTCTTGCCCTTTATTCTTATACCACAACTAAAGTCCTAGAGTTTGAGCCCTCCTTTTCCCAAACCAAGAGGATTATTTGTAACATAGTTTGAAGGATAATTATTTTGTTGGCTTTTCTTTTTTGTAAGCTGTTGAATATTCTTACTTTAAGGGAAACTTGGAATTAATCCTTTCAGAAAATTGGTGTAGCGGGCACTTGTGCTAGACTTGAGGAATCCATCCCTTTTAGATAACGGTTATATCAGAATTTCCTCTGTTGTACACTTCCAAGTATTGGATTAGCACTAAGTAAAATGATAATATGCATGTATTAGTACTTTTCAACACAAGAACCATGTGACCTCTTGCTAGGTAATTTGTCTATTTTTTTTGACAAAGACTAAATTTAATGCAACTTTATTTAGAACAAGTCCATCATATTTTAGAAGAGTTTTATAAAAACAGACTGAAGAATGGGAAATTTTGGAGCAATTTACATTCTGAAATGTATCTACAAATTTAGCTAACTTTGGGCTTTCTTACTACATAACAATTATATTGTTAAAAGTGTATAGCTGAAAGGTCACCAAAAAACCTGCCATCTTTAATAAAACATCCCAGTTTTGGGACTTCCCTGGCCGTCCAGTGGTTAAGATTCTGCGCTTCCACTGCAGGGGACACAGGTCCAACCCCCAGTGGGAACTAAGATCCCGCATGCTGCGTGGTATGGTCAAAAAAACCCCAGTTTTGGGAATTCTCTGTCAGTCCATTGGTTAAGACTTGGTGCTTTCACTGCCGTGGCCCAGGTTCAATCCCTGGTCTGGGAACTGAGATTGCGCAAGCCGCGCAGCATGGCAAAAAAAAAAATTAAGTTTTTGACCTCATTATTTTGACCCTATAAGAGGATATAAACCTCAAAGACATTAAATCATTTTTGGATTCTTTTACCTGCAATTGATTCTCAGACTTCTTAATTCTCTTGTATTAAAGGAAAATGAAATTCTAGTTTATTGACGGTTACTTGGAGGTTTCTGGCCACTGGGTGATTTCTTATAGGTAGACAGAGGATAAGTGCTTTATACTCATCTAGCCAGGTGTTGTTTTAATTTAGGACTGTTTCCTGGGCATCTTTAAAGAAGAATAATGTAGCAGTACTTCCATAGATAAACTACTTTGAGGGAAATCTGTTAGTTTATACATTATGTAAATGTCATGAGCTTCACTTGATTGCATCTGATTGTGTTTTGGAAAATCCAGGCAATGAACAGTATTTAAATCATTATTGCAGATTGCAATAACTTTGTAAATACATTGCTAGAGCACAACTTGTTGCACAATGGAAGTCATTGGAAGCATTGCTTAGCAGCCTTGGCAAGAATGAGTTAAATTACCAATAAACATTTCTGGATCTTGTTTACTTGTTTATCAAGGAGAACTAATTTCTTGCAGGACAAAAATTGAGAGCTCACTGTGGCCTTCAGGCAAGTCCACAAAATCCCCATTAATAAGTGTTAAGTGCCCGTGCTAAGGGTAGACTCAATTTTAGCATCTAGTTGATATTTGCTATAATCTAAATTAATGATTAAAGTGAAGATTTGCTTAATGGTTAAGTTTTTTTGTTTTAATCCAGCTATGTTAGATACTAAAGAAGGCTTCCCCACAATCCATATGCATCTGCTTTGACTGGTGGTTTCTATCAACCTACAAAGACTGTGGCTTATTGGTGAGGGCAGCTGGACAACTCTGAGAGCAACTTAGAGAAATCCATCTTGGGCACACTCTATAAAGGAGCTCCTTCTCTGCAAATAGCACCCCAGATAAGTGCACAAAAGCAAGACACCCTCGTGGACCTACTTCCTCCCGCTTTCAACACCCTGATGCCTGAAGGTGAGGTCTCCTTCCTGTGTGTCTTAGAAGCTGTGAGCTCACTTAGGTAATGAGAGGCCTGCGACAGCCTGAGCACCGCACATCTGCAGGCTTTCCTACCAGACCTTTGCCTAAAGGTTATTTTTCTCATTAGGAGAGACTCTAGGTTAGAAGACTGATAAAAGTAAGGTTGCATTTAAAGCTACATTACTTTAAATAGAGAACTGATCTAGGGATTATTTTCTCAAGTGGGGACAATATTTGCTTAATCATAAAGTTTTTCATTTTGTTTTTTGTTTTTTTGATCCAGCTGTGCTTGATACTAAAGGAGGTTTTCCCACATATGCATCTTCTGTATTTTGAAATTACAACTATGGACAGTTATGGCTAATCATAGTAGATTGTCTTCCCTTCTTTTAACACCTTGGATGAATTTTGGGGCACATTAATGTGTTATGTGAAGATGGATGTTGAATGTAAGTTTCTCTGCCATTCTTAGCCAATATATAAAAATTACATTAGCCTAATTGCTAAAAATGCCAAGGATTTGCGTTCAGTATCTTTCTGGACAATGTAGTTTTCTTGTTTTCTTACCATATAGATACTCTATAGATTCACCCCAGCCAGCCATCTTAAAATACCTGCATGGGCAACAGAGAGATCTACGGAGAAAGTTTGGGTAAAATCATTGCATATGAAAATAGGTATGGGGTTTATTTTGGGGGGATGGAAATGTTCTGGAATCAGACCATGATGATGGTTACACAACATGATGAATATCCTAAAAACTAATGAAATGTACACTTTAAAATGGTGAATTTTTATGTTGTATAAGTTACATCTCAATTTTTTTGGACAAAAGCGTTGTTATAATCAGTGTATATGAGTCCCTCCTACTAGAGAGGCCTTAGACACATGGCCTATCAGGGCTTGGCAGCATCAGTCAGCATGGGAAACCCTGCAGTTTGTGAAGAGCTCTTGGCACCCTTTTCCCAGCCTTCTCAATGGCTTCGTCTCCGTGTATCCATTCTAGGCGAAAGCCTCCATGTTGTAAGTCTGAGGAGATTCTTTTAAGAAGTGAATACTCAGCAAGTGTGAGACTCCTAGTTGTTGGTAGTTGTACTTTAAATTGTCTCTGAATTGGTAACCGTTATAAAGAACAAGCACACTTTTCCCAATACCTTCATAAAATGAATTGTGTTTACTTCCTAGGGTGGGTGGGATGTAGAAGAGGTTGCTGTTCTGCTAAAATGAATTGATTCTGTTCATCAGGTATTGTGATGATTGTTCTAATGTTCACATGGGCATTTCTGTAAGAATAGGCCATGTGTTTTAGGCATTTAAAGTGATATCAATGGCTATAATATTTTCGTTCAAATAATCTCAACAAACTTTTAATATTTTCTCTATAAAATCCCTCAACTTTCACCCCTTTTTTCTTTGCCAGTGTGTAGAATTTGACAGCAGTATCAAGAGCTGATGAGGAGGAGAAGATGGAAAGGAGTCTAGCAACTTAAAAATCTCATAGCGTTCTGTGAGGTGACCTTTTTCCTGTTGGTGGCTCAATTTATTTAGGAGACAAAGAAGATACTAAGGCCTGTGATAGTATCGTCATGTCATATCTGAGCTTATTTTCCTCCCTTATTCTTTACATCACAGTTTGCTTTTTGTGTTCATAAGTTGACTCATTTGTTTCCTATTAGTATTTGAAACACCATATGGTCACCATAAGTCCTAACAAAATGACTTCTAATGAGGAGGGGAAGACCCATGTTCCCACCTTCCTATGAAATTTTGGCCTATTCACAAAACTACCCCATTGAAGAGAGATAGTTATGCTTAGGAAGGAAGAGATTGATAAAAACATTTGGCATGGTGTTTTATGACTTAAAAATTTTAAGTAGTAGTTTTTATATCTAAGCTTTTATTAATTTTGGTAAGAACATTACTATATCGTTTTTATTTCACTTTTAGTGCTAAGAGGTGCCAAGCATCTGGTAGCCTGCCAGTTTAGGATTTGTGTAAGTCAAACAACATGAATTAGAAACTTGTACTTACATTTTCTTATTTAAAACCAAACAGAACAGATTTTACTGTTGAACTTTTATAATGAACACATAAAATGAATATTAAATATCCAATAGAGTACATTGAAGTTAACATTTCTGTTTTTGTTTTTAGTAACTTATTTTATGGTATTGAAATTATGGCCTGTCAAAAACTCCCAGACATACTTTCAACAGCTTCTAGAGAGCCACTTATGCTTATTTGTTACTACTCTTGTTTTTCCTGTAGCTCAGTTAAGAAAAGCATAGTTAACAGCATGGTGTTTAAGACTAGTGACTCTAGGACCAGACTGTCTGGGTTTGAAGCCCAACTCTGCCGCTTACTAGCTGTGGGACCTTGGGCAAGTGACTTCCCTCTTTGTGTGTCAGTTTCCTGATGATACCAATAATACCTGTGCCAAGGGGTAGTTATGAGGATTCAGTGAGTTAATGTATATAAAGTGCTTAAAACTGTGCCTGGCACTTAGCACAGTGTAAGTACTATTCTTATCAATGTCTGAACAGTGCTCAGGTTACTGCTTTCAGTTGCATTGCTACCTCCTTCAACAGCCTGTGGGTCCGTGTTGTCTTCAGAGCACTCTCCTCTCTTCCCTGTCCATTCGAATTTCACTTCAGTCGCAGTTCTTATAGCCTCCATCAGCCTGGTTATATCTCAGACAATGAATTTGTGTTCTCAACGGAACTACTCTTTCAGGGATCAAGACTGTTGTACAGAAGTGTTCAAAATAACACATCAGTTAAAACCTTTATACTAAAATGTTTGTCAAATTGGAAGCTTTTGAGGCCAGCTATTTACAGGAAAACTTTGAACCAAAGCAAGGTGTTATCTAATTTAGGGAACGAACCAGGGTTTTCAGTACCGCTCACAGATTCTCCAAAATCAGTAACATTGAGTCACTGATCACATGAACTTTCCTCAGTTTTACCACTTCCAGGATCCTTAGGGCAAGTGAAAATCATAGACAGGAGGAACCAGGAACACCAACGTTGCACCGTTCATGGTTCTTGTTAGTTCTTGGGGCCGGGACATGTCACAGGTATCAGCTTTTTCCCAGTGAGAATGGGCTGAAATCATTTGCTGGTGAGTGACTCCACCCCACCTTAAAGTGTTTGCTTGCTTAAGTGCCTGTGGTGCTTGTACTGTGGGTTCCTGTGTATGTAACTGTGTGTTAAGATAGTTTCATTGTATCTAGGAGGTTGGTACTGGCCCCAAGGTCTTTGGCTAAAACCCGGTTATAGGATTAAAGCCTGTCTTAAAGATTTAGACACGTGCAGAAATTCACCAGATGCTTATTTTGTTTGCCTGAATAATACTATCTGGGCTTGCTTTTTCTGCCAGAGAGAGTGTTCTAAACCAGGATCACTTCAGAAGATAGCACGTTATCTTATTTATCTTTTTTTTTTTTTTTTTTTTTTGTGGTAAGCGGGCCTCTCACCGATGTGGCCTCTCCGTTGCGGAGCACAGGCTCCAGACGCACAGGCTCAGCGGCCATGGCTCACGGGCCCAGCCGCTCCGCGGCATGTGGGATCTTCCTGGACCGGGGCACGAACCCGCGTCCCCTGCATCGGCAGGTGGACTCTCAACCACTGCCCCTCCAGGGAAGCCCACGTTATCTTATCTTAAATAAAGATTTGGACAAATAATTGTCCAAATATTTACCAATAACTAATTTTAGCTTTATTTGGCGTTTTTTTAAAAAGCCATTTTTTTTTTGTAACTCTTACTGGTGTGGTTATTGTCATAAAGTTGTATGGTTTCTGGGTTATGTTTGGTGTCAAAACAGAATGTGTATGTATATCCTTACAAACATTGAATCCAGAACTAATAGTTTACCTAAAGCTCTTCAAAAATGAGGAAAGGTTTTTCAGCAAATTGTAAGAAATATTTATTTTTACATACAAACACACACACACACACACACACACACACACACTTGGATAAATAATTTAGGATTCTTAATCTACGGCTTATCTGCTCTTACAATATTCTCCTTGAAGTTAAAAAAGATTTTATTCTCAAACTTAAAAATGAAGAATCTTTGGTAAGTCATGAACTATGAGCTCTGTGACTAAATTTCTTTATAGGAGTTATGTATGGGGAAAATAAAGTAGCCAGTAGGGTTAATATAAATATGGAAAACAGATTATAAATAAGTGTCATTTGAGCCTTTGGACACCACAGTGTTGTCTTCGACAGTGACTGGAATTTTTTTGGGTTTTTTGTTTTGTTTTTTCTTTCCTTTGCTAGTTTCAGAATCCTATCACATTGTGGCTAGATTTCATTAAGCAATATTTAAGAACAGGACCATTTCTTGCATTTTAAGATTCTGTTTCCATGATAAAGCTTGATTATTGCTTGAAATAGATGAAATTCGGATTTAATAAGACTAGCTGTAATAAAGATGAACAGCGGTGGCTTATTAGGGATATGGATACATCTGTCACGTTGCCAGATCTCTGCTACCCCTGTGTGAGTCTCATGAGCAGTGACCACTGACTAGCCAGGAGAGCAGCTGGCTCCCCAGGAGCAGAGCCATGACCTTCAGTCTGCGAGGTGTCAGGGGTGGGTTTCTACTGTCAGCTCTGTCTGTTGCCCCCTTTTTGTTGGGCTCACAGATTGCTGTTCACTGTGCACATTGGGAAGCACACACCATCTCTTCCTGTTGCTTCTCCAGAGGCCATCATTGTCTTGCCTATGTGCCTTTTTATTCAAATCTGACCATTTTACATACGTATCCAATCAGACTTTACAAATCATAAGCAGGATGACATTCTAATAGTCATTTGTTTTACAAAAAGATTTACCACAGTTCACTTTTAACTTAAAAGAACTCTTCTGACTTATTAGCATCATATATCTTTCATTTAATTTTGGAAAAGCCACGATAACCACTAAAATCAATAATACTGGGTGTAGTTTTCTTTCCAGTTTTTCTTTCTGCATATAGTTTACCTAATTGTCCAGTTATATATATATTTTTTTTTCTTTCACTTAATATATCTCTAGTTTGTACCCAGCTTTTGCCAAATAGTCATCATAATACCTTTTAGTTGTTTGAGGAAACAGAAAAAGGAATTTAATACATCTCTGTTTATCTCTGCACATTCTCAGCAGCAATTACAGAGTGAGCCATCCCACTGGTTGCTTTTCTAGTCTGCATGTGAAGCTGAAGATCTTAAATTTAGTGTTGAGGGTGAGGAACAAGGCTGTGCAGACTTTGTGGGCAAAGTAGCTAGAGAAGTTACTGATTTCTTAATTGCCAGGAGAAGCATCTAAGTTGCTTGTCTGTGTTTTGCTGGGTTAGTGCATAGCTGCTGTGGACCAGGCTTGTACCACTTGGGTTGCTTTAACACTTTTGCTTTTTCTTGGACAAACATGTCCTGAACACCTGCTACAAGCTGGCTTTGTGCAGGGGTACAAAGATGAATAGACCTGGCTGTATACAAAGCAGGTGAAATCAACTGTGGTGGGGCCATACCTGCTGTATTCACACAGTATGGTGGAAACATGGAAGAGAGGGCAATTAATACCACTGGGCAGGGCAGGAAACTCTTATGCAGAGAGAAGCCAGAAGGGCGATCCAGACACAGGAGCAACATGATTGAAAGTATGGAGGTCAAAAATGAGGGGAGGCTATGGTGTGTGGAGCAGAGGTCAATAAACTATGGCTCATACGACACATCTAGCCTGCTACCTGCTTTTGTATGGCCCGTGTACTAAGAATAGTTTTTGCATTTTTAATGGTTGAAAAAGAATATTTCATGGCACATGAAAATTATATGAAATTTAATTTTCGGGACTTCCCTGGCAGTCCGGTGGTTAAGGCTCTGTGCTTCAAATGCAGGAAGTGTGGGTTCGATCCCTGGTTGGGGAATTAAGATCCCACATGCCGTGTGGCCCCAAAAAAAAAAAATTTAATTTTCAGCATCCATAAATACAGCTTTATTGGAAGCCACGCTCATTGGTTTAGATATTGTCTATGGCTGCTTTTGCAGTTTAACCACAGAGTTCAGTAGTTCTGATGGAGACCAGACTGTTGCTCTGCATTGCTCTTCAGTGCGCTACAAATCATGGTGACACAGTTACAACTTGACAGAGTTTCCAGCGCCATGTGTGTTAGCATACCACAATGTTTTATTTATTCTTTATTACCAGTGCCTAAGTATCACGTCAAAACGAGAAGAGAAGAATGGACTTGGAATGTTGTGTTTTTAGGGCACAGGGGAGTGTGGATTTTCTTGTCACTGAATTAGTTGGCAAAGCTATCTGTAATTAAAAAGCTGTGCTGAAAGAATGCATTAACATTACCAGACTATGTAGTTGTCACAATGTTCCCAACTCATAGGAAGGCAACGGTCAGAAAAATTAGAAAATTCTAAAGAGACTGTTTCATTACAGCAGAATTTCTTCACAAAAATGAAAACGAGGCTGTAACTGAAGTAAGTTTCTGAGTGGCTCATGTGTTAGCCAAGCAAGGAAAGCCATTTACGGATAGAGAATTAATTAAATTATGTTTGAGGGAAGAAGCTGAAGAAACATGTCCAGAGAAAACAAACTTGTTTAAGAGCATTAGCCTTTCAGCAAGAACAATTTCTCAAAATGTTGAGGTCAATGGGAAAAACATCAGTGGTCAATTAGAAAACAAGGCAAATGATTTTGTGTGGTTTTTCTTGGCTCTTGATGTGTCAACAGAAGCTACTGTTTTATTCATGAAGTCAGTGCCGCGTATGAAGTGACTGAAGAAGTAGCTTCTATGAATAGTCTACTTAAAACAACTACAGCTGAGGATATTTTCTTTTCAAAAACATTAAGAAAACACTTAATTCACTACGGCCTGAAGTATAATCTGCTGATATCTGTTACAACTGATGATGGTAGGAATATGTGTGGAGCAGAAAAAGATTTAATTGGACAAATTTACAAAGCTTATGAAAACATAAGGTGTTTAAAGCCTGTGGTTATTCATTGTATTCATCAGCAGGGACTCTGGAAAGCATTCGAATCTGTCATGAGTTCTTGAACTGCTAGGATCAGAGATGAGCTTCACTCCCTCTTGTGGACTTAACAATCCTCAAGTCCATGAATTTTTATCAAAAACAAAAGCTGAATATTCTGGCATGCCCTACTGCACAACTAGATAGCTTAGCAGTGGTGAAGTTTTCTTGTAATTTTTTGAGTTCAGGGCTGAGATTGAAATTTTTCTGAGAGAAGAATCATTCTCAACCACTATTACCGAATGCTGAATGGCTTTGGAAGTTAGCTTTTACTGCAGGCTTGATAATGTTTCTTAATGAATTCACCCTAAAATTACAAGACAAAACATCACTTATACGCAAACCTTATGTTGCAGTAAAGTCATTTTGACAACTAACGTTTGAAACATGTCATGTCAAACTACCTTACACACTTCCTCTGCTGCCAGAAGTTAAAACAAAGGTGAGATCTTTCCCTACACACATTTACCATGGATGTGATTTCATTCATTGATTGATTGATGCATTGGGTCTTAGTTGTGGCGCGCAGGCTCAGTGCCACACAGCATGTGGGATCTTAGTTCCCCGACCAGGCATCGAACCTGCGTACCCGCACTGGAAGGCAGATTCTTAACCACTGGACCACCAGGGAAGTCCCTACCATGGATATGATTTCTGAACATAAATTATAGTTTGAGCAGTGATTTTGCATCTTGATAGGAATACAAAGGAAATTTCCATATTTCAAAATCCATGTACCTTTGCAAATGAGTTTATGCCAAACCTTCAATTGGAAGTAGTTAAAAGAAAAGCATCATATGGGGGGATATATGTATACTTACAGCTGATTCACTTTGTTATACAACAGAAACTAACACAACATTGTAAAGCAATTATACTCCAATAAAGATATTTAAAAAAGTATCAAGACACTAATAGAATTCTATAAATGTATTCTAAGAGCAATATACTCAATTAAAATCATGCTTGTAGAATGATAACAACATTTGTCAGTACCTACCTATGTGAAAAGACATCTTCAAAGGTGAAATAAGTAAAATCTTATTACAGAATCAACATTAACAGATGAACATTCGTAACCAATTTTGGTGAAAGGGACCCCCAACTTTGCAAATGTTATTCCTGCCACCCTAAGTCCATTCTTATTAGTAGACCTGTGTTACCAAAAATTATAGCCAATTACTATTTTCACCAATAAAAAATCTGTGGAAATTTGTTTTTTCTCTTGTTACGTAAGTACGTACGTAATATCCTCAGTTTGGCCTTTTAGCCCTCAAAGTCTGAAATACTTACTCTATGGTCCTTTACAGAAAAAGGTTTGCTGACCCTGCTGTAGAGTTTAGCTTGCTGTTGGTGAGAGGAGCAGGTCAGTGGCAGCAGGGGAGGTAGAGTCAGAGTGAGGCCATGCTAAGCACGATTCTAGAAGCAGGGGGGAACTAGATATGGATTAAAACGTCAGCTACGTCCTCCCCATTGCCTCTAAATTTACATGGTTTTGGGACTTCCCTGGCGGTCCAGTGGTTAAGACTTCGCCTTCCAACACAGTGGGTGCGGGGTCAATCCCTGGCCAGGGAGCTAAGATCCCACATGCATTGCGGCCAAAGAACCGAAACAGAAAACAGAAGCAATACTGTAACAAATTCAATAAAGACTTAAATTGGTCCATGTCAAAAAAAAAAAAAAAATCTTGGAAAAAAATTTGAAAAAGGACTTCCCTGGTTGCGCAGTGGTTAAGAATCCACCTGCCAGTGCGGGGGACACAGGTTCAATCCCTGGTCTGGGAAGATCCCACACGCCGAGGAGCAACTAAGCCCGCAAGCCACAACTACCGAGCCTGCACTCTAGAGCCTGCGAGCCGCAACTACGGAGCCTGTGCTCCACAACTACTGAAGCCCGTGCACCTAACGCCTGTGCTCCGCGATGAAGAGTAGCCCCGGCTCCCCGCAACTAGAGAAAGCCCGCGCGCAGCAACGAAGACCCAATGCAGCCAAAAATAAATAAAAATAAATAATTCAAAAAATAGATTTATGTAGTTTTTCTAACAGTCATCTCTAATACTCTTCTGTTTATTCAGTTTATTCAAATTCTGCTCACCCTCCTACCCAGAGGAGAGTGAAACACCCAAACAGATAAAGCTATTAAGTGGGACAATTTAGAATAGGATTTAAAGTTTAGCTGGAGGGAATTCCCTGCGGTTAATAGGACTCTGTGTTTTCGCTGCCAAGGGCGTGGGTTCCATCCCTGGTCCTCAGAGGACTAAGATCCCGCAAGCTGAGCGTATAGCCCCAAAAATAAAGTTTAGCCGGAAATTGAGCTGGTAGCAGTTAGCACTTGATTTAACCCCTTAAGAGTGATGTAGGGACCTCCCTGGCGGTCCAGTGGTTAAGACTTCACCTTTCAATGCAGGGGGTGCGGGTTCGATCCCTGGTCAATCCCTGGTCAGGGAGCTAAGATCCCACATGCCTCTTGCGGCCAAAAAACTAAAACAGGACAGAAGCAACATTGTAACAAATTGAATAAAGACTTTAAATATGGTCCACATCAAAAAAATCTTAGAAAAAGAAAAAATGATGTAATTTACTGCATATATTGTTAATCCCTTATGTTATCACTGTTGGTTTAATGGGGCAAGTGATTGAATTTTGATTTCAAGTAGCCTGAATTTTGCTGTTTTAGAATTTTGGAAAGTAAAGATAATCCAGTAAATATTGAAAGTATCATTTGATTTTTTTTAAATGTTTGCATGTATTTGATTTTAAAAGTTTTTAGGGAAAGGTATTAGTTTTATAAAGCAGTTCAGTAATATGATACATTATGATTATATTTGTGTAAAAGTACTGGGAGAAAATTAACCAAAAGTCTAGCATTATTCGTGGTGGGATTAAGGGTGATTTCGCCCTTTTTTAAAAATATATATATATTTTTTAAATTTATTTTTGTTTGGCTGCATTGGGTCTTTATTTCTGCGCGCGGGCTGTCTCTAGTTGCAGTGAGCGGGGGCTACTCTTCGTCCCGGTGCGTGGGCTTCTCATTGCGGTGGCTTCTTTTGTTTTGGAGCACCGGCTCTAGGCGCGCGGGCTCAGTAGTTGTGGCTCGTGGGCTCTAGAGCACAGGCCCAGTAGTTGTGGCTCACGGGCTTAGTTGCTCTGCGGCATGTGGGATCTTCCCGGACCAGGGCTTGAACCCGTGTCCCCTGCATTGGCAGGCAGATTCTTAACCACTGCGCCACCAGGGAAGTCCCCCCTTTTCTACATTTAAAAACTTTTTGTAAGTGGGCATGTTACTTGCACAATGATTCTTTACATTTACAGATAAACCATTAATAGGATAATTAATATGATGTCCTAAAAAGGAGTGAAAGATAACTTTGAAAGTCAGCCCCTGTTGGGACAAACGCAGGCGCTGCTCCTTAGTCAAGGTGAAACTCTGAGCAACCTCAGTGTTCCTCCAACCTTCGTTGATCCTTCTCCTGGGAAGGACGAAGATGTGGCTTTTTCCATCAACTCTTACTGATTCAGGGCCCGAGTGGTTTCTTGACTCATCCTGGCCACAGTAGGTCACTGAGGCCTTGCAATTTGAAGCTAGTCCACATTTATTGTCTTTTATCCTTGAGTGCGGGTATTCCTGGGAGATGGAAGTGTGAAGAATTGAGCTCTGTGGCCCTGTGCGCCCCCCAGATCTTGGAGTGGGGCAGGGGTGGTTGGCGAGTCTTCTCTCCTAACCAGGGATTCCAGGACTTCTTGGTTTTCCTGAGAGCTGGTTGAATTGGAACGAGTAAGTTTCAGCCTATTTTCTTAGATCTTATGCTTTCAAACCTTTAAAATGGAAAGATCGGTTGGAGCTTAATGGAGACAGTTCATTTCCACTGAAAATTTGTTTCATTTCAATCCATGAAAGTAGAAAAGAGTGATTTCTAAGTGCGTTTCTCCTTGCTGTCTGGGCAGTGCATTGCTGGTTAGCACAAGGTTAGAGGGGGACAGGGAGAGTGGGAAGTTCTGACTAAACATTTTGGTTCCCAGGTGGAGGATGGCGCAGTTCTGTTAATGGCTTAAGCAGAAGGTTAGACATTTCTCTCATTGATTATTGTTGGTTGAAAGTGGGTATTCTGCCGGCCTAGACTCAGTCATTTGGCCCCTTCTCTCGTGAGAGGCTTTTCTGCAGGACAGTTCGCCCTGTCTGCAGTTACAAATTTCCTGCACTGTAGTGTTTTTCACCAGGGAATAGGATTAAGCTTCCAGCTCTCAATGTCTGCCTGTGCGCGGCATCATAAAATTGTTGATACCTTTGTAGACTTTGCCTCTTGTGTGACTTCTTGTTACATTCATTCAGCAAACTGTCACTGTACTGGGTTATTACATGCTTGCTGCCAAGGACTTTATAATCTAGTAATAGAGGAAAACATACACATTATTAATATGCAGTGCAGGATAAGGACTATAAGAAATGTCCAGAGAAAGTGCTGTAAAAGCTTAGAGATGCTAACTTAGCTGGAGACAAGGGCAGGAGGGGGAGGATAGGTAGAGGTCAAGGAAAACTTCATGGAAGTGATGGCATCAGAAGATTAATTACCATTGAATTCAGCCTTGAAAGATTTCTACAGGTGAGGAAGGGGACATGAGGAAAGGCAGGGAAGTTAAAGATCTCTTTGCAAGACACCAAGGACTCCAGTGTTACTGGATTCAAGAGAAATGAGGCTGGAAGAGTTCATTGGACCAGATGTGTAGGGCTTGAAATGCCAGGCCGAATAGTTGGTCTTTATCAGTGGCTACTCGTGGAAGCTAAAGGCTTTTAAGAAAGTGAAAATTACATTTGGGTTCTGGGAAGAATGATGAGTACTGTGCAACATAAACTGGACAGGGGAGAGGCCGGATACAAGGAGACCGGTTTATTAAGAGGTACCAAGTGCCTGACCCATGGTGGTGGGAATGGAGATGAAGAGGCTTAGAATGAGGTAATTTGTTGCCTCCATGTCTTTCCTCTGTGACACCTCTGCCAGCTGGAGCCCTTTGGAGCCGTAGCATCTGTAGGTAACACTGTGGACGTGGCTGCCCCAGAGAAGCAGGCTTGCCAGGAACTCTCTCCGAGAGGACAGACTGTGTCCACAGTCACTTCTCTGGACTGCCTCCCTGGGTTTTTACTGAGGCATTGATTACTAAGCAGGCAGATGCCACTCTTAGAGTTGCTAGATTTAGCAAACAAAAATAGAGGATGCCAGGGACTTCCCTGGTGGTCCAGTGGTTAAGACTCCGTGCTCCCAATGCAGGGGGCCTGGGTTCAGTTCCTGGTCAGGGAACTAGATCCCACACGCATGCCTCAAGTAAAGATCCTGCACGTGGCAATGAAGATCCCGTGTGCTGCAACTAGGACCCAGCGCAGCCAAATAAATAAAAGAAGAAACCCAAGCTATGCTTTAAAAAAAAAAAGAGGATGCCAGTTAGATTGAAATTTCAGATAAGGGATAATTTTTTAGTATAAGCATGTCCCACAAAATATTTGATTTATCTGATATTCCAGTTTAACTGGATGTCCTGTATTTAGTCTGTCAGTCCTAACTATCAATACTTCTCATTCTTCCCTGGCCCTGGGATCAGCTTCATCTGCTCCCATTTCCTACCTGTTACCTCCTGAATTAGTCTCCTGTGGGTCAGGAGTCAGGTAGAGTATGTGCTGCGCAGGAGAGATCAGTCTAGCAGTTTGGGGGGTTGGTGTCCCAACTCAGTGCCAGGGTTTGATACTGCCACATGCTGTACCTGTGTACAGTATGCAGGGCAGATTTCTGTCTATAACCAGACAGAGAGGGAGACAGGAAGACCTTACGTTCCAATGTCAGAGGGGCTGTGAGAGGCTCTACGGAGGCTTCCAGGTTTCAGCCCAGTGTCTCAGAATATATCTGCAGCCTGGAGATGATATCCCTGAAATGTGGCTCCTCCCACACCTCACCTCATCCTCATTTCCCTTTTCCAGTTCTACCCCACTCACATTCCACAAAGGCGCTTGGAGCTCTTTGACTTAGGCATACTGTTGCTAAGCTCGTACCGTTCCCTTTGCCTAAAACACCCTTCCCACATTCTTCACCCACAAGTACCTCTCCTTCCCTTTCCCCTTCCTCTGTGCCAGCCTGGGTCAAGGATCCTTCCTCTGGGTTCCCAAAGAGCCCTCTGCAAACCTTCCTCATAACCTTTTCCACAGTTGATTGATTCCACCTGTTACTGGTGTGTCTCCCATGAAAATATGGGCTTCCTAAGGGTAAGGACCTGCTACGTCAGTGTCCTCAGCGCTCACCACCATGCCTGCACCTAGTAGGTGCTCAGTAAATAGGTGCTGAACGAATAGGATGCTGTTTGGGAGCTTCACTGCCCCTTAAACCCCCATCTGTGTTCTTTAGGGAGCGCCCAGCTCCAGCTTCCCCCTGCCCAGTACACACGCCTGGACACTTCTCCGCACTTCAGGGCTGGGAGGATTTGGGGTTTTTTGGCCACGCCACATGGCTTGTGGGATCTTAGTTTCCCCGACCAGGGATTGAACCCGGGCCCTTGGCAATGAAAGCACGGAGTCCTAACCACTGGACTGCCAGGCAATTCCCCTTGTCTGGGAGGATTTTACAGCACTCTCATTAGCGTTAAAGAAAACCTGTCTGGAAAGTCTCAGACCTGGACCTACCTGTCCCCACACCTTCCATATGCCCAGACTGATAAGGCCCTGCATAGCCTGGCATGAGCCAAAGACATGGGCTGGACCCTCTCGCCTGTTTCCCAGGCATTCCAGCTCCAGGTGGCTGCTCTCTCCACCCTCCCTTCTCCACACAACCTTCTGTGCCTTCTAGAACCATCCTCCTCACTGGCATCAAATGCCTTCTATCAAGCCATTTGCTGCCTTCATTGCTAGGGCTTGAAGGAATGAATATAGAGAACTGGGCTGCCTGCTTGTGCCCACCGTGTGTGTGTGTGTGTGTGTGTGTGTGTGTGTGTGTGTGTGTCGGGGGGTGGGGGGGCAGTGGCGGTAAATCTAAGAAACCCTCCACCTGGACACAAAGTGAATGAAAACACGGATGGGTGGTTTGGTTCTGTAAGGGGGTTAAGTGGGTCAGGCCTTCCACTGGGTGGTGTGGGGGGAGGAGCTTCGGGTTGTCTTTTTTTTTTTTTTTTTTTGCGGTACGCGGGCCTCTCACTGTTGTGGCTTCTCCTGTTGCGGAGCACAAGCTCCGGACGCACAGGCTCAGCAGCCATGGCTCATGGGCCCAGCCGCTCCGCAGCATGTGGGATCTTCCCAGATAGGGGCACGAACCCACATCCCCTGCATTGGCAGGGGGACTCCCAACCACTGCGCCACCAAGGGAAGCCCTGTCTTGGTTTTTAGATGCAGAGCAAAGGAGAGAGATGCAGGTTGGGAGGAGGCTGGGAGGACAGACAGAGCCCCCACCCCCAGGTTAGGACAGAGATAGAATACCTCAGCTGCTACAGGTACTCATTTGCAAGACTGTTGTGGGAGGCAAGGCTGAGAGGGAGTCTCTTCAGATGCTTCCAACATGAGCTTCACAAACAGACTTGGGTAATGCTAGGAAGTGTCTCTGGAAGGAGGTCAGCGGACAGGACAGTGATGACCTGTGTCAGTGGTCCGGAAGGACACCTTGTGACCTGGGCTCTCAGCTCTAGAGCAGCAGCCGTCCTGGCCCTTGGCCTTGTGCCCCAGCCCTGCTCCTGAGACAAGTGAGGCCTCCAGGAATTGGCAGGCAGATTGGGCAGCAGAGACCCTTGCAGGAAGTTTAGGAGAGGCTCCTCAAGGTCTGGTGTGCAGCCTTTTCCCTGTGATCAGTGGTTTGGCCTGGGAAACCTCGGGGAGCGCTCAGAGAACAAGCCACTGACGAAGCGCTCCTCTGGTCACCGTGGCAGAGGCAGCTGACCACTGAGGGCCCTTGTGGTCTATGGTTCCTGCCCTTCAGGCTGGCTGGGGACCCGCGTATTAGGAAGGATCCTGATACTGAGGGCCTGCCTTAGCTCTGGGTCTTTTCTGGTGTCTCAGTTGAACTAGCCCCCCCCGAGTAGGGCCCTTGGGGGACTTGGTGGCCAACTTCTTGCTGGGAAACAAGGGACTTACCTCTCCGCTCCTGGCCCACCCTACTCGGGGCTCTCCCTGCAGGTACCTGAAGGAATTCCGCACTGAGCAGTGCCCGCTCTTTGTGCAACACAAATGTACTCAGCATCGGCCCTACACCTGCTTCCACTGGCATTTCGTGAACCAGCGACGCCGCCGGTCCATCCGCCGTCGGGACGGCACCTTCAACTACAGCCCCGACGTCTACTGCACCAAGTACGACGAGGCCACAGGCCTCTGCCCGGAGGGCGACGAGTGAGTGCTGCCCAGCCTGCCCTCAGAGGAGCCCCCTGCCTCCTGGATCAGATGCCCTCACAGTAGTCCAGTCAGAGTCCAAGAAGCCAGCCAGAGACTGCCTTTGGGGACCTGCTGCAGCCTGGCCCACCGTCCTATGGTTTGGACCTGGGTTCAGACCCCGCCATCATCTGGGGGAGACCCCTTCTCCTTTCCCTACTTTTGGGAAGCCCTACACAGGCCTTTCTTCTGCTAAGCCTAAGGGCCACATCTGAACCAAAGTGGCTTCCTGGGCCTTCTTGTCTGGTCCCTTGCAGGTCACAAGGACCCTCTCCCCAGCCCGTACTACCCACTCCATCCCATGCAGTTCCCACCAAGGCTGGCTGTTTAGTGACATACAGCCTCTCTAGTTCCCTTTTTGCTGACCCTAAATATTTTGCCACAAAGCTCTGTGAAGAGACAGGGCATAACACATGACAAACATGAGGTGGCAAACCTGGGAACGTCACTGAGGGAGCACTTACTGACCCTGCCTAACGAGTGTCTCAGCCGTGCGGAGGTGGTGACGGAGGCACTGCAGGGTGTTCTGTGGGTGCACCTCACTGAACCACCCGACCCAGCTCTTCCATTTCTCCCAGGGGTCAAAGGCTTGCTCACCCCTCCCCCCAGCTTCATGAAGCACCCAGGGCCCGAGGGCGTTTGCTTCTCTGAAGACCCCTGACCTAGGCAGTGTTGGTTCTCCCAAGAGTGCCCCCCTCTGGAGCTTCTCTTCAGGACAGCCCAGGGCACTGGCTGAGTAGTCTTTGAGAAGCTGAAGTGGGAATGCCAGGCCTTTCAGGGCCCACTTTGGGCTACAGCACCCACCGGCAGTGGGAGGGTGGCTCTGTTACCTCAGCAGGACTCGTCACTTGCTTGCCTCTTTGACCCACCATCAGTACACCCGCTGGGTCATGAGAAAGCCTTCAGCGGGCAGGGAAGGGCACGGCTGGTAGCCCAGGCTGCAGGGGGCGAAGGTGAGTGACCCCCACCCCTGCTGCTGTGTTTCAGGTGCCCATTCCTGCACAGGACCACAGGGGACACTGAGCGCAGGTACCACCTGCGCTACTATAAGACTGGAATCTGCATCCACGAGACAGACTCAAAAGGCAACTGCACCAAAAACGGCCTGCACTGCGCTTTTGCTCATGGGCCCCATGACCTCCGCTCCCCCGTCTACGACATCAGGTGGGCTGATGGCTGAGGGCCGGGGTGGGGCCTGGCTGCAGACGCGGTGAGTACCACCGACGGAGTGCAGGGCTGGCACTCTGGTTCCTTCCTCCTCATGCCCTCTCCCCGCTCTCTCTGTCCTCTCCTCTCTTCCCAGGGAGCTCCAGGCAATGGAGGCCTTGCAGAACGGCCAGACCACAGTAGAGGGCAGCATAGAGGGCCAGTCGGCTGGGGCCGCAAGCCACGCCATGATAGAAAAAATCCTCAGTGAGGAGCCTCGGTGGCAAGGTAAAGGTGGCCACACAAATGGCCATGCCCCCTCCCACCAGCTGTCTGTCCTCCCCCCTCTCCTCCCCATGGCTGCTCTGAGGACATGGCTCACCACCACCTGTTGCCTTCTCCAGCCCAAGCCACCGCCTCTGCTGGGAGGCACTTGCCCCCTCATCCCACCTCACATCCCGCCAACTGCAGCCCTGGCATCCGGTGGCACTTCTGGGAGAGTCTCCCCAGACACACCTTGCCCTGCTCCCGTCACCCCAGGTGCTCCCTAAATTCCGTCAGGAGGCTTTCACACATACACAGTCGTACACGTATATGAGTACACATAGGTGTATTCTCAACCCTCCTGCGGACGCCCTTTTAACTCTGTGAGCTGTGAGTATCTCCAGTGAGGGACGGCGGCATCCTCCTTACCTCTCTCCCGGGTCTCAGTCTTGGCATTGGCCCACGAGGAGGTGGCCCTGCTCATACCTGTCACAAAAGCCTCAGCTCCTAGACTCCTTCCTAGTGGCTTCTCCTTCCCCTCCCCGCACCCCGCCCCTGCCTCATCCACCTGACCCCTGCCTCTGGCCCCCTGTGCAGAGACCGCTTATGTGCTGGGGAACTATAAGACGGAGCCGTGCAAGAAGCCCCCACGGCTGTGCCGCCAGGGTTATGCCTGTCCCTACTACCACAACAGCAAGGACCGGCGGCGGAGTCCCCGGAAACACAAATACAGGTCCTTTGGCCCAAGCAGGCCAGCCGTGGGAGGGAGGGTGGCAGGGAAGGGATCACTGCAGGGGCTGCTTGCACTGTGCTCTCAGGGAGGCCAGCCCTGGGGATCACAGAATCACAGCACCCAGGTACGAGGGGAGAGAATGGTCAGGATAGCTGAACGATAGGGGGCCTTCCTGGATCCTCCTTTGGCATGAAGTGAGGATCTTGGGTTAGAAGCCCCTCTAGTTCGGGTCCTGAGGGGCGTTTGCAGGGCCCAGCTGTGGTGTGGTTGTAGCCTGGCTCTCCTTGGGCTGCACAGTGCTCGGGGGGAGGACTTGGCTAAAGCGTCCTTCTTGGTGATGCAGCCAGGTTGGGCCAGAGGAGCAAAGCCAGGCTTCTGGCCCCAGGAAGGCCCTCACTCTGCCGCTGATGTTTCCTACTTCTGAGCCTGGCTGTGCAAAGCCGGGAGACCAGAGAGGGGTCCTGAACAGCAGCGATCTCATTGGCTCCCCCAGATCCGCTCTGCGTCCATCTGACCCCACCCTCTTATTTAACCAGGTCATCTCCATGTCCGAACGTAAAACACGGGGACGAGTGGGGTGACCCTGGCAAGTGTGAGAACGGAGACTCCTGCCAGTACTGCCACACCCGCACGGAGCAGCAGTTCCACCCAGAGGTGGGCCTTGGAGCTGGCGCCCGAGCTGCGGCCCTTCGAGGGTTGGGGGTAGCTTAACATATCCTCTTTGGAAAGCAAGGAGGAAGGAAAGGAGGGTCCGGGCCGATGCTGGCAGAATCCATCCTGACACCATCCTGGGAGGGATCTGTAGCCGCAGGCTCCCCCCCGGGCAGTACGTAAAGGAGCCCCACACCCTGATTCGGCAGCTTTCCACACTCACCGAGCAGCCCTTGGCCCCCGGTTTGGTTCCCCAGCCCCCCGATAGGGAGAGCACGCACTGGGCACGGTGACTCGGCCGTTCTGGGCTTTGCACCACTTGTGGTACTTAACGTAGCATCAAGATTTAAAAAATAAGAAATCCCCTTACCGTTGTCCTGTACCATATGAGGGCCTAGGGTACCAGCAGCTTCCCTGGTGCAGCCCCCAGCCCCACGGTGTGGCCTGGGCTCTGTCAGTGCCACAGTCTCACATGTGGTATGTAGAGGCATGTGCTGTCCCTTCCCTTGGTTCCATGGAGGTCAGGACACCCTGAGATAGGCACACGGACGGAAACTACGTGATGTGGGCTACAGACAGCAGGGTAGAAAGTTAGGCCCAGCGTAGATCCCAACCCAGAGTGCTCCAGGGTGGATGGGTGTTGCCTGTGAACTTGGCTCCCTTAATGCCCAGAGTTACATTGGAAGGTCACAGCCCTGGCCAAGATCATGAGTTGAGAGTAGCATGGAGAAGATCCCTTTGTGAGAGCTGGGTCAGGGCTGGTTGGGCCTGTGACCACAGGAGGGGGGTGGTCCCTGGCATGCGGGCGGCAGCGTCTGCTCACTCTGGCTTGAGTAAGCAGTTGGCAGGGAGAGACTTAAGGAAGCGGCATCGGGTGGGGAGGAGAAAGGAGAGATTTCTAAGCTAACCCAGCCATGCTGAAGGCACCCCTGGCTGCCTTTCTCTCTCTGCCCAAGCCTGACCCACCTCTGTTCTGCTCTGCCCTCCAGATCTATAAATCTACCAAGTGCAACGACATGCAGCAGTCGGGCAGCTGTCCCCGAGGACCCTTCTGCGCCTTCGCCCACGTAGACCGTATGCTGTTCCCATTGCCCTGGGGCAGTGCCCTCTCCACCCTCCCCTTCCGTCCCCCCTCCCCCTAAGTTCAGTGTTAGCCAGCAGTGGGCCCCTGTCCCCCCTGGAAGTTCCATTCCCCCACCCCCCCGCCCCACCTCTCTGGAACTGGTCTCAAAACCCTGGAGCTTCCAAGGCCGTGAGACAGCAGGGACTGTGCCCCTGGTTGCACACTCACAGGCCCAGGCAGGGTGAGGCACCCTCGCCGAGCCAACTAGGCAAATCCCAGCAGCCACCCCGTGCCCCACCCATGGCAGACATCACTAACTGAACACAGCACTCTGCCCTGCTGAGAGCAGAGCTGTCCAATCAAAATTTAATGCAACCCCCCTTATGTCATTTTAGATATTTTAGTAACCACATCTAAAAAGAAGAAAAAGAAACAGGTCAATTTTTAATAATATATTTTTATTTAACCCAACATAAAATAATATCATTTAAAATGCAGTCAACATAAAATCAAGATATTTTCCCTTTTTTTTTTCAAACCAAGTCTTTGAAAGCTGGCGTGTACTTGAATAGCTGCAGCACATTCCAGTCCGGACTAGGCACGTTCCGGGTGCTCAGCAGCTGCACGTGGTCCTGGGCTGCGGTGCCGCGCGGTGCCGCTCCAGACCACCACCGCCAGTCTCAGAGACGGGTTTGAGTTACAACCTGTGTCTACCCCAGGCCACTCTGTTTGTCCTTAACCTCTTTCTAGCCTTAGGCCTTATCTCTGGGATTAGAGTGAAAAATAAACTGAGGCCCCAGGGAGGGGCAAGCACACATGTGGCTCAGAGGTGGGCCCAGCCAAGGCAGCACAGAGAAGCAATGAATGGCCCAAGCTTTGGAGGCGTGTGGATTGGGGTTCAAATCCCAGCTCTTCTGTTTCCTAGCTCAGCCCCCTTGGGAGATATACCTTACCTCTCTGAGCCTCAGTTTCCTTATCTGTAAAATGGAGACCATGGTATCACTTCTGTCTTCCAGTCATTGTGAAGATTTATGATTAATACAAATTGCCTGGCACATAGTAAGTGCACAGCACGTGATACTGATAGAAACAGAAGCCTTCCCTTTATACATAGGGCGATGCATGCGCTCCTTTAAAAGAGACCCAGATGCATTTTTGGAGGGACAGAGCTGGCTCAGGAGCCTGCTGACACCCTGCCCCTGTCTCTTGCAGAGCCACCCCTCAGTGACGACCTGCAGCCTTCCTCAGCTGTGTCCAGCCCCACCCAGCCAGGTCCTGTCTTGTACATGCCATCTGCTGCCGGAGACTCGGTGCCCGTGAGCCCTTCCAGCCCGCATGCCCCTGACCTCAGCGCTGTACGTGCCTGTCCAGGGGGTGGGGTGGGTACCATGCCTGCCCAGAGCCAACGCCTGCCTCTCGTGCCCTGTGCTTGGGGAGGAGGCCTCCGCCCAAGGGTGCTGCCCTTTCTGCCCCAGGGTTCTTCTCTCTGTCAAAAGCTGATAGTGGCTGGAGTGGTGTCCCCAGAGCCCTGCGATCAGCCTGGGTAGAGCTGATCACAGGTAGTAGAAGGGACAAAGCCTGTCTGCCCCCCAACACACAGCTTCCACATGGGGTTCTGGGTCCTGGGTGGTGGTTGCTGCCCCCTGGCCAGTTAAAAAGGAACTGAGCCCCTTGATGAAGGGTCTCCCTCCCACGCAGGGACGGAGAATGGGCCGTGCCGCAGCCTGCATTTTGCCCACCAGCCTGCTCTCTTCCTTCTCTGCAGCTCCTCTGTAGAAACAGCAGCCTCGGCAGCCCATCTAACCTCTGTGGCTCCCCACCGGGCTCCATCAGGAAGCCCCCGAATCTGGAAGGCATTGTCTTCCCTGGGGAGTCCGGCCTCGCCCCTGGCAGTTATAAGAAGGCTCCTGGCTTCGAGAGGGAAGACCAGGTGGGAGCTGAGTACCTGAAAACTTTGAAATGCCAGGTAAGGGATGAGGGGGCAGCCCAGTGAGGTTAGCATGGGCTAACCTGCATGCGGCAAGAGAAGACCTGGAGGGTGTCCTGGCCCAGCTATGGGGAATGTGGCTGGGAGATAGGAAGCCCCTGTTCCCAGCCTCTTCAAGACTGAGCAGAGCGGGTGAGGCCATCCCATTTTACAGATGAAGACAGGCAGGTTAGAGGCTGAGCACCTCACCCAGTGTCAGAGCCAGTTAATAGAGGCGAAAGGGTTACTATTCCATCTTCTGACCCCACGTCCGGACTTTGCCCTGCCCTGTGCTGCCTTGATGGGGCAGCAGGGCCTTGGGGAGCAGGACAAGGGGTGTGGAACTGGCTTATCTGTGACTTGGAGTCACAGGGAGGAGAGGAGCAGCTCCCCGGGTTCCCAGGGTAGGGAAGGAGGGTGCGTGTGTGTGAAGGGGGACTGTACAACAGGTGTCTGGTGCCTCCTTCCCCCTCAGTGAGCCATGGCAAGTTGATGCTTAGGAGGACTCATGGGCTCAGGGTCCTTCCCTAGCACCACATTCATCTCCTGCTCCCTGACTTTTCTCTCAGGCCAAGTTAAAACCCCACTCACTAGAGCCCAGGAGTCAAGAGCAGCCTCTGCTTCAGCCCAAACAGGTAAAGAGCCCTCAGCCCCCTTTCTCCCCTTCTGGCACCTGCTGTGGACAGGACAGGCCCAGAACCCCAGGAGGCTTCTTCGGGGAGCACGGGGCACTGCTTTCTCTACAAACTGAGGGCAGGATTAAGGTGGGGCCTCAGCCCCAAATTCAGAGAGGGTGGGAGTCAGGCCCTTGAGCCCCTCATCTCCGGACTCACTCATTAGCCAGTCAAAAAAAATATTAAACATCTGTCCTTGCACTGAACTTGCTTCTCCCTTCCCCTACTGCAGAACTTTAGGGATGAGTAGGCCCTGCAGCCTCCAAGCCACACCTGTCCAACTCCAGCCTCCCAACAAGGTGTTGAGGGCAACCAGGCGAGAGCTGGGATGCACCCTTCCCTTCTGCCCTAGCCAGCCCCTGCCTCCAGCCCCCATCCGTGGGCAGCCATCCCACTATGTCTCTTCTTCACTCTCTCGTTGCAGGATATGCTGGGCATCCTCCCTGTGGGCAGCCCCCTGACCTCAAGCATCTCTTCTAGTATCACCTCCAGCCTAGCAGCTACTCCCCCTAGCCCCGCCGGCACCAGCAGTGTTCCTGGCATGAATGCAAATGCTCTGCCCTTCTACCCCACCAGCGACACGGTAGAGTCGGTCATAGGTAATTGGGCCATTTCTGTTGCTAAGTCTAGGAGCAGGTCTGGAGTCGGAGATACTAGGACTCTGGAGTGAGACTCAAACCAGCATACTGGTCACTTTAGACATCTGTCTTGGGAGAGTCAGAGGGTGGGCATTCTGAGCCCTTTGACCTAAATGGAACATGAGCCCAAGGTGTAGGGCCAAGACTAGCCTTTATAGCCAATTAGCCCTCCAGTTTGCTCTTCTGTGCAGATTAGAAAGAGATGCCTCTTCCCATGGGTCTGGGCAGTCTCATTCCACGACATACGTCATTCAACCCCAGCTAGGTATCCTTGTGAAAAACCTGCACAGCTGTCCTTAGAGTTCCTGGTCATCAGAAGCCACTGCCCTTCTCTTTCAGCAGTCATTTATGGGTGCCACTTTGTGCTAGGTCCTACTGCAGGCACTGGGGTGACAGAGATGAAGACATACTGTTCCTGCCCTCCCAGTCCAGTTCCTCAGAGCGCAGTGGACATTTGTTGGGCAACTACTGTACACTAGCCACTGAGGGTCCAGAGACCTGCCTGCCCTCAGTGAGCTCAGGGGTGAGACATACAAGCTGTAACGTCAGGGGACAAGACCTCTGTCAGCTGGATTAGAACTCATTTCCCCCGGGTGTATCGAAGAAGGCTTCTGAAAGGAGAGCCATTTGAGCGGGACTTGGCTAGGGGATCGGTGTTAGCAGAGGGGCAGCCCAGACACAAGCAGAGGCTTGAGCGAGCACAGCTCCAGTGGGACTGAGCTCGAAGATGAGGCAGGGGCAGGAGTAGAGGCAGTAAAGGGCAGGTGGGTCCAGGAGGTGAGGCCTGGAACCTCGGGACTGTGTGGGCCCTCGGGAGGCTGGGAGGCTCACACTCCAGTCACTCTGTCTCTAGAGTCTGCCCTGGATGACCTGGACCTGAACGAGTTTGGGGTAGCTGCCCTAGAGAAGACTTTCGATAACAGCACGGTGCCCCACCCAGGCAGCATCACAATCGGTACTGGGCATGGGTGGGCAGGATGGCTTGGGAGGGCCCCTGGGGTCCAGCCTGGCCCGGGGGTGGGCAGACGAGCCACGCCCTGCTCAGTGTGGCCCCGCGTGGCTTGCCCGGCCCTCACTCGGCCACGCCCCTCACTCGGCCACGCCCCTCACTCGGCCACGCCCCTCACTTGGCCACGCTCCTGGGCCTCTCTTGCAGGCGGCAGTTTGCTGCAGAGCTCCGCACCTGTGAACATCCCTGGCTCCTTGAGCAGCTCTGCTTCCTTCCACTCAGCATCCCCGTCCCCTCCTGTCAGCCTCTCCTCGCATTTCCTGCAGCAGCCCCAGGGCCACCTGAGCCAGTCAGAAAACACATTTTTGGGGACGTCAGCATCACATGGATCTTTGGGTAAGAGGGGGTATGGCTCTCTAAGGCCTGGGGCAGGAATCTGGGCTTTTGGAAAGTGCCTTTGGCCATTTTGTCCACGGCTAGAGGCAGTGCAGAGTGGAGGTTAGAGTAGGGGCTCTGGGCACGGAGGCGAGTCAGGCCCCGGTTCCACGATTCTCTGAGGTGTGTGAACCTGGACAAGTGACTTAGCCTCTCTGTCTTAGTTTCCTCTGTGAAATGGGTACAATGGCAGCACCCACCTCGTGTGGTGGTTGTGAGGCTTAAAGGAAATAACATGAGTGAAGTGCTAGGCCCCGGGCCAGTGCACAGTGAGAAGTGTGGCCTGAGAGTTGCCAGGGTCTAGGTCTGCTCTCCGTGCCAGTGTGGCGGCTCTGTCTAGTCACCCAGAGCTCCTCGGGGCCAAGGGAGAGGTCTGAACAGGCTTGGCCGTGGCGCAGGGCGGCCTCCCTGTCCAGCAGAAACACCAAGCGGACCCAGCTGTAGCTCCAAAGGCTGTTGGCTGAACCCAGCGTTAGAGACGTGTGGACCAGGGGCTCTGGAGGGCACGTCAGAGCAGAGGGTCCAGAAGCGTGGGTGGAGACATGCGTGTGTGCGTGGGGCCAGTGCGAACGTCTGCTGAAGTAACAGACGTAAAGCAGCAGACGCCCAACCTGCTGCCTCTCATTCAGCAGCAGCTGCTACTCTTACTTCCCCCTCCCCCAGCAGCTGTTCAAGGAGACCAGAAACACCCTCCCTGAGGGTGCTGGCCATCCTGGTCACACTGAGCCTGAGCCTCTGAGCTGCCCTTTGACATTCTGAGCAGCTTTGGGTCCTTCCCTAATGTCTCTGAAGATGAGTGCAGCACCTTCACCGCTGGTGTTGATGCTGCCGGCTCAGGTGCCCCTTCACCGCTGGTGTTGATGCTGCCGGCTCAGGTGCCCCTTCACCGCTGGTGGTGATGCTGCCGGCTCAGGTGCTTGCTGTTACATTTGTCGGCTTGCCCGTATTCTGGAGGTATCTTGACTGCAGCCCTATTACTGGCCACGCATTCCTTCCTTCCGCACATAGTTACGGATACAAGGTGAGCTCAGCAGTCCCTGCTGGCATGGAGCCACGGTCTCTCGGGAGAGGCAGAGGCGCCCAGGCATTACATCATGCTTAGAGACCATCACTGTCGTGTGGAGGCAACAGGCTGGGTGCTGCGATTCAGAATAATAGAGGGACCTAACCTGGGTGGGGCTCCCCGAGGAAGTGGCGCCTCTCCACGAGCGGAAGTGCCACCCGGGCGGGAGGAGAAGCACAGGTGGAGCTTGCTCCTGGCCAGGGCTGCCTCAGCAGGGATCCCAAGTTCTCGCCTCCAGGACAGGGCGGAGAGCCTCGCATCTCCATACAGGATGACGTTGGTCATGTAGGTGCACTTGTGTTGCTTGGAGGACAGACTCTCTTAAATCCGTTTGGTTCCAGAACATCCTGGCTGGATTAGTGGGAAAGGGAGCAAGAAAGAAGTCATTAGAATGATATGTGTGGGCAGAATGAGGCCAGAGGTGGATATGGGTCTCCCTCAGAAGACAGGGGCCGTCCTGGGGGGCCACAGAGCAGGGGCACGTGGTGTTAGTTAAACATCTGCTGAATGAGTGGGTGAAGGGGGCGGTGGATGAGCACACAGCTTAGCTGTTTGCAAAGAGTAGGCCTTTGGAGCCGGACGCCCTGGCTGTGTCCTGGCTCTACCATGTAACTGTTTTTGTGATTCCTGGCAACATGTTTTATGTCCGTTTCCTCACTGTAAACAAGGGGGATGGACCAAGGGCTCCCTGTGCTCTTCCGGCTCCAGCTCTGCCATCATCTGAGGCTCTTGACCAAGTCTTTTTTCCTGAATCTCCTCCTGGGCCTCACATCAGGGTGCAAGAAGGCTCCCCTTTCTCTAGGCTGAAAGTGAAGTTGGGCTCGCAAATTGCCACATTCCCAGACTGCTCTCCCTACAGCACTTCCCAAGTCCCCTGAATCACCTCGTGAGGCAAGTGATGGGAGCCCCACTTTACAGACGGGGATGCTGAGACTCGGAAGTTAAATAGCAGCTGATGAGTAACAGGTGGCGCCTGCGCATCCCTGTGAAATTCCCCAGCCTGACATTGCTGGAGCCTTGCACAGCCAGCCCCTGGAGGCCCCCAGGCAGGGCTGGACAGGGCGGGGGGCCAGGCCCAAGCCCAAAGCTCTTCGGAGCTCTGATGTTCCTCCCCTTCCTGGGGCAGGTCTGAATGGGATGAATAGCAGCATCTGGGAGCATTTTGCCTCTGGAAGCTTCTCCCCGGGCACTTCCCCTGCCTTCCTGTCAGGGCCCGGGGCTGCCGAGCTGGCCCGGCTTCGGCAAGAGCTAGATGAAGCCAACGGCACCATCAAGCAGTGGGAGGAGTCCTGGAAGCAGGCAAGACAGGTACTGGCCCCGCCCACCCGCCTTTCCCGGGGCCTGTGGCATCTAGCCCAAGCCCGTCTTACACAGAGTGGGCACAGGGGCTGGGGGAGGCCAGGGGTCCTGGGGAACAGAGCAGAAACTCCGTTCGGCTTATTCTCTCCCCCTGTGGAAAAACTTGCCTTGCCGGTCAGGACCCTGGGGTGGCTGGTATCCCAGGCCTGGAATTCCCTCTGTGAGCTGCTTATGTGGTCTGGGCCCATAGCACTGCTTGCTTCTGCCCAGAAGCCCTGACTCTCCAGGGCTCTAGGTCCAGGGTTCTAGGTTCTGAGATGGGCCTTATGTCCAGCCACAGCATGGCTGCCCCTGGAGGTGCTGGCCAGCTCTGCCTGGTGCTCCCCTGCTGTGCTGGGCGCAGCCCCTTTCCCTGCCCACAGAGGGTCTCTTGCAGGTCCTGAAACCTCTCCTCTCTGCAGGCAGCATCAGCCCTCCTCCCTGCCCCACTTCCCAGACACCTGACCCAGCTCCCCCGCAGGCCCCGCAGCCACAGTGGCCCACACGGGCTCCCAGAGATGCACTCTCGGGGTGGGGGGCAAGGGCAGGGGGGCTATCATGACAAGGTGCTGCGTGTTGGGCCCATAGGCTTGTGATGCCTGGAAGAAGGAGGCAGAGGAGGCCGGGGAGCGGGCCAGCGCGGCAGGCGCTGAGTGCGAGCTGGCCCGGGAGCAGCGAGATGCACTGGAGGTGCAGGTGAAGAAACTACAGGAGGAGCTGGAGCGGCTGCACTCGGCCCCCGACCCGCAGGCCCTGCCCACCTTCCCCGACCTGGAAGCCCTCTCACTCTCCACCCTCTACTCTCTCCAGAAGCAGCTGCGGGCTCACTTGGAGCAAGTGGACAAGGTCAGCTTAGGAGGTTGGGGAGCACAGGGTGGGGAGGTACAGTGGGCTCAGCCAGTGCTTGGACTTGGATGGGTCCCTGCTGCTCCAGGGATGGCCACCCTCCTAAGAGCCTCTGTCCCCGCTGAGCTCACACAAAATGCCAGCCTGCTGGAGAGGAGCTCGGAATAGAAAGTCACTCACTGGGGCGGTGGGAAACCTGGAGGTAGATGGGCACCAGGGCCCACCCCTGGCACTTTCGAGGGCAGGCACTGAGCTGAGCTGCATTAGTACGCCTGGGCCCTAAGTTTCATCCTGACCACTTCTCTTCCTGTGAGCTCTGCACACGCCAGCAGACATTCCAGAATGGTTAGTCCCCAGGGCTCCTGTCTGCATTCCTCGGTGCCCTTCTGGGTCCCCAGGGGAGTGCGGCACAGTGGGAAGAGTATACTTCCCTTCGTTGGGCAGCCGTGTCACCTCGGGCCTGTCACTACCCTCTCCAGACCCCACAGTTCTCACTGGGGACCTAGGGTCATTATAAGGTCAAACGAGACGAGGCAGAAGCCTTTGTGCGAGGGAAAGCCTGTCCGGCTGGAGCTGTAGAGCGGCGCTGGCCCTCCCCACTCCCCCACGCACAGCCCCTACTCAGCCCCACTTGGCCTTGCAGCTGAAAGCAGAGATGAGGCGCCTTGAGGTGATCAGCCAGCCCCCTGACCCTGCCCTCCTCCTTATCAGCTGGGGCCTGTAAGCACACTGTCGAGTTTCCTCATCCCAAGGGGCTAGTGAGAGTTGGGGGAGCTCTTTGTCTGACATGGGGCTGGGCCAGTGACCGTGATGTCCCTTTCCCCGCAGGCCGTGTTCCACATGCAGTCGGTGAAATGCCTTAAGTGTCAGGAGCAGAACCGAGCGGTGCTGCCGTGCCAACACGCCGTGCTGTGTGAGCTCTGTGCCGAGGGCAGTGAGTGCCCCGTCTGCCAGCCAGGCCGGGCCCACGCCCTCCAGTCGTGACCCTGCAGGCCTGGCCCCGGCCTGGCTCAGATCTTCTCCCCTAGGACTTTTTAAAGTATATATATGTATGTATGTATGTATGTATGTATGTATGTATGTATGTATGTATATGATTATGTATACATTTCTGTATGTGTGTAGGTGTGCGTGGGCGGCCAGTGTGTGAACAGTGTCTGTGTGTATATCTATACGTGGATATAGACACACACTTTAAACAGACTCACCAAGCACTTTTTAAGAGAAAAAACTATTTTGCAGTCCACCCTCTGCCCGCTCCCTACCTTTCCCACTGCAGAGACAGAGGCCCCTCTTCTCCCACCAGCCTTTTGGCAGGGAATCTGTTTCAGCCTCTTTTTTTATGTAGGAACTAACTATTTTTAACTTCTTTCTGGGGCCTGAGCAGGGAAGGGTGGAAAGCTAGAAGGGGCCAAGGGGAAGGGACAAGCCTTCAGGGCAGGCCCTGTTCACCCCACTTCCCCAGGCCAGGGCGAGAGCCAGGGGTGTGGAGGACCTGGGCCCAGGCCTGGTTCCCAGCTGTGAGGCTTGAGCGCGGGGGATCCAAGCCCGCCGAGCTCTAGGGTTACCAAGCGCGTGTTTAGTCCAGGCTGGCGGGCCAAAGCCGTGGGGCCAGCCCCACTCCCAACCCTGGGCCCTTGCAGCTCCTCGAGGGGCAAAGCCCAGGCCTTTTACCCCTCAGGTACCTGAGGCCGGGGGTGTACCCCAGTCCTCCCCCCACCTCCGGGCTCCTAGAGCAGCCTCCCTGGCCCCAGGGCGACCTACCAGGCTGGCACTGCCCTCTCCATCACCCCCCAGCTGCCCTCAGCTGTCTCCCCTCTGCACAGCCCTCCGTGCTGTCCACCCCTCCCTCTGGCAGCTAGCAGGGCAATAGGTGGGGAGGAGCTGCGGACTGTGAGGACCAAGGTGGGGCTCAGGCCCCGCCCTCCTCCCCAGGAGGGGCTCCGTATGCATTCCTTGGTGCTCTCTGAGTGCAGCTGACGTCCTGCCCGTTTGGAGCAGACGCCTGTGTGCATGTGTGTGCGTGCCTGTCCGATGTATATTGTGTCTTAGCTTCCATTTTTAAAATTGTTCTGTACAGAGAGATGCAGCAGGGGGTGGGAGGGCAGAGTGGGCAGAGGGAGGCCACCCCACTCCCAGCACTGGGGGTCTGGGGTGGGAGCAAGAGGGCTGCAAAGGGTCTGGCCCGGCCCAGGCGCCCCCTTGGGCTCAGCACGAAAGGGCTTTCAACGAATTAAGTGAAAACTTTTTTACAAAAACGCAAAAATCAAAGCTCCAAACGTATTGGAAATAAAATATGAACTTGCGGTGGTAGCTTGTTTATGTCGGGGTGAGGGACAGTTGGGCCCTAAAGGAGGGCCTCTGCCAACCCAACCCAGGAGGGAGTTGGGCCCTAAAGGAGGGCCTCAGCCAGCCCAGCCCAGGTTTCAGCCATGGGAAAGGCTCGTGCCTGACCCCTGAGGTGTGGCTAGATAGCTGAAGAGGCCTTGAGGCACTCTGGGCCCATCCAGGCCCAAAGGCTGCTCCAGGCTCCTAGACGGAGCTTGAGTGTTCTGACGCAGGCCTGCTGGGGTTGATGGGATGGGGACCTTTAGCCCTGGACCCAGAGACCTCCCAGGCCCTAGGGCTCTTCAGAGCTCTATCGTCAGATGCAACTGGTATACTTAATGTTTTCCAAAAGACAACAAGGCCCCTACTAGCTTCTCAGAGGAAGAGACAGTGCCTGCTCATAAAAGCATCGAGGGCCTGCCCCCTGAGGGAGCCTTTCAGCCACCTCCCCTCCCCTGCTCTTAGCTGGCCTGTTAGGTGGGTGGGAAAACACACACCTTGTGGGCTTTCTGTATGGGTCTCAGAGGAGCAGCGCTGAAAGAAGCCTTGGACATGGTCTTATCTGACCTCCCCCCACTCATCATACCTGTGCAGGCTCAGAGAGGTTAGGTGACTCAACCACAGTCACACTGGATTGAGAAGCGAGCCTCAGGCTCTGACTCCCAGCATATGGGCCACTCCCCCAGGCAGGTCTGGGGCCCCATTCCTCTAAGCCCTGCTGTTCAGAGCAGCCCCTCGGCCTCAGCCTGCACCCCTGGGAGGGTGCCCCCATGAGTGCCAGGCTCCTGTGTTGGGCAGTGGCGACAGAACCTGATACGTCTGGTGGTGTTTGGTTCGAAGCTTTTGCTGCTGCGTCAGTTACCTCCACACCTACCCCGCTGCTCTGTAACGGGGAGTGAGCGGTGGGCTGGGGCCCAGAGTCGGGGGCAGCCCAGGCTCTCCTGAGGGCTGAGGAGGGGTTTGTGATGGCTTGGCTGTAACCTAGGCCCCGCTGCAGGCCAACAGTATGTTTAGTAAGAGGATGATGTATTGTTAATTTTTTTATTTTTGCTAAGAAAATTTCTAGGTACTGTCCCAAGGAGGAGCGGTCCTCAGCAGACACAGATAGCCAAACTGTGCCAGCCCCACTGCCCACCAGTTCTCACCCCTTCAGAGCCAGAAGGTCCCTGGCTCTAGGCTCCTTAGCCTGGTTGCTGGCAGCTCCCTCAGGAGAGGACCCAGGCTCCCTTCATTATGGCTGCTGAAGAATAGGGCCCAAGGCACCTGGCCCCCCACTTCAGTGGCTGGAACAGGCCTGCCAGGAGAGGAAGGGCTGAGCCCCTCCTCTGCCAGAGCAGCATTTCCCTACGAGGGGAGCAGGGGTAAGGGGTGCAGACAGCTGTCTCCGCTCCCCCAGGGGCTGGACTTGGCAGAGAATGCTGAGGCTGGGGCTGAGGGGAGGAAGGAGGGGGTATAAATACTGCGAATGGGGCCCCCATCACTGTGGGCCCCGGCTCTGGCAGCGGGAACCCCGCACACTGGGGCTCCCCCGACCTGCAGGGCCCTCCTGGAGTGTTAGGCCAGGTGGGAGGGCTGTGCTGTGGTGGGGGGAACACAGGCCTCCCAGGGACCCAAGCCCCGCTGCTGCCGCCCTGGCCACGGGGCGTGCTGGGAGGCCTGCTTGGCTCGCTGCCGCCGCAGCCGCACAAACACCTGGGCCTCGCGGTCCCCCTTCCGGCTCTCTAACAGCTGCAGGATTGGATCCCCTGCAAAGAGAGGCATTTGGGGGTCAGACTCGGGGAGTGGCAGGGGCAGCAGCACTGCCCCATTCTCCAGAAATTAGCCATGGGCCCACACCAGCCAAGCTCGCAAGACAGCCTGACAGATGAGGCAGGAAACGCGTTTGCCACGCCTGGGCAGCGGGGCGCACCTGCGGCGCGAGAGGCTGACGTGCCTCAGGTGGCGACTCTTCCTTTCCATACAAGAACCTTGGGCCAGTCCACCAATTCGTGCCTCAGTTTACTCATTCGGAGAGTAGTGATAACACCTGACTCACTGAGTGGTTGTAAGGACTGAGGGTTAACATATGTCCAGTGCTTAGAACTGACCCATGGTGAGCACTCAAACACAAGACCTAGCCCTCTTATCAAGCTTGGGGACTGCCCTGCAAGAACGTGCCCCCTGGGCACAGAAATGGCCCCTCTCCCCAGGCAAACTTGTTGGTGACCTTATCCCACCAGAGAGAGTCGCACACACTTGGCCTAACTTAACCTTCACTGGTCCTTGACCAGGCGCGAGATCTCAGCAACACAAGCCCCCAGGCTGGCTCCACAGGCTTCCACCTCCAAGGAGGCTTTCCTCTGACCCCAACTTGGCCTCTGGGGGCCCCTGAGCCTTTCACAGCTGCCCCTCCCCTGTATCCCCAGTGCTGGGCCAGGGCCCACACTCACAGGGCTCAGGCCTACCGTTGGGTGCAGGGTAGGTGAGGGGCAGGCGGGTCTGAGGCACGTCGCCGGGCTCCACAGTCCCCGTCAGGCCCGGCAACGAGCACAGCGGCAGGAAGGCCTCCCCTTCAAGGTCATCAGCCCCCAGCGTGTCGTGATCCAGCACCGTGAGCAGAAGGCACGCCCCATCCTTCTGGCACGGCTCAGCAGGCACCAGGCTGGGCGGGGGGCAGAGCCGGGCTCAGCTGCCTGCCCCACGTGCTGCCGTGGCCACACAGCCCCCGACGCGGGCTCGCCCAGACGCGTGGGATTAGGGTTGAGAGCTCTCAGCCTGGTGTACCTTGGGCCACACGCCATGGTGCCTGCTCTGACTGTGGGCCGATGTTTTAAACCAGGGGCCCCTGTGTACCCAGGCCCACCTGACTGGTGGAACAGAGGACCTCAGGGGCAGCACCCTTCCCTGAAAGCAAGCCTCTAACACTGGACTCAGACTGGGAGAGTCTCCCCAGCAGCCTCACTCCACCTGTAGGGGAGCAGGTTTGAGGCCTGTGCCAGCAAACACTTGTCCCAAGTGCTCCCTCCCTGGGACTCAAACCCAGTCCTCTGAGGGGAGCCCCTCGGCCCGCCTCAGCTGGGAGGAGCAGGCCTGAGGCGGGTCCAGGGCTAGTGGGACCACTCACAATTCAAAGGTCTCATCAAACAGTGGGTGAAGTTCCTTCTTGTGCTTTTGGGTCTCTCGGGGGGCCAGCTCAGGGAACTCGTGCCTGGGCTCCAAGGTCAGCTGGACAAAGGGGTCGCTGGAGCCTGGCAAGTGGCCGGGGAGGGGACGTTGGCCGAGGATATCCCAGCCCCGCCGCCGGTGCCCACGCCAGCAGCTGTGCCCCGCTCAGCAGCACTGCCCCCTCCTGGTAATCCAGCAGAAATGCACCCAGTGCTCAGGCTGGACGAGCAGAGCCCCCGGGAACTCGGGGGACCAGAGTGGGGACACGGAGAGTGGCTGGGGCAGCCTCCACTCACCATTGGAGTCCAGGGGCAGCAGGCTGGAGGCGCTGAGCAGCTCCACGTGCAGTTTCTGCTCGGAGGCGCGGTAGGAGGCCTTGACTGTGACGGCCCCGAGCTCCTCGTAGGTGGTCTCTGCCTGGGGGCGGGGCGCAGGGGCAGCGTCAGCAGGGGCTGAGCGGGCGAGGCGGGGCTCCAGGCGCGCAGGGAGCGCGGCGGAGGAGGGAGACTCACCTGCTGCTGGATGCGGCTGCAAAAGTACTTCTGGATGAGTTCCCGGCTGGAGGCCGCCTGCAGCTCCAGGTCCCTCTGCAGAGCCTGGGGATGGGGCACAGCTGAGGAGTCACTTGAACTGTCACACAGTCGCAGCCCAGTGCTGCCCTTCAGAAGCTTGCAGCCAACGGGAGACGACAACGTGAAGTGGAAAGCACTGGGCGCTGGGGGACCACAGGCAGGGTTGCCCTGGCAACAGCCAGAGGCACCGACAGGGTGGGCTCCACAGGTGTGTCTCAAAGCCGCCCCCGCCCCAACCGTGTTTAGAAGAACTTCACACGTGGAGGGGTTTTTTGTTGGTTTGGTGGGGGGGGCGTTTGTTTGTTTTTGGTTTTTGCTGTGCCACGAAGCATGTAGGATCTTAGTTCCCGGACCAGGGATGGAACCTGCTCCCCCTGCATTGGAAGCGCGGAGTCTTAACCACTGGACCGCCAGGGAGGCGCCGTCAATTATGTTTTTTTAAAGGGGCCCACATTTTCATTTTGTGCTGGGCCCTGTAAATCACGTAGCTGGTCCTGGACACAGGTGAGCACAGGAAGGCAGGCTACCCACACCACCAGCTAACCAAAAGGCCCCTACCTGGAAGGTGGCCGTGTGCAGCGCCTCGGGCGGCAGGCCACAGCCCTCTGCGTAGAAGCAGACCTCCAGGTTCTAGGGGGCGAGACATCAGAGGTGACCCCCAGGCACTCTCCCACCAGGGATTTTATTGTTGTCACTGGTATTATTACCTGTAGTGCGATCTTCAGCCTGCTAGAAGCCAGAGGGCAGCTCCGCTGGGAAGCGGCCACCTCCACCAGCACCGTGAGCGTGTGGGTCCACAGCAAGGTCAGAAGGCTGGGGTGCCGTGCAGAGGGATGCCGGACACAGGACAGGAGGACAGAGGAGGAGGAAGCGGAGATGCTCTTGAGAAAGAAGAGGCCTCGTGGGACCCAGGCCCACCCCCCGTTCGCCAGTGCCTCCCCACCCCCACCCTCCACCTGCCTCACTGGTGGGACTGGGGCCCAGGCTGCAGGCAGGGGAGGGAGGGAGGGCTGGTCTGCTGAGGGAAGGAGGGCAGGGGGCGGGGCAGACAGGCCTAGTCCTATCCAACATGTCTCGGAAGCTAGTGAAGGATCCTTCTCACTAGGATTAACAAACCCCAACCAAAAAAGGAGCAGAAGGGTGGTCCCCCAATGACAGAATCATGAGTCAAGATGGGATTGACCAAAATGAATAGGATCTCAGCACACAGCATGGGTAAGCATGTACTACCTGCAGCGAGAAAAAAATAGCAACCAAGCCACAGTCCGTCCTAATAACAACTGAAATAACTGCAATTTCACTTGTCAAAGTAGAGTCAGGCAAATAAGCACAAAAAATGTGTAATTAAGAACGGGGGTGGGGCGCTTCCACGGTGGCACAGTGGTTAAGAATCCGCCTGCCAATGCAGGACATGGGTTCGAGCCCTGGTCCGGGAAGATACCACATGCCACGGAGCAACTAAGCCTGTGCGCCATAACTACTGAGCCTGTGCTCTAGAGCCCACGAGCCACAACTACTGAGCCCTTGTGCTGCAACTACTGAAGCCCTCGCACCACGACGAAGAGTAGCCCCCGCTCGCCGCCACTAGAGAAAGCCCGCGTGCAGCAACGAATACCCAACACAACCATAAATAAATAAATAAATAAATAAAAGAATGGGGGTGCAGGAGACTTCCCTGGTGGTGCAGTGGTTAAGAATCCGCCTGCCAATGCAGGGGACACGTGTTCAATCCCTGGTCCGGGAAGATCCCACATGCCACGGAGCAACTAAGCCCGTGCATCACAACTACCAGGCCCACACGCCGCAACTACTGAAGCCCGCATGCCGAGAGCCCGTGCTCTGCAACCAAGAAACCACTGCAATGAAGAGTAGCCCCCGCTTGCCGCAACTAGAGAAAGCCTGTGCGCAGCAACGGAGACCCAACTCAGCCAAAGATAAATTAAAAAAAAAAAAAATGAATGGGGGGATGGGACTTCCCTGGTGGTCCAGGTCCAGTGGGTAGGACTCCGTGCTCCCAGTGCAGGGGGCCCAGGTTCGATCCCTGGTTGGGGAACTAAGATCCCTCACGCCTGCTGCAGTCAAGAGTCCGCATGCCACAACTAAGAAGTTCACATACCGCAACTAAGAAGCCCGCATGCTGCAATGAAGACCCGGCACAGCCAAGATAAATAAATAAATAAATAAGTAAATAAAAATAAATATTAAAAAAAATGAAAGAATGGAGGAGGTCTAGGGATTTCCCTGGTGGTCCAGTGGTTAAGACTCCACGCTTCCACTGCAAGGGGGCGTGGGTTCGAGCCCTGGTTGGGGAACCAAGATCCTGTAAGCTGTGTAGTGTGGCCAAAAAAAAAAAGAAAAAAAGAATGGGGGAGGTCTAAAAATTTTTTAAAGTTTAGAAAAAAATTGGGTGGTCCATACTAAAAGTAGTTAATTTGGGGACTTCCCCCCTGGTGACGCAGTGCTTAAGAATCTGCCTGCCAATGCAGGGGACATGGGTTCGAGCCCTGGTCCAGGAAGATCCCACATGCCACAGAGCAACTAAGCCCTCGTGCCACAACGACTGAAGCCCGGCGCCTAGAGCCCATGCTCCGCAACAAGAGAAGCCACCGCAGTGAGAAGCCCGCGCACCGCAATGAAGAGTAGCCCCCGCTCGCCGCAACTAGAGAAAGCCTACGCACAGCAACGAAGATCCAACGCAGCCAAAAATAAATAAAATAAATTAATAAAAAAAAATAAAAGTAGTTAATTTAGTCCCCATACTTAAGTGTTCATTATGCACAGACACTGTTCTAAATGTTCTGAGGCAGTGAGTGGTACGTTAAGCCCCTGTCTTAGTAGACATTAAACTCTATTTTGTGTGAAGATTAGAGCTGAACTAATGGCATTCTCGGGCCTAGGAAATAAAGAAGGTGGGCTCCTGAAGCCCCGCTGCCCCACCAGGAGCAGAACTCTGGGGGCCAGCAGCCCCATGTGGAGGACCTGTCATCATCACCGTCACCGTTGTCACAGCAGCTCAGTCATCAACCACTTCCTTTGTTGCAGGCACTACTCTCAGCACTTCACATGACTCATTTAGTCCTCAGTAGAGGCCAGAACTATGACCATCTGCACAGAAAACTTGAGTAATCTGCTCAAGGCCACCCACCAAGCAGCAGTGAAACTGGAGTATGAATCCAGGTCGTCCAGAGCCCATGCCCTTGACCTCTACCCACGGCTGTCCAGTGTGCTGGGCCCTGTTTTGAGAGAGACCCTAATGAGAAGTTCCCCTGGAACACCAGCTGCCTGTAATGTTAGGGAGGGCAGAGCTGCAGCCTCCCGAAGACGCAGCCCAGGGCTAAGGGAGAAAGGACAGACAGGTTTCAGCTCAGCCTAAGGTGAAATGGATAGCATTGTGCGGCCATGAGCGCCCTGACCCTTGGAGCAAGCGTTTAAGAGAGTCTGGTTGCATCCTCCCCTGAGGACGGATGCTGAGGCCGGGAAGGAGGGGCGGGTGGGAGGAGAGGTGGAGGTGATGGGGCGCCACAGGGCAGGCTGCTGCTGCAGACCTGTTGAAGTTCTCCTGCACCAAGTTGGTGTTCATGTAGCAGAGCTCCACCTCCAGGAACTTCATCAGGGGCAGAACGGCCTGGGGAGGGGAGGCAGCACATCTGGTTCTGGCCCATTCTGGTCCCACCCCCATGCCTTTGCCCTGGCCCGGAGAGGAAACTGGGCTAGGAGCTTTCCTGCGCATCTGTGGAATGTGTGCAGAGCCAGCCCCTGACCACAGTCAGCTCCAGCCACACTGGAGACAGTATAGCCTTTTCTATAGCCCTGAACCTGCCAGACCTGGTCCTGCCTCAGGGCCTTTGCCCATGCTGTTCTCTCCCATAGAAATCCTCGCGGCTCCTTCTCTTCCTTCCTTTAGGTCTTGACTCAGCTGTCACCCTCCAAGTAAGGCCTCCTCTGGCCACTATCTAAAAACACAGTCCTCTGACCCTTTCCATTCCCTTGTGTGCTTTATTTTTCTCTTGAGGGGTTATCATTAACTAACATATGATATGTGTGTGTATACATATATATATGTTTACACACACACACATATATGTATAGTTCTAATAACAGCCGTAGCTATAGTTATCTACTTAGCTCTTTTTTCACCTCCTCTACTAGAATGAAAACTCTAGGAAGGCAGGGATTTTTGTCACACTGTTCATTGATATATATCCCCAGTGCCTACATCAATACCTGGGACAAAGTGGGTGCTTAAATAGTTGATGAATTAATGAGTAGCACGCTCCCAAGCAAGCACAGGTGTAATTATTATCCCCGCTGACAGATGACGAGCCTGAGGTCAGCTGACCTATATAAATAGAACAGCTCTGCTAGCAGGCAGCTAAGAAGGAGTCATGCCCAGGGCTGTTTGGCTGCAAGGTCTAAAGCCTCCCCCACTGCAGCTCCCACATTGACTGTCAGTGCTGGGATAGCCGGTGGAATGACCCAACCCCACCCTCTTAGCATCTAAGGGGGAAACCGAGGCCAGGAGGGAACATTTCTTGCCCAAGTCTGGGGGACTTATCTCTGACACCCCATGGCCTTCAGCCCCTTGCCCACCCTAAGCCCCTTTGCAATCCCTGACCCACATTGCTGGCAAAGGTCAGCACGCAGGGAGGGCCACTCACATCCTCAGGCAGGACGGATTCCTTGAGGCCCACGAGTTTCTGGATGTGCTTGGCAATGCCCACCTCCAGCTGGAGACACAAAACGGTAGGAGGGAGGCCAGGGTGTGAGTCGGGGGTCAGGAGAGGTTGCTTGGGGCCTGAGTTTAGGTTCAGGAAGGGAAGGGGGCTGGACATTGGCCCAAGTCCTGCTGGAGGGTACTTCAGGCTGAGGATGGGTGGGGTGGGGTCACTGTGGGTCAAACAAATTACCTGCTCGGCCAAGGTGCGGACGCCAGTGCGGATCTCATGGCCCAGCCCAGCCAGGGCGCCCTGCAGCTGGGCATGCAGCGTGTTCTGCAGCTGCCCCTGCTCCAGCACGGCCCCTACCCGCTGCTCCAGAGCCTCCCATGCCAGCTGGGTGGGCAGCTTTCCGATCACCAGCCGCAGCTGCTCCATGTCGTTCACCACCACGCACAGCTGCAGGCGAGCGTGGGCACGGGGATGCCGAGCTTCCTGAATGGTGCCAGGACTGGCAGGCTCCACCCCTACCCCGGCCCAGCCTCAGCCCCCAGCTCTGGCCCTTACCATGTTGGCTGCCTGGCCCTGGTCCTTCTGGCCGGCAGAGAGCTCACGGGCCCGGGCCTTTATAAGGTTGCAGTACACCAGGGCCAGCCGACAGGTGTCCTGGGGTGAGGAGGGCGTGATCAATGGGGGTGGGGAGTGCTGAGGAGAGGCAGATGCGGGGGGCGGGGGGGGGGGGGAGGCAAAGGAATTTCAGTGACTTGGGGGATTTAGGACATAGGCTTTTGGAGGCTGCTAGGATGAGAACTGGGGAGAAATCGTGGGGTGGGAATGAGGCTGCACCTCCACAAACTTGACGGTGATCATGAAGGCCTCCTCTGGGTCAGGCCAGTCCAGCTGCTGGGCAGTGTGGCTGATCTGGGCAAAGCAGGTGGACAGGTCCACAGCCGATGTGCTGTGCTTGGTCAGTTCACCCAGGGGCACCAGCTAGGAGACGGGGGAGTGTGTAGAAAGGAGGGCTCAAGGCTGGCCAAATCCATGCTCTCCCTCCCCCCTTGCACTTGCAAGCATCCAGGGCTCCTAGAGCCACAGCAAGCCCAGAGCTGGGCCGGGGGCTGCAAGGCGAACAAGCAGGGCTCTGCCCAGACCCCCCAGGCCAAGTCCCCCCCACCCAATATAACAGGAGGCAGGGTTTTGCACTCAGCTGGCCTCGAGAGCACCGCTCAAAGCTGGTTAACCGCTTCCGCACGTGCCACACGGTTGGCAGAGCTGCAAGCCACACCCCGAAATGTGGGACTCTGCCCCTAGTCCAGGCCCCAACCCCACCTCGTCCATCTGCACAGCGCGCTGCACCCGCTCCAGGGCCACGCTGTACGTCTTCTGCAGCCAGGAGGGGATGGCCGGCTGGAACCAGTGGTGGAAGCCTTCCAGGGCCAGGACGCCATCCCTGGGGAGAGCCAGGGTCAGCCTGGGGAAAGCCGGGGCCATTGCGGGCTTCGGGCCCTCCTCTCCCTGCAGCCAGTCTGCTGCCCACCTCTCCGAGAGGACCGGGCCCAGCTGGTAGAGCTCCTTCAGGCTGATGTAGAGCTGGAACAGACTTTCGCCCATCTCCGGGGTCACGGCACCGCTCACCACAGCAATGTGGTCCTGCACCCTCTTGGCCACCTGCGAAGGGAAGGCGTGGTGGGCGGAGCTCCAGAGCCAGGGCAGAGGGCGTGGCCTTGGGAAGCGGTGGGTGGGTGGGTGGGTGGGGCGGGGGGTGGGTGGGGCTCACCAGCCATTGCAGCTCCAGGAAAGCCATGGAGAAGAGGTCGATCTTGAGGACACTGGAGGAAAGGCAGCAGGTGTGACCTGGCGGCACACAGCGGGGTCCCTCTGGTCCCCATTCTGAGCCGCTGCTGCACTGCCTCCCGGCCCGGCCGCCTGCTCACTTATGGAAGATCTTGCTCCAGGTGCGCTGGCACTGGTGCAGGTCGCCAATGATGTCTTGTACCAGGTTCAGTAAGGCCTTGCCCTCCTCCAGCATGCCCTGGCAGGGGCAGAGGTGAGCCAGGCAGGGCTCTGAGGGGCAAGCATCCTGTCCCACCACCCACCTCCTCACCCGAGCCCCCTCACCTGCACCATGGGCTGATGGTGCTGCTGCTTCAGGTGGAACCATTCAGTGGTGCCAGTCTGTGGGCAGAGAGACAGTGAGCAGGGAGGGCTGCTGGGCCCAGGCACCGCACCTACAGGGTGGGCACCATACCTGCAGTGCCTCGGTCACCAGGCGGGGCAGGGGGCCTCTTTCGGGGCACAGTTCTCCAAAGGCTTTCATCTTGCACATCTGTACCAGGACCCTGTGGGGAGAGAGAGCCGTGTGCAAGATGCCCGTTGCCCCGTAGCCCCCACTCATTCCGCCGGCAGGCTTCCCCACCCCAGAGGTGCCCCAGCTGTTCCCCGTCCCCGACTCCACTGAAGCGGGGGGTAACCACTGACCTGAGGAGAGACTGCAGCCGGGCTGGGGAGTCGGAGACGGAGAGGGGGAAGACAGAGCGGAACCTCCGGATGAGGGAGAGGCCATAGGCCAGCAGGGAGCTGAATGAGGCGGCCAGCTCCTCCAGCTGCAGGGCCAGGATGGTGCTGTGAGGCGGGGGCTGCTTTATGGGGCCCAGGGAGCCGCTCCCTGAGCCCTGCCTGCCCAACACCCCTCGCCCCGCCCCAGCCCACCTGCTCTGCCTTGAGCCGGCCCTGGATCCACTGGTACTCGATGCTGGTGATGGGGTACAGGAGGCAGCTGCTGGGGAACTCCAGGCTCTGGTAGAGACGGCTGTAGGCCAGCCACTGCCTGCGGCAGACAGGAAGCCCTCAGCCTGGCCAAGTGGGGCACGTTCCTTCCCACAGCTCACCTGGCCTGGCCTGGAGGGGGTGGGGGTGGGGTAGGGGCAGGTGGCGCTGCGTTATCCCAACCCCACCCCCACCCCAAAGCCTCCTGGGGATCCCCATCGACCCGCAGAGGCTGAAAACCTGTGGCTGAAGGTAACCCACAGGATTGTTTTTGTTCCCATTAGTGCTTTTCAAACATGTAAATGAATTGTCCATCTCTTAAATTAGAATATTTGTGATTTTAAAATTCAGGACTTCTTGCTTCTTTTGAGAAATCAGATTTGGAGACTCGAGCCTTCAAGTACATGTAAAACTTCAGCTAGAGCATCCCTTCAGAGAGTCGAGGGGAGACTTCACAGAGGTGACCGAACTGAGACAAGAGGGAGGGCAAAGGAGGCTGGGGCAGAAGAGCAGCCCAGGGACAGGCCTCCGCCAGGCGGGGATACAGCGCCGCACTCCCTGCTGAGGCCCTGCAGGCAAGTGAGGCCCTCACCCTCCGTGCCTGCTCCAGTCTCCAGCCTCACCTGCATTCCCCACAGCCATCCAGGAATACACACCTGCCCCTGGTCCTAGAAGCTGCCCTTCTCCGCCAGCCTCCTTCTGACCCCCTGCTGAATGCCAGTGTCAGCTCCCACTCTCAGTCCTCCTCCTGGCAGCACCCGGGCTGTGCCCCTACTCCTCTCGTGCATGGAAAAATCTACAAACTCCTGTGTGTCCTTCCTGGCATTCCCGTAATCTAACAAGGCTCAGGGGAGGTGACAGGCCCTCAACACGGATCCAGGAGCATCAGCGCACAGATCTGTTCAATGGCCCTGGGGTCTGGGCCCGGGGTGGCAAACTCAACTGCCCAGAAGGACTCAGGTGGTGTCAGGGGACGAAGCGCCCAGATGGCAACTGTGATGGATGGGGGAGGGCACGCTACTCTGCTCTGACCACCTGCAGCCCAGCAAAGCGACAGCCCTGCAATTCCAGCACGAAGCTTTCACGGGAAACTGGTGATGTGAATCTGCACAGCAAATCTCCAGAGTTTTAAAAGTCAGCAACTGACTCAAAACTTAAAATACAATTTGGGCCCCAAACAGAAATCTCCTGAGGGTTAGACTTCGGGCTGTCAGCCTGCAGGAGGGCACGCAGGGAGGGAGAGGGTGGTGTGGCGCAGACGGCCCTCGGGCACTCGGGCTCGGAAGGGCACTCACGCCATGGACTGGTGGAAGTCGGACAGGTCCTTCTGCGTGGAGTGGAGGAAGAGGACGGTGGCAGCCTGGGGGCTCAGCAACCCATTCCAGGAGGTGCTGCCCGCCTGAGGGGACAGGTGGAGGGTGTCAGGACCTGACAGGCAGACCCTGGCCCCGCCCAGCCCCGGGAGGGCAGTACCTGGTGCTGGGTGACCTCGTGGGACACGAGCTGCTGCAGCAGGTGGAGATGCACTCTGTAGCTGGGCTGCGAGCGACTGGCCATGGTGGCTCTCTGCAGGGGGGCCGGCGCGGCCGTGAGCAGAGGACCCCACGCCCAGTGCACCCCTCCTCCCCACCCAGCCGGGCTACCTACCCGCTTGTGAATGAACTGGAACTGGAGGTGACACTGACCACGGTCCGGGTAGGTCTCCGTGCAAGGCTCTAGAGGGTACCACTGATCCTCCCGGCAGCGCAGGTCCTGGCAGGCCGGGCGGGCAGGGGATGCCCACACCTGTGAGCCGCAGGAGCCTCACCCGGTCGGGGGCAGGGGAGGCGATGGGAGGCAGACCCCAGGCTCCGCTGGGTGCAGACCTGGAACCCCTCCCTTGATCCCCTCGTCACCTCCTCTCTGCCTCTCTCCCGGGAGCCTTTCCCCACTCCACTCACCTGTAGTCTCAGAACCACGTTCCCCAGAAAGTCATCCTGGCCTTTGTCCTTCCGGACCTCCTTAAAGATCCTGTTCCAGGCAGGGTGCCGTGAGGGAGAGGGACCAGGAGCCTGACCGGGTCAGGCTGGAATCTGCTCCCTACCTGCAGCCACCTGGGCCCAGGTGAGAGCCTGCAGCCCAACAACCAGTATGCATGTGGAGGCAGGGCAGCAGGAGCCCCGACTCCTTCCCCAGGGGAAACCCACGGCCCTCACCTTCGCAGCCCGTGCAGATCTGTGAGCTCCCCGAGCTTCTGTCTGACGGACTCCACGGTGTCCATGTCCCTGGTGGGGCAGAGGTCTGAGCAGGAGGCGGAGAGGGTGTCCTGGGAGCCCCCAACCCCTTTCTGCCACCCTCACCTCCAGGCCCCCTTCTCTTCCCAACCCCTACATGGCGGGGGGGGGGGGACATGCTCCTCACCACATGTCCAGACGAAAGCTGGCATTGCTTATGTCCTCAAACTCCCTGTAGTGAGAAAAGAGCATGGCTGAGGGTCTTGGAGGGATAGACTCCTGGCCAGGCCACAGGCTACCTCAGCCCCGAGCCAGCCCCCCAAAACTGCCACCCAGTACCACCCACTGCCACGTCTTAGTCCCTCCCTGCAAACCCTCCTCCCCTCCCAACAGCATCTCTCTCTCCTTTAAAGTAAGGCTTCAGGCTATGCCCCAGATCAACCCAGATGTGCCTGACCCTCCGCCGCCCACCAGCACGTGGCATTTAAGCCATTGCTGTGTCCTGCTTGGCCTCCTGTCAGTCTTGCCTGCCTCGGGAGCAGGCTCCTCCTCCAGTCAAACCAAGCTCCCTCCCCCGAGCCAGGAAGTGCTGCTGGCCCAGAGCGGGTAGGAACAGGGGCAGGGCCACGTACAGGATGAAGGTCTCGTCCCAGACGGGGTTGAGTGTCTGGGCGATGACCTGGGTGCGGTGGATCTGCTCCTCCGGGATGGTGTGCCTCACCACGGCCTTCTGCCGCCGCTGGAGTCCAGGGCTGTCCCCCGGCGCACCCACCCCCTGCTCGATGCCCAGCAGGCAGTAGGGGTCACTGAACCCTGGGGAGGAAGGGCAGGGGTGTTGGCTAGGCTCCCAGGGAGAGTCCTTAACACCCCCTACCCCTCTCCATCCCAGGCTCCAAGGAAAAGGGGCCAGCAGCACCAAAGTGAGCCCCAGGGGATGTTTGGGAGATGGGAACTTGCATCACAAGCTCTGGGACAGGCTGTGATGGGGAGAGGAAGGAGCCAGGAAGAAGGCCCTCAGGGCCCCCCCATCGCCTACTCACCACTGACATCCTTGCCCAGAATGCCCTTGGCTTGTTTCACCGTGGCCTTCAGACAGAATATTGGTTTCTGGAGCGACAAGAGGTGGGGCCTGAGTCCCAGAGGGAGCTGGGCTTCCCAGCCCCCGTGTTTGCTCAGGACAGCCCTGGCAGGCTTACCTCGAGCTCCTGGACCTGCCGCAGCATCTGCTCGTGCTCCTTGGGCTCCATACGGAAGGCCTGGTGGTGTAGGAGTGTGGGAAGCTTGGGGCACGGGTCGGGAGTGGGGGGACACGGCCAGGCTGCAGGGAGGCAGGTGGAGTGGGGACTGGCCTCACCTCCTGCAGGTATCGCAGCAGCTCAGAGGACTCCCCGACATGGGTGGGCTCGGGCTGACCCAGGCGGTACAGGACCGTGTAGAGAGCTTCCTCGTAGAGCAGGGCCCGCTGAGACACAGCAGGGTCACCTTGGGAACCCCCGTCCACCCACCACAAGGTCTGAGCCCCACCAGCCACCCCTGGCACTCACGGCACATGCCCGAGGTGGGGACCAGGCGTCCACACGCGCAGCGGAGGGGAGGGGGTTGAGACCCAGCCTCGGCCAGCAGCCTAGGGGGGTGTCTGGGAGGATGCAGGGCTGCTTCCCAGCACCCCTCTGCGCCCCGGAAACACTCCGATTCTTACCTCCTCAGGGGACAAGTGGTGGGATGTTGGCTCGATCTGGGGAGCGAGGTGGAAAGACAAGGTGTCCCAGAGGCCTGGACCAGGGCTCGGACGCGGGAACGGCTCCTCACAGAGCAGGCCCAGCCCGAGGGCTGAGGGGGCCCCAGCACCTGGCCTCCAGCCCCACCAGTGCCGCACACCTGTTCCCACAGCAGGGCTCCCGGGGGTCCGGCACCCGGGCCACCTTCCTCATCCCCTGGCCTGCCGTGGCTCGGGTCCATTGGCGCTCAGCCGTGCCAGCTCAGCTGCGCCAGCAGGCGCCCGTGGCCTCAACCTCCCCCAACCTCCCTTCCTTCCCCAGAGGAAACAGCGCTGCTTATCGGGCGGCTCCGCTCCGCACCCCGGCGGCGGAAGTGAGGCCCAGCAGCAGAGGTGGGAGACTGGGGCTCATGCCAAGCAGGCCTGGGGGCTGCTCAGCTGGCCCCCGAAGGCCCAGCCCCTAGCGGACACTCCCTGCCTAGTGGAGCGGGTATCTTTGGGACTGGAGGAGCAGCGGATGGCTGGGGTTGGGGCGCGAGAGGGAGGGGCCACCGAAAGGCTCAGATCCCAGACCTGAGGCCCAGGCTGGCCCAGAGAACACATGGCAGACCCTCTTCTGCAGACCCCAAAGGCTCTGCCAGAGGCTAGGGTGGGCAGGAGAGGGGCACACATCCTCAGCCGCAGCCCACAAGAGGGGGGACCCCGCACCCAGAGGGGGCAGAGCCCCACCCAGGCCTGCTCTTCTCCCCACTGAGGTCCCTCCTACCTCCTGAGCCCTGTGGGGCAGGGCCTCCTGCAGATCTCTGACTCTACGGCGTCTTATCTTGATGGCCTGGCGCAAAAGGGGAGGGCGCCGCTGGGTCTGGGAGAAGAGCGTCGCCATGGTGGCCAGCCCTGCCCTTCCCCTCCGCCTGTGGTGCCGCTGCCTCGGGTGAAGATAGGGAAGCCACAGGGTTATGCAAAGAGCCCAGGGCTGCCACCCGGTGCCAGGGGAAAGGGAAGGAAGGGCAGGTCACGGGAGGGTCAGGTCGGGGTTTCACCACCTTGGGGTTGGGGGGCCACGGCTCCCAGGCCCCTGCACCTTCCTTCCTCCCTCCCACTGGCTGGGTTCCTGGGAGGAACTCAGCTGGGCTGGAGGCAGAGGTAGAGCAGGTGGGCGGGTCCGCCCCACCCCACCTTCCCACAGGGGCCCTGGGGAGGGTCCAGTGCCGTGGGCAGCGGGCATGAGGGCAGGGGGGCAGCGGGCCTGCTGCATCCAGGTGACGGGGGACGCTCCCCTGGCCGGTGGGGTTCTCAACCTCAGGTCTCCCTGAACCGGCCACAGACCTGGAGTAGGGGTGGGCAGGGCACAGGGTGGAGGCTCCGGAGAGGCGCCTCCCCAGCTGTCAGCCAACCGCTCAGCCTGCTCTGCTCCCCAGGTGACATTCCACCGAGGTGACAGGGCCAGGCTGCGCGGGGCAGGGATGGCCCCACGGCCCCGGCCCCCATAAGGATGGTCGGGCGGCTGCTCCCTTCAAATGCCCTTGTAGGGGCCTCAGCCAACCCGAGGAGCTGCTGGGCGGGGCTGCAGAAGGAACAGGCTGGGGACGCTACTGCCTAGCCTCTCCTGACAGGGCGACTTGGCCCAGAAGGGACAGGAAAATGGACGCTTCGGTGCTGGGCTGAGCTCCACCACAGGGTCCCAGGGCCGCCCTCCAGGCCAGGGTCCAGGGGGTGCAGGCCTGGGCATGGACGGTGGCCGTTTCCCACCCGCCCCGGCCCCAGGGTTCACAAGGAGGGTGGCACCAGAGCCCGCACTGCAGGGGCCAGTCTTGAAGGGCTAGCCTTCACTGACGTGCCCTCTAACCCCCACGAGGCAAGGCGGTGAGCACAGCAGCCAGGGACGCAGGAACTCCGGTCCAGCCCGGCCCCTCCTGCCAACGCCTCCCACCCAGAGCAGCTGCTGGGCTGTGCCAGGCCCCAGGGGACTCAGCGGGTGGGCACAGTTGCTGAGCAACTGCCACAGAATGGACACAGGAGAGGCCTTAGCATCCTGGGCCCAAATAGGCCAAGAGAACAAGGGACTCTCACACGGGAGGGAACACTGCCTCCCCCGGCCCCAAGCAGCCAGATGGCTCTCCTTCCCAAGAGCCTCGTCACCACACGCAGAAGCCGGGCAGGGTCCAGTCACTCATTTTTACAAGTTCACATTTTCAGCAGACAAATCAAGGTGCAAACAGGGTTTATTTCACATTAATATATTAACTGAATTTTTTTGTCAAATAAATAGGGAATTCTCTTTAAATAACCATTTCCTCTCTCCACAGCCAGGCCAGGAGCAAACGGGAGCGAATTTTAGTGCATCCAGGGGCGTATCACCAACCAGGCAAGAAGCTTAAAGGGAAGAGGGCAGGCTAAGGGGCTGGCGAGAGGTCATGGTCAGCGGCCAGGCCAGGCCCCAGGGGTCTGTTCCCAGCCCTCCCGGCAGCCCCCAAGTGGACATGCATTCTGCAGTTCCAGTCCAAGAAGCCCCTTCTAGAGGGAAAAGAGAGAAGGCAAAGGGAAACAAATTCCAGAAAAACTAGCAGGGAAGCAGAGGGGCTCCCTCCCCAGCTGCAGCAGCCTGGCCCTCACGCCACCCACCCCCTGGTGGCTCGTGGGAAAGCTCCAGAAGTCAAAAGCAGTGGCAACAGGATGACCAAGGACAGGGAAGGGAAGGCGAGCATGACGGGGGCTGAGGCTGGCTGGGAATGGAACGTAGGCTGACAGTCCGGCAGACAGCTGGCCTTCCACAGCCAGGTACAGACCAGAGTGGATGGAATGTGAGTAGGGCCTGGCAGGGGTCCCTGGGGAGGGCAAAGCTCGTGAGGATAAAGTGGCTACAAAACGAGAGAGCTGGACTGCGGCGGAGGAGGTGGCCAGAGAGTCCCTCCGTGGGTAGAAGCTATGAGAGCAGGACAGGAACGAGGCGGACGCCCCCCCGGGGATGCTGAGAGGGAAGCGCTGTGGGCTCTGGGCTCACGTGGGAAGCTGGGAGGCACCGCTCCCCGCACCCCTCAAGGCTACGTCCTGGAGACTGCTTTATATTCATCCAAGTCAAGGGGCCCTCCCCCTGCCAGGCTAGTTCCTGGCGACTGCTTTATAATCAGACCTGGAGAAAGGACGAGGCCCGCCCCCCACCCCAGACTCAGCCCCAAGGGGAGGGGAGGAGAGAGCAGAGAGGCGGGAGGAGGTGGGTGTGAGCGGTCTACTGGGTCTTCTTATCTTCTGGGGGGTAGTAAGGAGGCGGCGGAGGCTGGCTCTGAGGAAGAAAGGAAAGATCACATTAGAAGGGTCGGAATAAGCCGAGGTCTCTCCTGCCCCTAAATCCCAGCAAACTGGGGCTGCGGGGGTCCCGCCAGTGCCACGCCCCCCCCCCCCCCGCTCACCAGCCCGCTCACCGTGGGCATGTAGACATTGTGTGGGTTGCCTGGGTTGTAATAGGCGCTGGCGGCTGCTTCGGCGGCCTTGGCTTCAGCTGTGAGAACACACAAACTGGGAAAGAGCCCCGGGGACAAGCCCTCCCCGCCTCCTCCGCTGCCCCCACGGCCCTGGCCCCCTGGTGCTCGGGGCGGCGGGTGCTGAGGACGCAGTTCCATCACTAAAGCAGTGGAGAACCCTTCCTGAGCACTTACCGCGTGCCACACCGTCCCATCTGGTCCCTCTACACCTCCTGCCCCCCACCCCCCATCTTCACCACAAGCCCCACAGGTGGGGCCGTTGGCACGTTTTGTGGATGAGAAGACTCCGGTGCAGAGGGGGACCTTCCTGGGCTCAGGGCACGTGGCCAGCTAAAGGACAGAGTGGGGGCTGGAATCTACCCCTTCGCCACCAGGCCACCGCGCTGCCGGTCCCCTGGGATCGTCCCTAGGCCAGTGGTCATTCGTTATCTGGGGCTTCCGTGCAACCACGGGGAGAAGCCAGGGCCCTCACCTGCAGGAGTGGAGGGGACATCGGGGCCGCTGACTGGAGGCTCCATGGGCCCAGGGTAGGGCGGCGGCGGGGGCTGCATGTACCCCATGGCCCCGTCCATCATGGGAGGTCCCGGATAGAACTCTGCTCGGCAAGAGAGTGACGGGGACCCAGTGAGCAGCCCAGCCCCGGCTCCTGTAGCTGGTACCCTCCCAGGCCCTCCAGCTGCTCTGTCAGTCCTGAAGCCAAAGAACAAGTCTCCCCTCTACAATCCCCTGGCCTGGGTGAGGGTGGTCAGTGGGGGGGAGGCGTGGGCAGCAAAGGACACACTCACCAGCTGGGGGCAGTGGACAGGGGTAGCCAGGAGGGCAGGGGTACATTCCATTGGCGACTGGTGGGGGGAAGACATAGGCCCCGCTGGGCATGTAAGAGTAACCATAGGCTCCGTTGGGGGCTTCACCTCGGGAGGCTATAGCACAAGGGGAGAAAGAAATGAGTGTCGCGGGCCTTGGGTTCTGGGGAGAGGGCGCTCCCACCGCCTGCCGAGGGGAGCTGCAGGGTCCCAGGAATGCGCACAGCAGACACGCCTCACCCCTCCCCACTGGAGTCCACCTCGGTCAGGAATGAGGCGAGGGGTCTGGATGGGGAGAGAGGTCAGAGCTGGGGTGGAGGAGGTCCAGGACAGGGGTGGAGGGATGGATGGAGGGAAGAAGGAGGCTAGAGGTGGGGTAGAGAATGGAGCTGGGTGAGGCTGGGGACGAGGTGAGGAGGTCTGCTGAACACAGCCCTTGGGGACTTAAAATGGTTGCCTGATGGTAGCTTAATGGTTGAGTTTCTGTTTGTTTCTATGAGGCCACAGTAAAATGTCCTTGAGTCCAAACAGCTTTGCTAAAATGTCCTGTACCTGCTCCAGGCAGGGGAAACCCAGCCTCTGAGGTACAGGAGGGTGATTTCATTACAGGCTTCCTTCCCAACTCCCAGCCCTGGGCAGCCTGGGGCCCAGAAGCTCATCTCCTGACTGCTTAAAAAACAAAACAAAAAGTAAACAAACCCAAATGAGCAGACAGCACACACATTCAATGTGGCCTTGGCCCCTGGTTTTTAGAGCCTTGATACCTTGAGATGCCACCTGTAGCATCCGCTGCCCAAATTCAATGGCGCCCCCTGCCACAAAGGTCAACTTGTACGACGCAGAGCCTTCCCAGCCACCTGAGAAGGGAACAGGGCATCAACAGCTCCGGAAAAGAACTTAGGTTACGTCTGAAGAGATGGCTCTTCGTCGTCTTCAGGCCCCATCCAATGGCCAGGAGGCTCACCACCCACGTCGCACGCCAGTGCTGCAGACCGGCCACCTCCTGCCCGCTTACTGCGCAGCCCTGTAAGCACGTCTGCACTCAGGCCTCCCACCCCCAGTAAGGCAGCTTCTCAGCAACAAGCACGCCCAGCAACAACTGACGTTCAAGTTCAGAACAGGTCTCTCATCCCGCGGGGGCCTGAGGACGAACCCCGGGCCCCTCCAGCCTGGCTTCTGTCCAAAGGGGAACTGTGAGCTCAACAGCAAGGCTCGGGCCAGGCTGAACGTGAGCGGGAAGGCGAGTTCGACGCAGGGGTCTCTGGGGTCTGCAAAGAGCCTGACACCAAGCAGGGCCTCTCCGGGCGTTACAGAGGGGCAGCGGGTTCTGCCTGGCTCTAGGGGCAAGACCCTTCCCAAGAACCTGATACAGCTCCCTCCCACACCTAACATCTGAACACACTCCCCAGCTCACAGTAAGCATTTTCACTTGGTTTACAGTCATCCTGCTGACTCCCCTCTCTGAAAAGGTGACCTGAGCCGTCATCTTTAACGTTAGCACTTTCCAGCTCTTGGCAACTTCCCCCTGCTGAACAGCTGGCAGCCCAAGTGCTGGTCTTGGAAGCTGATCCAGAGCCAGGAAGAAGACACGGCTAGAGTGATAGGGTCCAAAGAGGACACCTCCAGGGCAGCAGTCAGAGATGCCCCAGAGCACCTCTCTGGAAGCCCCGTCGGTGTCCCCAAGCTCCCTTGTCACCTACCTCCCGCTTCAGCCTTCACTGTTCCCTTGATGTAGTTTGCTCCAAACACAGGCTGCTTGATCTCACAGTCCTTCATCAGATAAAACGGCATCATGAAGGACTGCATGGCATCCTTCCCCTTGGACAGAAAGATGACCTGCAGGGAGAGAGAACAAGGGCCATCCCCACCCGAACCATGGCCTGCCCGGCCATCGCCTCCTATGTGCGGGAGGCCATCACCTCCCAGGGCCGGGGCGGGTGGCCCGAGCCAGCACCCGGCAGCCCCAGGGCGCTCTCTGCACCAGCCAGCCCCGGAGAGCGCTTTTTAGAGTAAAAGGCCTCAGATGCAGCCGGGCTGGAGAGGCCAGACATGTGACTTCACAAGAAAAATGTGTGGCTCAGACAGCACGTGTGAGCAGGACAGACTGCTCTGCCACTGAGACGTGGTGGTGAGGAGACGGCGGATGTGGAGCCTAAGTGGAGGGCCTGCGAGGCCAGGGCAGAGAGGCAGGGCCGAAGCAGGGAAGGGCTCCTGAAGGGAGAGCTCAGCCTGAGCTTCACAGAACTGAGAAGAGGGAATGGCAGCGGGTGGCAGATCCCAGGAGAAGGGATGATCCTAACCTTTCTGCAGACTCTGCCCAACAGCCAGCATCTCCCACCCTGCACGTGGGGAACATTCTGCTTTACCCCCATGACTTCAATCTGTGACTGAAGATGCCAGCTTGAACCCCCAGAGATAGGGTTTTGAGACACCCCCCCACCCCGGTCTCCACTAAAGCCTGTGCTCCTCTTCCTCTAACGATCCTTAAGTCTAACTCTGGGATAGCTGCAGGCAGCGATCCTCTCCCAAGAATATCCATCTGTGTTTCTCTGGAAGTCTCTCAGAGTCTGCTTGGGGAACTCCCAGGCAAGGCCCATACTGCAGTCTGGCATTTCTCGCTTTGCAGGGTTTGGCCGGTCTCTCTGCCCACTCCCAAGGCTGCGGCCAGGCTACTGTATCCCCTCCAGGCCCAGGTCATCCCAGCAGCTGCATCCAACTACAGAGAGATTTTGCAGCAGCAGCTCTGGAACTTACACGGATTCACTGCCATCAGTTCTGCTGTGCGAAGAGAGGCTGGTGGTTCTAGAACCAGGAGCATGTGACAGAAACACGCTAACATTCACCAGGGTTCAGCGGCCACTAGACTCACGAGGCTGAGGCTGACCGAAGACTCCATCAGCCTCCAGGAGCCATGAGTCTCCAAAACAACTGACTCGCCAAACCAACCGTCTCGCTGTACAACGTACCCGGTACGGGGTAAGGTAGACGGTGCCTTTCTTGGTCCCTTTGAAGGCCTCTGGCACATTCCTCATGTCACTGAACGTAAGTTCTACATGGTCATAGGACATCAGGATGCTGTGATGAGAAAAGAGGAAATGCCCTGATGAGACAGTTGGAGTCACAATCTGTCACCCCCAGGGACTGGACCCTCCTGGGTAGCAGTTGCTTATTAGTAGCTGCCAGCAAGTCATCCGCTTCAACACTGATGTGAGAAAACTACTAACACAGCCATGGAAGAGATAAGCAAGCTGGGGGTCCATAGAATTTCCCCCAAACCCCACACACACAGCCCCTAAGTGACCAGTGCAGGGACTTCCCTGGCAGTCCAGTGGTTAGGACTCCACGCTCTCACTGCTGAGGGCCAGAGTTCAATCCCTGGTCAGGGAACAAAAATCCCACAAGCCAAGAGGCACAGCCAAAAAAAAAAAAAAAGTGACCAGTGCCATAGAAGAGCCACAGGGCTCTGGAGACGCCATAATCCCTCAAATCAGGTTAGATTATCTGGGTTAGCTCTTCGATTCTCTTCTAGGTCCCTATGACAGGTGTTCTGTTTTTGTTGGCTTACTTTTTAAAATCTGATATACAAACATTTTAATACATGACTCTACACATTACCAAAGGGCTCACTTCAGGGTTCCTTTAAACCTGGGGTTCTGAAGCTGGGTCTGCAGGGGTATCAGTCCACTAGCCCTTGAGATGATCACGTACGTGCTTTTTCCTGGGAGAGACCACAGTTTTCATCACTCTCAAAGGGATTCATGATTTGAAGAGTAAGGTTCACTATTTTACATATCAAGTTTTAAATGCTGAATGTGGACTTCAATTACTGTTTACATAATTTTTTCAGAAATGAGGCTGAAGCAGTTTCTGAAACAAGGCACATCATTATTTAGCAGCAATGAGTCCTAAACCGGGTAGGAGGCCCAGCAGGATAGATACATTCTTGGCCCAGAAAAGTCTCACTGAGAGAGAAAGAAATAGTCCCAGGAGATGTTACCAAATGGCATCAAAAGGGTCTGTCCGGGTCCAGGACTGGCTTGCACACAGAGCAGCTACACACTAAGGGCAATGTGAAGTTTCTCTGATTACAAGACAACAAGGTCCAAGCTCACATGGCTCCATTTGTCTCCTTTCGCCTCCCAGATATCACAACTTCCTTCACTGGGGAGGGGTAAGTGGGAAAGAGAACCAGTACCAGAAAAGAAAAATACAGCTCAGAGAAAAGAGGTCATTACCAGGAACAGGCTGGGACGGCCAGTCGCTGAGCAGGTAAGATGGAGGAAGAGTCAATATTCTGAGGTCTGGGCTCCCTGGGTGCTCTCCTCTGACTCATCAAGCATTCCCGGATGACAGCCCTGGGCTGGGTGCTGGCCTTAATCAGCTACCAGACTTTGATCCCACCAAGTCTCCTGTGGGGACTCAGATTCCTCCTATGCTCCTTCAAAAAGTGCTTTCAGGTCAGCATAGCTCAACCAGGGCTGGCTGGTCTGATTCTCAGCGCCCAAGGAGCAAGAGAAGAGCCCAGAGGTGGAGGAGAGACAGAATTGTCGGGGGGTGGGTAGGAAGAACCTTGAAGCTGGGGGACCTCTGCTCTGGGAAGTGACCCAAGCCAACAGGAATTCAAGGGAAAGAGGCAAAGACAGACTTTTACAGAAAACGTGTCAAACATGTGACAAACGTTAGCTATGTAATTTCACCTCTGGGCCTCAGTTTTTCATCTGGAAACAGCAGTTCTGGAATATACTGGAAGGCTACATACTGGGAATTAACGCTACTGACTTTGGAATCCGGACTCCTTTCCTATTACAGCTCTGTGATCTCATGCAAGTTACTTAAGCTCTGTGCCTCAGTTTCCCTACGTGTAAAATGTGGATAGTAATAGTATCTGCCACACAGGATTTACATATTGAGAAAAGCAAAAGAGGTGTAGTCCCTGACACATAGTAAACGCCCAATAAACGGCAATTATTTCTGTCTAAAGCGCTTCCCAATTCTTAAAGTCACCTACTCTGGGACAGGGGCTCAAGAACTACCCACAGGTTCCGCCTGTCTCTCCAAACCCCCACCCGTCTCTCCAAACCCCTACCCTAGCCAGCCGCCCCACCCCCATCCCACAGCTGCAACATCCCGGCCCTTCCCTCACGCCTCACCCACCTTCCTTCAGCCCCGCCCCCAGCCGTTACCCCACCCCCCACCCCCCGCATCAGTTTCCCCTCTTCACGGGTTTATTCTCCACCGCCCACTCACCCACCACCCACTACCCACACCCTCGACGCCCGCCCTTCAGTTCTCCAGGATCCTTCCGTAGTGTTTTCACCTCTCGGTATTGTTGACGATCACTCCGCCGCCCTCCGAGTGATTCTTGTTGAGCGCCATAGTCTCTCGGAAAAGGGTCCCGAGACTCGGAACGCAGTGCGCTTGCGCCCTTCCTCGGCCCACCCCTAGTGGCGTCGTTCGTATTAGAGTCAGCCAATCAGCTCTTGCGCGGAGGCTGGCCCTACCACCTGATCCCTGGCGTCACGTGCTAATAGTTTACTCCCTCTCCCCCTCCCCCCTAGTTTCGCTCGCATCACAAACAAACTCAAGACTGTAGTTCCCAGAAGGCAATGCTCCCTCAACCTCTCACTACGCTAACAGAAGGCTGCATTCTGGAACTTGTAGTCTCCAAGACCATAGGCCCGGATTGACTCCGCTTGTTGCATAACTAATCCTGACCCTCCTCCACCCGGTCCTCCGAGGGACCGGCGTAAATAGTTGGGCGCGTCACAGGGAAGTTCGTCGTAAAGGCCCTGGACGCAAAAGTTCATACGCATGGAATGGGGACTATAACCTACACCTGCTGTGGGAGCGTTGTACACTTATTGGGGCATCTTCATTCAGTCCGCAAACGTATGGGGAGCACTTCCTGTATGACTTTGCTCCCCCGCCACACACTTGGGTAGTCACTGAGCTAGAGAGATGAGTCCAAGAATCAGTCTCTGTTCTGGGAGAGAACAGTCAAGAAAAACTGCCATCCCTCCCTTGAAATCAAACCCACACCCTCCGAAGTGGGCGGTGAGAATCTCCGTGCGGGGAGGAGAACCTTTGCCCAGCGCCGGCACCTGACCGCCGCCTCCACCACAGCTGGCCTCGTGGTGGCGCTGCTCGCTCTAGAACGCTCTGGCTCTGCAGTCCCGCCCTCCCAGCGTTTAACGGGCTGGAAGATTTAAACCGGACGCGGAGGAGCTGAATGGAACTGGGCACAATTGTGACACCCGGAGCTTGCAGAATGGGGATGACTCATTGTGACCCAGCACTTGGGCGGCCTCCACTCGGCCGCGGTAGTTATGTAAACTCCCGCACCTCCGAGGTGGAGCTTTACCCGCAATTGTGGGGGTGAGGGGACGGGTCTTACTCCCCACGGGGCGGCGCAGGTGCAACATTAATCTTAAGGGATCGGAGTTTGATTTTTTTAGCAAACAGCTGATTTCCTGACACGTGGTGGCCAACTTTGGGATCCACCTGCTTGACTTGACTTTTGAGTGAGATTTCCTAGGTGAAGGATCAAAAACTAGAAAATATTATGAAACAGGTAACAGCCTTCTGTGAGGTCTTGCGCAAAACCACCTGGAAGTTGCAGGACAAGTGCAGTGAAGTAGTGCGTCATGGACATGATGAAGTCGGCCCTAATGGGTTAGGGTAAATTCCACACATACAGTCTATGTAGCGGTTGAAAAGAATGAAGTCATATTCTACGTGCTGATGTGGAAAGATTGCTAAGGTTTGTCTGTACAACTGGTGTATAAATATACTTCTGTTTGTATAAAAAATAGGATAGGATCTAGATCTAGATATTTTCTTGAACGATCCACCAGACACTGTTTTGGGCATTGTCCCTTTGAAGCTCAGCTCTGGGAACTGGGGTTGGCAGGTGACTTACTGTGCATTGCATGCTCTTTTGTACTGTTTGTTTACTGTGTGCATTTTAAATATTAATAATACATTTCAAAAAGAAAGAGAAAACCCACCCAGTAATGGGTGTGCAAGAATGGCTGCTACAAGGACCCTAAGAGGGAAGGTGGGACAACAGCGCAGTCCTGCCCTGACCCCTTTGCGACCCTGGTTGGTGGCAGAGGCAGAGGCGGGTTTTGTGGGGCCTGAAGCCTCTCCAACGTTAGAGGCCCTGTTTTAGAACTAAGATACACGGTTATGAACACACAGTGCTGTGGCCACACTGAGGCCTCCTAGCAGGAGGGGAAACGTGATGAAGAGGAAGTCTGAGTGGAGCGAGATAGCAGGCTTAACCGATTCTGGCTTAAGTGTCCAAATTTTGCAAATTTTATAAAACCATGTGATCATGTGAATGCCTTGTGAGGACCGCTCCCAGGCGGTGGAGAGGTCAGGTGCTTTCCAGGACCCACACTGAGGGGCTCAAGGGCAGTTCATTGCTGAACCAAGTCGGTGGCAAAAGGCCCTGTTTGGGCCCAGGTCTCAGAACTCAGATCACTCCTGCCTTCTAGTGCACACAGGCTCTGGCTGTTCCCAGAAATGATCGCTTTTTGCTGAGCTGTAATTGCTCCTGTTCTGCAGACTGGAGCTCCTTGAGTGCTTTGGGCTTGCCTGGGATATTGTGCCCATCACCACAGAACAGCCAGGCAGGGTCCAGGGTGACCCTGTTCCAGTCACCTCTTAAGCTCCAAGAAGCTTCATTTAGTTGCCCCAGTGAGTTGGACAAGTATCATTTGTGTTAAACAGATAATCATTTTCTATGTGTGTCCTGATGTTGAAAAGACTAGGGAGCAGTTTATCAGATGGTGGCTTTCCTTTTTTTTTTTTAATGTTGACCCACAGTAAGAAGTGCATTTTATATCAAGACCCAATAAGGGAATTCCCTGGCAGTCCAGTGGGCAGGGCCCTGCGCTTTCACTGCCGAGGGCACGGGTTCAATCCCTGGTTGGGGAACTAAGATCCTGAAAGCCGCACGGTGACTCAAAAAAAAAAAAAAAAAAAGACCCAATAAGCCCAGAAATAAACCCACACACCTACAGTCACTTAATCTTTGACAAAGAAGGCAAGAATATACAATGGAAAAAAGACAGTCTCTTCAGCAAGTGGTGTCGGGAAAGCTGTACGGCCATATATGTAAATCAATGAAGTTAGAACACACCCTCACACCATATACAGAAATAACATGGCTTAAAGACTTAACTATAAGACATGACACCATAAAACTCCTAGTAGAGAACATATACAAAACATTCTCTGACATAAATCGTACCAATATTTTCTTGGGTCAGTCTCCCAAGGCAATAGAAATAAAAGCAAAAATAAACAAATGGTGGGACCTAGTCAACTTACAAGCTTCTGTACAGCAAAGGAAACCATAAACAAAACGAAAAGACAACCTACAGACTCGGAGAAAATATTTGCAAATGATGTGGCTGACAAGGGCTTAATTTTGGAAATATACAAACAGCTCATACAACATCAAAAAATCAAACAACCCAATTGAAAAATGGGCAGAAGACCTAAATAGACATTTCTCCAAAGAAGACATACAGATGGCCAAGAAGCACATGAAAAGCTGCTCAACATCACTAATTATTAGAGAAATGCAAATCAAAACTACAGTGAGGTACCACCTCACACCAGTCAGAATGGCCATGATTAAAAGGCTACAAATGACAAATGCTGGAAAGGGTGTGGAGAATAGGGAACCCTCCTACACTGTTGGTGGGAATGTAAGTTGGTGCACCCACTATTGAAATCAGTATGGAGGTTCCTCAAAAAAGTAAAAATAGAGTTACTGTCTGATCCAGCAATCCCATTCCTGGGCATATATCTGGAGAAAACTGTAATTCAAAAGGATACATGCAGCTATATGTTTATAGCAGCACTATTCACAATAGCTGAGACGTGGAAACAACCTAAATGTCCATCGACAGCTGAATGGATAAAGAAGATGTGGTATATATATACAATGGAGTACTACACAGCCATAAAAAAGAATGAAATAATGCCATTTGCAGCAACATGGATGGACCTAGAGATTGACATACCTAAGCGAAGTAAGTCAGAAAGACAAAGACAAATACCATATGCTATCACTCATATGTGGAATCTAAAATACAACACAAATGAACTTACCTACAAAACAGAAACAGACTCACAGAGACACGGACAAAGCCTGCAGCAGAGCCAGCAGGAAACCTGATTTCTCCCAGAGTCAGCAGCAGTCATAAGAGGGAACGACACCCCTCTCTCTCAGCAACTGCTGCTTTCCTACCAGTGATACCCCTAGACAAGCTTTGCAATTCCCAACTATTGGCGGGGGTGCCTCAATACTAAACCATTCACCTCGTGATGGCCCCCAGTCCCTAGTTAATCCCCAGTGCTTCTAATCCCCACTCAGAAACAGCACCCACTCCAGAACTGGTCCCTGCTTCCCATAGACTCTCCTCAGAATCTTTTAGAAGGCAAACCTGAGTTTTGTCTTCTAAAGAGCTTCCCTCTTCCCACTCATGGATGGCTGGGCATCTTGGGGCAACCCTGGAGGCTGTGCCCCCTGGTGGCTGGCTGCGGAGGCTTTACCGAAACAACTTTCCTGAAACGATATCTACCCTACTACATGTTGCTGAAGAACACTGTTAGTTATGAGTGCATAGAAAAAATCTTATTGCTACATTGCACGCAAAGGAAAAGCTCCCTTGAGGGTCAATTCAGAGGTTCCCTCTTAGAAGGGACAATTTATAGGAGTATGGTCAGAGAGCCACTGCTTGGCCAGAGGTCACTGGGTTTCTGATTGAAGACAACCAGGTAGGTGGGAGAGGTAACTAAGTTCCCAGATCAAATTCTTTTTTTTTTTTTAAGATTTATTTATTTTACTTTTGGATGCGTTGGGTCTTAGTTGTGGCATGTGGGATCTTCATTGTTGTGCACGGGCTGCTCTCTAGTTGTGGCGTGTGGGTTTTCTCTTCTCTAGTTGTGGCATGCAGGCTCCAGGGCGCGTGGACTCTGTAGTTGTGGCGCGCGGGTTCCAGAGCACGTGGGCTCTGTAGTTTGCTGCATGTGGGCTCTAGTTGAGGCGCTCAAGCTCAGTAGTTGTGGCATGTGGGCTTAGTTGCCCCACGGCATGTGGGATCTTAGTTCCCTGACCAGGGATCGAGCCCGCGTCCCCTGCATTGCAAGGTGGATTCTTTACCACTGGACCACCAGGGAAGTCCCCCAGAATAAATCTTAATGCCATTAAAATTTATCTAAAAATTGCTTAATGGGGGGGAGGGAGATAAATTAGGAGTTTGGGATTAACATATACTATATATACTACTATATATAAAATAGGTAGACAACAAGGACCTACTGTATAGCACAGGGAACTATACTCAATATTTTGTAATAACCTATAATGGAAAAGAATCTGAAAAAGAAAAAAAATATATATATATGTAGGTGTAACTGAATCACTTTGCTGTACGCTTGAAACTAACACAACATTATAAATTAACTAGGGACTTCCCTGGTGGCACAGTGGTTAAGAATCGCCTGCCGGGCTTCCCTGGTGGCGCAGTGGTTGAGAGTCCGCCTGCCGACGTAGGGGACACAGGTTCGTGCCCCGGTCTGGGAAGATCCCACATGCCGCGGAGCGGCTGGGCCCGTGAGCCATGGCCGCTGAGTCCGGAGCCTGTGCTCTGCAACGGGAGAGGCAAAAAAGAATTAACATAGGTATAAAGCTAGCCATGTCACTTAGGTCGCTAGGTAACTGAAAAGGTGAAAAAAAATAATTTTAAGGTGCCGCAGAGGTGCCTGAACCTAGGACTGGGGGACCAAAAGGCAAAGTCGGAATAATTAAAACACAGACGCTTGAAGGGAAAGCCCCTGGGAACTAAAACCCACCTCTCCGAAGGGGGCACATTCTTGTTGGTGCCAGTGTCTCTGAAGGGGGCTCCAGGCAGCTGGTTCTGCAAGGGTCGGAAAAACTACAAAGTGCATTTAGTTGCCGCTAAGGAACTGCAGCTGCCCCAGTGAAGAAGCCTTCCAGTGATGATGGAACCGCCAGCAGCTGGGAAGCCGCCAGCCCCTTCTCCTTCAGCCCTACAAGCCCTCTAGCGCCCCCTGATGGCAGAGACAGGCAGGGAGAAGCAGGTAGTGGAGAAATGCAGAGTCCCAGCCCCTGTATCACGGAGCCCAGCTTAGAGGGTGGATATTATGGGTTGAATTTTGTCCCCCGTTTAAATTCATGTGTCAAAATCCTAACCCCTAGTTCCTCAAACTGTGACCTTATTTGGAAGCAGGGCTGTGGCAGATATAATTAAAGATGAGGTCATTAGTGTGCGCCCTGATCCAATATGATTGGTGTCCTTTTAAAAAGGGGAAATTTGGATACAGATAATATTGTCAGCAAATCACCAGAAGCTAGGGGAGGGGCCTGGAACAGATCCTGCCTTGAAGCCTCAGAGGGACCAACCCTGCCAACACCTTGATCTCTGACTCTGGCCTCCCTAGAGCTGGAAGACAATGCATTTTTGTTGTTTAGACCACCTAGTTTGTGATACTTTGTTACGAGAGCCCTAGCAGACTAACACAAAGGGGCTGGAGCAGAAAGACAACAGCTGGTCACAATCTCTAAACCTTGCTTGGCTCAGGGGAGAGGAAGCTCTCCATACAAGGACCACTTGGGCTCAGACACCGGGCAATCTCAGCAGCTGCCCCAGTGGACAGAAGACCCCAACCCCAAAACATGCCTGAGGTTGAATTCCTTTCCCTCTTGGCAAAGGGCAGCTCATAATCAAATTTTATGATTTAGGAAAAATACCAAATTTGACATTTTTTGTACCTGAGTGTATGGACCCAGTTCATGCTTGATACACCGTATTTTTTTTTTTTATCACTCAGCCAGTCACCATCTTCCAATAAGCCAGCAAGAGAAAGAAAACTCTTGGTAACCCTCAACTTTGTGCCATTTGCTGTTGTTTGTTTGGGCTTCGAAGACAGAGTGGGAGATGCCACATGGGGCGCTGGTGATGGGAAAGTGAGCTATTTCAGGGCGTGTCGTTTTGGCCACGGGTATTTCAGTAACACAAGTTCCTTGCTCCTCCATCAGTAAGCCCAGCCAGGGCTTGTCTGGGGCTGTTTCTGGTTGCTACGGAGATGAGCCCCACCCAGTGGCTCCCAGTCCAGACCTCCCCGCTCTGTGGTGTTCAATATCCCCTGGCACAGCTGCAAGGCCTGTTCTGAGTGATTCCTGCTGTAGGAGTGTTTACACAACGCCCCTGCTGTCCATTTCCCCTCCGTGATCCCAGAAAGCCAGAAACACACAGGCATCACCTTCGAAGCAGGGAGGAGCCACGCCTGGAGGGACCCTTCTGCAGGAGGGAGCTCAGGGAGGGGCTAGGAGGGGCTCTAGTGGGTCTGGGCCCTTCCCTGCTATTTCTGGGTCCTCCTTCCAACAGTCCGGGGTGGGTGGGATCATCTCCATCTCCCTGGAAACATGCATGGTCTCTCTCATCCTCTTTTATCCCTCCTTAAACCCATTTCTCACTTAAATTACAGATTTTTTTTTTTTTTTTTTTTGCCGCACTGTGTGTGGCATGCGGGATCTTAGTTCCCCAACCAAGGATCGAACACGCGCCCCCTGCAGTGGATGCGTGGAGCCCTAACCACTGGACCACCAGGGAAGTCCCTATAGAGTGATTTTAAACTTTCAAATCCGATTGTATTGTTTACCCATGCGAAACCCTGCCTTGGCTTCCCATTCCTCCTAAGTCTAGAATCCTTACCAGGCTCTGCACTGCCACCTCATGTCACTTGCCTTCCTTAAAACACTTTGGTCCCCTGGAGTGCTTGGCCCCTTCCAGAGCGCACACCCGTCCTCTTTGTCTTGCTAACTCCTTGTCCTCCAGGCCTCAGCTGTCCCTTCAGGGAGGTCCTCCCTGGAAATGAGCCTGCCCCACACCCAGTAGGGCCCCTTCTCGTGACCACTGTCTTTTTCCTTCCTTCTTTCTTTTTTTTTTTTTTAATTTCTGTCCCTGGGAAATTTGTGTTTTGTTTTGTTTTGTAATATAGCAGAGGCAAAACTTTTCTTCCCCTCAGTAGTAAAATACACTGGATACATCACATACAATTTACCATTGTAAGTGTACAGTTCGGTGGCACTAAGTACAATCACATTGTTGTGAGACCATTACCACGATCCATCTCTAGAACTTTTTCATCATCTCAAACTGAAATTCTGACCCCATTAAACACGAGCTCCTCAATGCCCCCTCCCCCAGCCGCTGGGAACCCCCCTCCTACTTTCTGTCTCTATGAATTTGTCTATTCTAGGTGCCTCATAGAAGTGGAAACATACAAGATTTGTCCTTTTGCCTTTGGTTTATTTCACTTAGCATAATGTCTTCAAAGTTTATTCATGTGATAGCATGTGTCAGAATTTCATTCCTTTTTAAGGCCATTGTATATTCAGAGCACATTGTGTTTATCCATTCGTCCACTGATGGACACTTGGGTTGCTTCCACCCTTTGGCTGTTGTGAATAGTGCTGCTGTGAACGTGGGTGTACCAGCATCTGTTTGAGTGCCTGCTTTCAGTTCTTTGGGGTGTATCCGCAGGGGTGGAGTTGCTGCCCTTTTCTTGTACAGTACTTACTACAGCTGCAATGATCACACAGCCGGTTGTGTGGCACAGGCATCTCTGTTTGGGTCACTCACCCCTGTATCCGCAGCCCCGGAGAACAGTACACCACACTGAATAAACATTGTTGAATGAGTGAGTGAAAGTGTCCAACCTTAGTGGGTGGGGCAAAATGTAAGTATCCTGACGAATTTAGGTCTGGGTTAATCTTAGCCCCCAAAGAACAAATCCATGGATCCCCCAAGGATTGACGAAACTTCCAAGAATATCAATTTTACTCATCGTTCAAGAGAAGAAGAAGAATACCAATAACACTTATTGAAAGCTCACTCTGTGCCAGACTTGTGACAAGCACTTTGCCTAAATTACCTCATTTAATCCTCAAAATAACACAGACTTCCCTGGTGGCGCAATGGTTAAGAATCCGCCTTCCAATGCAGGGGACACGGTTTCGAGCCATGGTCCGGGAATATCCCACATGCCACGGAGCAACTAAACCCGTGTGCCACAACTACTGAGCCCGCAGGCCTAGAGCCCGTGCTCCGCAACAAGAGAAGCCACAGCAATGAGAAGCCCACGCACTGCAATGAAGAGTAGGCCCCGCTCGCCACAATGAGAGAAAGCCTGCACCCAGCAACAAAGGCCCAACGCAGCCAAAAATAAATAAATAAAAATTTAAAAACTATATTCCATAATTTTATTTCATTAAAAAAAAATAAAAAATAACCCTAGGCAGTTTACTCTGTATCTCCCTCACGTGTTTCTGGCCTCCCCCAACCCACTCCCCTCTGGCAGCCACCTGTTTGTTCTCTGTCTCTGTATTTGCAGTTCTATTATTATCCCTATTTTACAAGTGAGGGGACCGAGGCATGGAGGGGACTAAGCACCCTGCCCAAAGCCATAGCAGCTGGGAAATGGCTAAAGTGGAATTTTTAGCCAAGACTTTCTGATTCCGGAACTCACACACAAAAACCATTCTCCACTGTTGGGCAGAGAAGCAAAATCAGAGATATTACCGAGTAAAATTCAAAAATTGAATGTCATTTAAAGACAAAGTACACAAGGCAGCAAAGAATGTGTCCTACCTGCCTCAGTGCTCGGGGTGTGAACTCCCTCCCTGGCCCCTTCTCTGAGGACGCTGGGAAGGAGGAGGTTGAGGCTTCTATCCAGGTGGAGACCATGAGGACCACCCACGGCCTCCTGCAGTTCTCAGGCATCTTCTGGAGGATGTGATGGTGCAGAAAGGGAGTGACCTCGTGTTCCACATTTTGAACGTTGGCATCAAATGGGAATGTGTGTGTTGGGTGTGGGGCTGACTGGGTCACAGACCCTGCAGTTAAATGCTATTTTCTTCCCAGGGGAGAAAACCCAGCACCAGTAGAGCCGTCTGCAAACCTCTGCCCCTCCCAGTTCAGCCCCATCTTCCTGGCCAGGCCCTCCTTTTTAGCCACAGTCTCAGTCCAGCCTCACCCTGTGCCTGGAAGGAGGGGAGGTGAAGAAAGGCACTTCTGTGAGTCCCCTGAGTGGGTCGGAGGAGGAGAGGGAGGGGAAAGGATGCGTCTGTCCCTTTCCTCCTGGAGTTGGGGGTTGGGGGGGGATAGTGGGAGGGGTGAGGGGTACGGGACCCAGCTGTCCTTAGTTGCCGAGAGGGGAGAGATGCTCAAGTCCGTTGGTCAGTCTGTCGTTTGGAATTCCGGAGCTCATTTTCCCACAGAAACAAAGCTCAAGTGGCGGCAGGCTCCCCGCCTGGCCCAAAGGAGCCAGACTCAGCTAATAGCAGCACAGCCTCAGAAGACCCTTCACCTTCTTCACACACTGCCATTGTCTGTGACTGGCGGGGCTCACAGATCCTCAGGCAGCTCTGGAGGAAGGGCTCTGGTGGCCGTGGAAACTGGGCCGAGGGCAGCTCTTACACAGGCTTAGCTTTGGGAAGCAGCGCGGGCGCGTATGTGCATGTGTGTTTGGACACTTTTAAGCACACGCCTCAATTTCTTCATCTGGAAACGGTAGTGGTAAAAGAAGACTTGGACTAGATCGATGGTTTTCTAAACTTTCGTCTTTTTAACAGCTTCTCTTTTTGCAAGTCATCTTGGGTAAAATCTGCTCTGATTAAAGTGTTGTTAGGGGCAGTGAGGGGCTCGACCCCTGGTTTCCCCTCCCACCCCTCCAGCCTGCCCTGCCTCATTATACCTCTTCAGAACTCCAGGTGTCCTCAGAGCATGTTTGAAAAGTCACTGGGCTGGATCCACACACACAAATACACAGACATACACCCAGGCAGGCATGAAGACCTATACACTAATGCACACACAACATACAAGCACAGACACACACACAGAGGCAGAGACATAACATAGATACACACAGACACACAAACACACACATAGGCAAAGAGATACACCCGAAAACACAGACTCTCACATACACCCCATCTCTCCGGCTCTAGTATTTTCCTAGAGTCACAGAGGAAGTTCAGGGTTGCAGCTAACACTCCATTCTGGGGCTAACACTGAAACCTAGGGGCGGGCTCAGCCAGCCCCTTGCGAGCTGTGCAGCCCTGGGTGAGCCAGTCCCCTGCTTTGAGCTGTAAATCTGTCAACACTGGGAAGTAGGATTAGGATGCATAAGGTTCGGGACTTCCCTGGTGGCGCAGTGGTTAAGGATCTGCCTGCCAGTGCAGGGGACACAGGTTCGAGCCCTGGTCCGGGAAGATCCCACATGCCTCGAAGCAACTAAGCCCGTGTACCACAATTACTGAGCCTGAGTTCTAGAGCCTGTGAGCCACAACTACCGCAGCCCACGTGCCTAGAGCCCGTGCTCCGCAACAAGAGAAGCCACCGCAATGAGAAGCCCGCACACTGCAAGGAAGAGTAGCCCCCGCTCGCGGCAACTAGAGAAAGCCCGCGTGAAGCAATGAAGACCCAACGCAGCCAAAAAAAAAAAAAAAGATGCACAAGGTTCCATGAGTCTTTGGAAGCTGGCAGTCACTCTGCAAGTGGCAGGGCCTTTGTGGCTGCAGACTTGACTAGTCAGGCCCGAATTCCAACCAGGAAGCGCAGTCCTGTGTAGGGGCCATGTCCATCTAACTCACGTTCCGTGACATGCCAGACCTTGCAGGATCAGGGACCCGAGGGTTCTCTGTAAGGGGAGTGTGTGGGGTGGGGCGTGCCAGGGTGGGGGGTGGGAGGGGCTCTGGGAAAGGTGGGAGGCTCCCATTGGTCCACGTTGTGACAGCGACAGGAGCAGCCTCCCCCATCCACCCCAGGCCCGGGGAGTTGGGGCCCTTGGCTGTCAAGGAAACCGTGTTGAGAACACAGAGCCCCAGGAGCCAGCAGGCCCCGCCCGGAAAAACAACATCCTGGCTTCTGGGGCACCAGCAGGCTCTGTGGGAGGGGTTATTTTTAGCTGGTGAGGCAGCCAGGGCAGGACTTGTATGGCCTTGCCGTCTGGCTGCATAACTCACCCATTGTCCCACCCGACCTTGGGCTCTCTGCCTGCCTCTGCTCTCCAGGCACGGCCCTCCCTGGGGTGCACCTGAGTCACAGACAACCCCAGGAGGAGGGGGCTGGCCTGGGAACACACTCACCTCGTAGCCTCAGGGAGCAAGCCTTCGCCTTGAAAGCAGAACGCGGGCATCCCAAGCTAGGATGGGGGTTCTGGAGCAGCAGGGGCACTGGGCCTTCTTGGGAGAGAGATGGAGGTTCTGCTGGGGCCCAGGGCCCAGGGTCTCCCCCCGCATGGAGGCGAAGCACCGTTCCAGCCGCACAGCTGGTGCGGAGATGGCAGGCAGCTTCCAAAGGAGGACACAGGTCATTTTAGCGTAGACGTTCTCCGCTCCAGCCGCACCCGGAGGTCAGTTCAACCACATCTCTCATGGGCTGAGAAGGTATGTGTATGAAAGAAGCTCTAGGTCTCAAACTTTCTTGCCCATGCCCAGGAGTTATGCCCTGCTCTTGGGGATGTGACGTCTGTATTTACTCCTGGGCACAAACACCATTAGGCAGGTCCAGAACGAGGCTGTGCTATCAAGGATGAAAACAGTGGGTGGGAACCAGGCTGTCCGGAGCAAACACTCGGGCAGCCAGAATGACTGTGGGGCTGGACCCCTCCGGGAGAAGCCACCTCTACCTCTCCCTGTCCAGAACCAGGAAGCAGGTGTGCCCCGAAGGGTAGGCACCCCATTTCAGCCTCCTCTTCCTGGGCCAGGGTTCTCCCTCCCAATAGGAATCTGGGACTAGGGGCTTGTTCCCTTGTCCTGCCTTTCAAGACCTGCTCTTGAAAGATGAGAAGTATTGGGAATCCTTGGTGGGTGGAGAGAAGGGTAGAAAAGGGAGTCATTCATTCGACAATTGTTTATTGAGCACCTACTATGTCCCAGGCACTGTCCCAAGAACCTGGGAGAGGAGGGGTCAGGGTAACCCTTCTCCCAGAAACAAGGCCTGCAGGGGGACAGGGTCTGGGGAGCCTCCTCCCTGAGAGGTGGAAGGCCTTGTATATGGAAGGTGGAGGCCTCTAGAAATGAGAAGCCTGGGGAATGTGTGGGACTCCAAGGCTGGTGTCTTCCCTGGGGCAAAGCAGGGGTGCAGAGAAGCAAGCTTCCCAGGAGCTGCGACTGCAGCGGGAGGAGGCCCCGTGCCCCCTGCATCACCTCCTCTTCAGCACGGATATGCAGGACTTCTTGAGGGGCCCGATCTGCAGATGGGCATCCACGCTCTCCAGGAAGAAGGCGGGCTTGAGCCTGTGTGTGAAGAGCCCCGCAAAGTGGCTGTCCAGGCGGCTCTGGAAGGGGTCAACCGGGGAGGCTGGGGTGCCACTGCGGCGGGCCCGGGAGGTCTTCAGCCTCCGCAGAAGGCTCATCTTGCCATCCCGCACGGCATAGAAGGCCAGGGTTCGGTCAGCATATTCCAGGCAGATCCCGACGGTGGGCGAGAAGGGGTGGGGCAGGAGCAACTCCAGCCCGTGGAACCAGACGGAGAAGCTGCGTCCGTTCCACTGCAGGCAGCAGGAGTGAGCATTGCGTCCAAGCCGGCCCCGGTCGTAGGGCTCTTGCGGGGAGAAGTCTTCAGCCATGACTCCCACGCTGACCCAGCCCTCAATGATCTCCACCTCCCAGTAGTAGGTGCCCCGGTCCAGGGCGCCCTCGCCCAGCACCTGCTCGCAGTGGGTGAAGCGGGTGGGCGACTCGGGGTAGTTGATGGGACACAGCACCCTCTTCACACCCTTGGTTCCAAACAGCTGCAGGAACTTGTCTGCCGTGTCGCTGTCCAGGTCCACGATGTACGCAACTGCTCCCACGGAACAGAGAGAGATGCAGGGCTCAGGTCCAAGGTCAGGTGGGACAGTCCCTCCCCTAGGGGCCCACCTCCCCAAACACAGCCTCTCCCCTCCTCTGCAACTGGCCCTCTGCAAGCAGGCCACCCTGGGGAGCACCCCATGAGCTAACCTAGTTCACTGCATGAATGAGGGACAGGAATCGAAGACCTCATGCGCCAGGGCCCAGCCCAGAAGCCTTGGGAGGGCCCCTTATGAGCAGTGGGGCGAGCCCAGGTGTCGACTTACACTTGAGGAAGTAATCCCTGGGAGCCTCACTCTCCAGGCTGTTGGCGCTTTCGGGGTCCTGGGACTCAGCATCTGCTGCAGAAGAAGAGACAGTGCAGAGGGGGTCTCCCCAGCTGCCCGTGGCTGGGCTGCTGTGCAAGGTGACCGCCCCCCACCGAACCTATGACTGAACTTCCCCTCCTCCCCCTTCCTCCCAGCACCCCAGGCCACCTGGGGACAGGCACACCCCCAAATATGGTACACTGTGTTCACACACATGCCTGGTCCTCGGGCTCTGCCCCCGCTCCACTTCCTCCCTGGGCCTCAGCCCTTCTGAAGCTAGAGGGTGGTCTAGGAGAGGCCTGCTCTGCCCCCTGGGCTGTGGCCAAAGGGGCTGACTTGTGCTCCAGCCATCGGCAGGATTTTGGGTCCCACCCTGAGCCTGGCAGTTTCCATCCTCCACTCCTGAACGGGCACCAGGCCTGGGGGCCCGTGCGGGGAGTCTGGGGAAGGATGAGTCACTTGCGGGGGGCACCCACCTTCCGTGCCTGGCTTCTGCAGCCCATCCTCGTCGCTGCCCAGCCCCTGCAGCTGCTCCCACTGGCTGGTGCAGGCTGAAGCCAGGCCATCTCGTACCACCTGCACGGCCTGGGATGACTTGGTGAAGCTGAGCTCCCTTGGGGGCCCGGGCCCAGGGCCGCACCCCTCCTCCAGGGCCAGCCTGAGCTCCAGGAGCTCCTGTGCCAGACAAACGCCCATTAAGGCCCTGCTGGCCACAGCTCCTCCTGGCTGGGGTGACACGGCGCCGCCAGGGGGCTGGCACAGCCCTGAAGCCCAGGCACCCGCTGCCTTCTCCCTCCGCTTCCCGCCTACCCCCTTCCACGTCCTCTCTGGCATGCAGAGCTGCCCTCACCTGCAGGAAGCTGACCGAGTCGGCTTCAGGGACCTGACCGAGGTTGCGGCGGGCCCGGCTGAGCCGGCTGCGCTGTCCCTCCTGCCGCCGCAGGTCGCCCTGGGAGCGGCCCAGCATGGTCGCCTCCCCCTCGTCGATGAAGGACAGCACCTCTGCCTGAAACCCCTGCAGGACGGCTGCAGCCTCGGCAAACAGCCGGCTCACCCTTTCCCGCTCTGCCACGGCTGCACTCTGCACAGGAGGACAGAGGTGGCGGTGATGAAGGCAAAGAACATCACTTCCCATACCCCACTTTCCCCCCCTGTCCTCTCGGGGGGACAGAAGCACCAGCCCCAGCTGCCCTGGATCTATGTCAGGTCAGGGGAGACACTTGTGCTCACTGGAGCCGGGCAATGCCTTGAGCGTGGGCTTCTTTAGAGTGGACGGTACCATGCTGAAAGCTCACACTGCCAGGAGGATACTGCAGGAGTGAACGGGGGCGGGGGTTAGGATGGGATCGGACCTTGATGAGGGCCACCGTGCGCCGGGACTGTGCGATGCCCGCGCCCAGCTCGTCCATGCGGTCCTCCACAGCGCTCAGGACTTTGGGCTGCTCGGCCTGTGAATGACACCCTTGAGTATGGGGTCTGGCAGAGGTCACAACCCTGCACTGGGGTCCCAGGTCTCACCAAGGGGGGAGGAGAGGGGTGACCTGGGAGGGAGTGGTATCTGGGTATAGGTGGGACTGGGAGTGGCCATGATATGCCAGAGGTGCCTCAAGCCCAGGCTGGTGCCATTCCCGAATGCCCAGGGAGAGGGCAGGCTGGCCAGCTGTGGGTTGCCTGCCTCCCCCCTTTGACTGGGGTGCAAGTAGAGGGCCATCTACGGTCCTCAGTGTTGCTCACATGCATTTGAGAACTTCCTTCAGCGGGGAAGAGGCAGAGAAAGAGAGTGAGGAGGGGGCCCTGCACAAGATGGCATTCAGCTGTCCCGGGCATCATTGTCCCCAAAGAGTCTGTGCCCCCAGCCCAGGCCTGAAAAATAGGGATTCCGGGCAAATCCCCTGGGTCTTATGAGTCACCACGCCAGGCAGGAGAGACGGAAAATCCCAAGGCAGAGGCGCCAAGACCGGGCTGGGGGCCAAAGGAAACTGGGGGCGGAGGTAATCGGCCAGGCAGCGTGTACATGCTCCCGCCACGGCCCCCGGAACAGCTGGACAGAGCGGTCTGTGTGCTCGGACCACCCTCTGCAGCACTCCTTTCGCCTGCCACACCCATCCAAACCCTCAGCCCAGGCAAACGGGGATCTGCAGGAGCTCGGCCGGCCGGCGCAGCAGCTGCGCGGCGGAAATCAGCCGCCTGGGACCACGTGGGCTTAACCCGGTTCCCGGCTGTTTAAACCCCCAAGGGCCCCCGCTCCAGCCTCAGGCCCCCAGCCCGCCCATCTTTTTCGAGTTCTCACTGGGTCCCTCCAACCCCCATTCTTGTCCCGAGCGCAATGTCCCACAGCGAGAGGAGGCCGTCAGGGCTGGAAGGGACCGCAAAAATCCTCAGATTAGAGGAGGGAATTAAGGATGAGGGTGAGGGGTCCCCGGCCCTCGGCCGCCACGCGAGGCCCGTCGCCCGCCCGCCCTCCGCGCCCGCGCCCCACCTCCTGGAGCGCGCGCTCCTGCTCCAGCGACACGAGTTCGTGGCCCCGGTGCTCCTGGGCGGCACAGGCCTCACACAGGCACACTCGCTCCGCGCGGCAGTAGCGCTCGAGCGGCCGCAGGTGGCGCGGGCACAGGCTCTCCTCCAGCCGGCGCAGCGGCGGCACCAGGCGGTGTCCGCGCAGCGCGGGGCTGCGCTCGTGCGGGCCTAGGTGCGCGGGGCAGAAGGAGGCGAAGCAGGAGAGGCAGGAGAGCGCGGCGGGTAGGGCGGCGCCCTCGGGGCACGCGTCGCAGCGCACCGGCTCTTCGCCCGCCGGCCACGGCTCCGGCGCACAGGGAGCCGACGGCTCCGGGGCGCTGGGCGGCGCACTGGGCGCCACACTGGGCGGCGCACTGGGCGCCACCGGGTCGGGGGCCCGGGCCGGGCCGGGGCCGGGCCCCGGGCCGGAGCCCTGGCGGAGCTGCAGCAACTCAGACAGCGTGTGGTTCTTGCGGAGCTGCAGGCCGTCGGGGAAGGGCTCCTGGCACAGCGGGCAGCGGGCCGTGCCTCCTGGCCCGCCGGCGCCACCCGCGCCGCGGTGCGGCCAAAGCGCGCCCAGGCAGGCGAGGCAGAAGTTGTGGCCGCAGGGCAGCGTCACTGGCTCCCGGAGCGACTCCAGGCAGATGGGGCAGCTGAAGGGGCCGCTGCCGTCCATGGCTCCTCGGTCGCGAGGCACCGCCTGTGCTGCTCCCGTCTGGGAGGGACCCGGACTGTTCGCGATGCGGCGCCGCCCCTGGGACCGAGGCCAAGGATCCGGCCCCCGCCCGCCGCCCGGCTCGGACCGCCCCCCAGCGCCACAGGCCCGCCCGCCGGCCCTGACACCCAGCCCCAGCCCGGAAAGCGCGGAGTGGCCTCTGGGCCCCGTCTGACCCCTAAGGGTTCCTGGACGAAAGGGCTGTGAGAGAGAGAGGGCAGAGAGCTGAGAAGGCAATGCGGGGGACACGCTGAAAGCAGGGAAGGAGTTCACTCCTCCATGACCCCCCATAAACTCCCCCACCCCGTGGCCAGCCAGGAGGGGCTGGGTGACCCCACTGTGTTCCGCAGGCACCTTTGCACTCCAGACCCCTCCGCAGCACCTTTAAGCAAAGTTGCTGAGCTGCTGAAGGCGGGGGTGGGGGGAAACTGCTGATATGCGCATGTTTTTGCCCCTGTTTAACCCGGGTGGGAAACTTGGGCTTCTCTAAACTTGAAATGGGAAGTTGATATCCTCCAGGTCCAACGTCCTGGGAATTCAGTTACGGTCCACCGACACTCATGTGGTGTGCCTGGGGCTAGGGATGTGGGTTCCCCAAGTGGAGGCATTTGCTGAGACTCCTTCAACTATGCACTCAAAATGGTGCATTTTATTATACATAAACTATACCTCGATAATGTTAAATTTAAAAAAATAGAATGGCAACAAAATAACAAAAGTAGCATTGGGTTGTAACCCAAAGTATAAAATAAACATCCATGAGTTCATGCTGGTGTAAATAAATGACTGGATAAATAAATAAATGAGGGAGAATGGACAAATTTCCCATTCAGAGGAATTCCAAAAAGTTTTGGTAAATACTCCAAGGTGGAGAATGGCTTCCCACTCCTTAAGTATAGACGGTGCATAGTGACTTTCTTCCAAAGGGAGCAGAAGAGTAACTTTACAATGGAGAAACCTGATGAAAACCACATCAAGGTCAACGTCAACAGTGATAAGTCATGTCGGCAGTAAGTACCCTTGATATGATGTGGTCTTCCTACCCAGAAGTCCATAATCCCACTCTAATTATGACTAAAACTTTAGACAAATCCCAATAAGACACAGACTACACAGCACCTGACCAGAACCCCTTGAAACTGTCAAGGTCATCAAACAAAAGCAGGGAAAGTCTGAAAAATTGTCACAGCCAAGAGAAGCCCAAGGAGACATGATAACTAAATGTAATGTGTATTCTGGACGTGTTCCTGAGAGAGAAAAAGGATGTTAGGGGGAAACTAAGGCAATTTGAATAAATTATGGAATATAGCTAATTGGGGCAATGCTTCCTACCCCCAGGCCTGCAGACTTCTGCTGATGAGAGGCCAAAGTGGAAGGAATAAAGTGGTGGAGAGGATTGATCCACCTAGAGGTGGGGATTAGCCTTTCTTGCTCTGCCAGGGGGCCCTCTTGAAGCCTGGTGTAGTCTCAGAAGCCTTTCCAGAATAATGCTTTTAAATGCACAAAATAAAATGCAGAAGATTCCATGGCAACCAATTACATTGAAATACAGGTTCAAAATACAAAGAAAGAAATTTGTGATAAAGTAATATATGTGTTTCTTTAACACAAGAACAAATAACAAGATCTGATGGAGGCCTAAGAATTACTGTATTTTTGAAATAGTGATGAATGTAAACATATTTCAAGTTCTCTGTCACCTCTGTAATGTGCAATGAAAAATCTGTAAGTTTTTTTTTAATTTAATTTTATTTAGTTTTTATGCAGAAGGTTCTTATTAGTTATCTATTTTACACATATTAGTGTATACATGTCAATCCAATCTCCCAATTCATCCCCACCCCCCGCCACTTCCCCCCTTGGTGTCCATATGTTTGTTCTCGACATCTGTGTCTCAATTTCTGCCCTGCAAACCGGTTCATCTGTACCATTTTCCTAGGTTCCACAAACATGCGTTAATATACGATATTTGTTTTTCTCTTTCTGACTTACTTCACTCTGTATGACAGTCTCTAGATCCATCCACGTCTCAACAAATGACTCAATTTTGTTCCTTTTTATGGCTGAGTAATATTCCATTGTACATATGTACCACATCTTCTTTATCCATTCTTCTGTCGATGGGCATTTAGGTTGCTTCCATGACCTGGCTATTGTAAATAGTGCTGCAATGAACACTGGGATGCATGTGTCTTTTTGAATTATGGTTTTCTCTGGGTATATATGCCCAGTAGTGGGATTGCTGGATCATATGGTAATTCTATTTTTAGTTTTTTAAGGAACCTCCATAGTGGCTGTATCAATTTACATTCCCACCAACAGTGCAAGAGGGTTCCCTTTTCTCCACACCCTCTCCAACATTTGTTGTTTGTAGATTTTCTGATGATACCCATTCTAACTGGTGTGAGGTGATACCTCATTGTAGTTTTGATTTGCATTTCTCGAATAATTAGTGATGTTGAGCAGCTTTTCATGTACTTCTTGGCCATCTGTATGTCTTCTTTGGAGAAGTGTCTATTTAGGTCTTCTGCCCATTTTTGGATTGGGTTGTTTGTTTCTTTAATATTGAGCTGCATGAGCTGTTTATATATTTTGGAGATTAATCCTTTGTCTGTTGATTCATTTGCAAATATTTTCTCCCATTCTGAGGGTTGTCTTTTCGTCTTGTTTATGGTTTCCTTTGCTGTGCAAAAGCTTTGAAGTTTTCATTAGGTCCCATTTGTTTATTTTTGTTTTTATTTCCATTACTCTAGGAGGTGGATCAAAAAAGATCTTGCTGTGATTTATGTCAAAGAATGTTCTTCCTATGTTTTCCTCTAAGAGTTTTATAGTGTCTGGTCTTACATTTAGGTCTCGAATCTATTTTGAGTTTATTTTTCTGTATGGTATTAAGGAGTGTTCTAATTTCATTCTTTTACACATAGCTGTCCAGTTTTCCCAGCACCACGTATTGAAGAGACTGTCTTTTCTCCATTGTAAATCCTTGCCTCCTTTGTCATAGATTAGTTGACCATAGGTGTGTGGGTTTATCTCTGGGCTTTCTATCCTGTTCCATTGATCTATAGTTCTGTTTTTGTGCCAGTACCATATTGTCTTGATTACTGTAGCTTTGTAGTATAGTCTGAAGTCAGGGAGTCTGATTCCTCCACCTCCGTTTTTTTCCCTCAAGACTGCTTTGGCTATTCGGGGTCTTTTGTGTCTCCATACAAATTCTAAGATGTTGTGTTCTAGTTCCATAAAAAATGCCATTTGTAATTTGATAGGGATTGCATTGAGTTTGTAGATTGCTTTGGGTAGTATAGTCATTTTCACAATATTGATTCTTCCAATCCAAGAGCATGGTATATCTCTCCATCTGTTGGTATCATCTTTAATTTCTTTCATTAGTGTCTTATAGTTTTCTGCATACAGGTCTTTTGTCTCCCTAGGTAGGTTTATTCCTGGGTATTTTATTCTTTTTGTTGCAATGGTAAATGGGAGTGTTTCCTTAATTTCTCTTTCAGATTTTTCATCATTAGTGTATAGGAATGCAAGAGATTTCTGTACATTAATTTTGTATACTGCAACTTTACCAAATTCATTGATTAGCTCTAGTAGTTTTCTGGTAGCATCTTTAGGATTCTCTATGTATAGTATCATGTCATCTGCAAACAGTGACTGTTTTACTTCTTCTTTTCCAATTTGTATTCCTTTTATTTCTTTTTCTTCTCTGATTGCTGTGGCTAGGACTTCCAAAACTATGTTGAATAATAGTGGTGAGAGTGGACATCCTTGTCTTTTTCCTGATCTGAGAGGAAATGCTTTCAGTTTTTCACCATTGAGAATGATGTTTGCTGTGGGTTTGTCATATATGGCCTTTATTATGTTGAGGTAGTTTCCCTCTATGCCCACTTTCTGGAGAGTTTTTATCATAAATTGGTGTTGAATTTTGTCAAAAGCTTTTTCTGCATCTATTGAGATGATCATATGGTTTTTCTTCTTCAATTTGTTAATAAGGTGTATCACATTGATTGATTTGCATATATTGAAGAATCCTTGCATCCCTGGGATAAATCCCACTTTATCATGGTGTACAATCCTTTTAATGTGTTGTTGGATTCCGTTTGCTAGTATTTTGTTGAGGATTTTTGCATCTATATTCATCAATGATATTGGTCTGTAATTTTCTTTTTTTTTTTTTTTTGCGGTACGCAGGCCTCTCACTGTTGTGGCCTCTCCTGTTGCGGAGCACAGGCTCTGGACGCACAGGCTCAGCGGCCATGTCTCACGGGCCCCACTCCATGGCATGTGGGATCTTCCCAGACCAGGGCATGAACCCATGTCCCCTGCATTGGCAGGCAGACTCTCAACCACTGTGCCACCAGGGAAGCCCGTAATTTTCTTTTTTTGTAGTATCTTTGTCTGGTTTTGGTATCAGGGTGATGGTGGCCTCATAGAATGAGTTTGGGAGTGCTCCTTCCTCTGCAATTTTTTGGAAGAGTTTGAGAAGGATAGCTGTTAGCTCTTCTCTAAATGTTTGATAGAATTCACCTGTGAAGCCATCTGGTCCTGGAGTTTTTGTTTGTTGGAAGATTTTTAATCACAGTTTCAATTTAATTACTTGTGATTGGTCTGTTCATATTTTCTATTTCTTCCTGTTCAGTCTTGGAAGGTTATACCTCTCTAAGAATTTGTCCATTTCTTCCAGGTTGTCCATTTTATTGGCATAGAGTTGCTTGTAGTAGTCTCTTATGATGTTTTGTATTTCTGCAGTGTCGTAACTTCTCCTTTTTCATTTCTAATTTTATTTGAGTCCTCTCCCTCTTTTCCTTGATGAGTCTGGCTAATGGTTTTTCAATTTTGTTTATCTTCTCAAAGAACCAGGTTTTAGGTTTATTGATCTTTGCTATTGTTTTCTTTGTTTCTATTTATTTCTGCTCTGATCTTTATGATTTCTTTCCTTCTGCTAACTTTGGGTTTTGTTTGTTCTTCTTTCTCTAGTTCCTTTAGGTGTAAGTTTAGATTGTTTATTTGAGATTTTTCTTGTTACTTGAGGTAGGCTTGTATTGCTATAAATTTCCCTCCTAGAACTGCTTTTGTTGCATCCCATAGGTTTTAGATTATCGTATTTTCGTTGTAATTTGTCTCTAGGTATTTTTTGAAAAAAATCTGTAATTTCTATTGGTGACAAGTCACAGCTGTTGCTAATATCACTGCAGTGTGTTTTCTCCATTTGTAATAGAAATGCTAAGTATCTGTTAGAGGACAGTGAAAATAAAGAGGATTTCCCCCCTAAGACCCCGGGTTAAAAATGTCTAATTTAGGGAGAATTCCCTGGCAGTCCAGTGGTTAGGACGTGGCAGTTTCATTGCCATGGCCTGGGTTCAATCCCTGGTTGGGGAGCTAAGATCCTGCAGCACGGCCAAGAAAAAAAAAAAAAAAGTCTAATTTAGAAAGATGCTATGCAGAGCCTCCTGGAAAGAGAGAAGAAAACTAAGATCTATTACGTATTAAGAGAGGTGGGATCCACTCCTGGGGGATTTGTGGGAAGTGGGGGGAGGGCAGGAAACCATGAAGGTCTGCATGGAGGAAGTAGCATTTGAGCTGGGCATTCACAGACTGCTAGGGCTCAGGCATGCAGAAACTAGGGTGGGAAAAGATCTTCTGGGCAGAGCAGCAGAGGGACCCAGGCTGGGTGTGCCTAGTTTGGCAGGAAGGCAGGTAATGAGTTCCATAAGTTGGTTTCCACCAGGAGCACTTGATCTGGACGGTCCCTTGTTTGCCGAGACCCAGCAACAGTTCAGAGGCTCAGGCATCAGCGCCACCCTGCTCGGCAGCCTGGCAGCGAGGATGCCTGGGCTTGCTGAGACCACAGACCCGCCTGGCTCTGGAGGGGAAAGAAGGGTGCCACTCAGGTTTGGGGGTGCTCAGGGATGAGGCCCAGCCAGCCCTCTGCTCCCCACCCCACAGCCTGTTCAGGAAGATGTGCTCCCTCAGGAAAGCTTGGAGATGTGATTTGCCAGGGTGGCTGCATTTTGACACTTCATTTCCATTACGGTAGCTTTAAGTTGCCCAATATATTCATTATTCTTGAAATGACTTGGCTCTTAAGGGGAAAGGGCAACTGACACTCTGCTCATGCCTGCATCTCACTCTGCCCTTGCCAGGACTGTCACGAAGGAGGGGAAATAGAATTCCAATAGGTTACATATCTTGCCAGAGGTCACATAACTAGTCCTGTGGAGGAGGTGGAATTTAAACCCAGAAGGTGCAACCTGAAAGTAATCCTAAACCTCATATCATAAATGACCTTGTCTGGCTGCAGTACTGCTTACCAAAAAAAAAAAACAACAAAAAAGTCAAACAGAAACAAAAACAAACAAGCAAAAGCAGTTGAGCAAATGATAGCACTTAGCAAGCCACGCCTGGCTTTGCTTGCATCTCTGAAAAAAAATGGAAATGGGATCCAAGACATGTCCCACAGTAGCACGTCTTCTTTATGCTACTGACGTGCTTTAAAACACTTGTTTATTTCAAAGTACTATATTTAGGAGTATCTAAAAACTAAACAATTTAATCAGGCTTATAACAAAAACTGGCAGTCCCATGTCCTACCTCCTCCAGATTCTTGCTCCCGTGGACAACCAGGTTCAACTCTTAACCGTCTCTTCCAGCACTTACCTCCTCGTCTCTAAAGCACGTGCTTATAAGCCTTGAATACGTGAATGTCTGTGCTCGTATTTCTGGAAATTTTGATTCTTTATCGCTTCTCCTTAGTGTTGAGCTCCCTGTTGCTTGGATCCCAGGTCTCCCTTTCCCTTCACTGATTTCTTTCATTTTTGAAAAGTGGGTGCTCTGGGGGCTTCCTGGGAATGGATGCGGAAGTGTCTGCAAATGTCTTGGTTCAGGCTTTGCCCATGATTGACAGTTTGGCTGCGTGTGGAATTCTAATATTTATTTATTTATTTATGGCTGCGTCGGGTCTTTCTTGTGGCATGCGGGATCTTTGGTTGTGGTGCGCGGGCTCCAGAGCATGTGGGCTCAGCAGTTGTGGTGCGCGGGCTTAGTTGCCCCGTGGCATGTGGGATCTTAGTTCCCCGACAAGGGATTGAACCCGTGTCCCCTGCATTGGAAGGCAGATTCTCAACCACTGGACCATCAGGGAAGTCCCGTGTATGGAATTCTAAATGGAAATCTTTCCCCCTCAGAGTCTCAATGGCCTGGCTCCATTGTCTTCTAGCTTCCAGCCCCTTGTTACTTGAAGCCACATTTCCTACTGTCACCACGCTGCTCCCTTCCATCCCTTACTGCCTGGGCAAAAGCAGCCTCTTATTCTCTTTACCACTCCCCTCTCTGGCCTCCAATCCAACTCCCTCCAACTCCACTGGCCCAGAGGCCCCTGTCTTTTAAAATCTCTCCCACCCTCCCCTGCTCTTTTTCTGTCCCTGTGCCCACCCTGCTGATTCTGCCTCACAGACACCCAGAAACCGTGAGGAGTGGGGCAGAGATGCTGGCAACACCCCTAGGCTCATCAAATGTGTCCTCTTTGTAAAAGTTACACCCCAAAGCCCATGCTTCTTTCTCCCTCTACACCAAGGCATTTTTCCTGGAGAGGAGGCAGAGAGTCCTGTTAGAATCCGGAGGACCCAGCGAATTTAATCTGAAGTAGCTGTCCAGGAGATTTGTCAATGCTTGCCTCCAGACCTACTTGGGAAGCACTTCTCCATACCACTCTATAAAAATAGGGACTTCCCTGGTGGTCCAGTGGTTAGGACTCAGCGCTTGCACTGCGGGGGCCCAGGTTCAATCCCCAGTTGGGGAACTAAGATCCCACAAGCATCACGGCAAAAAAAAAAAAAAAAAAGAAAGAAAAATGGCAGTAGTGTTATATGTAAACAAAGGTTAATGATCACAATATAGAACCTTCCCACAGGGCAACACGGAAAGGACTAACAACCCAATAAAAAAGTAAATCCACAGAATAAATGACCCAAGGCACTCCCCACCATGGAAGCAGAAAGGGGGCTGTTCTTCCTTTCTCTGCCCCTTTCAGAACATGGGCTCGGCTGGCTGGACACTTGTGTCAGGTGCTGGGGCTCTGGGATCAAGAGGGACAGTTAGAATCTGTGCGCCGGGACAGCCAGTGATGATGGCTACCTGGCCAGCTCAGTCCTGCATCCTGCCCTGCCCGGCCTTTCAGCTCCTGCTGTTAACCCAGCTGTCACACTGTTGGGCTGTCCAGTGTCACAACCTCCTTCCCATGTTTGGGGACCTCCCCACCTTAGGAATCTTACCGGAAGCTCCTTGCCCAGGCTGCACCAATCAGAGGCCTGGCCCTGCCCTTGAACAGAGAGCCAAACGGCTGAGGAGTGAGGCCACAAGATGGAGTCTGCGACTGTGGCAGCGGCTGAGGCCAGGTTACCATGTGGGGAGGGAGGTACACTTTATATAAAAATATTATGTAACTTTTGGAGTATGTGTTATACTTTAATAAAACTTTTATTGTCAGATACTTACACGTGAGTACATAAAACATGTGTGTGCAGCGGGAAAAGTTATAAAGCAAACACCCTTGGAACCGCCACCCAGATCAAGAAGTGGAACATTTCAAGCACAAAACTACTGCTCCCCTATGGCCCAGCACCCTCACTTCCAGAAACACAAGCAAAAACATGTACAAGGATCTTCGCAGAAACATGTTCCAAAGAGCAAAAACCAAAATAAAAGGAGTTGGCAGTGTGCTGGCACCTACACGAATGACTGTGCTTAATCCCCACACCCCCGCTGGGGATAAGGTGGGGAAGATGGCAGCTGAGGCTCTGCCACAACAACTTGCCTGGTGGGATGGGGGGGGCAGGGGCACTAGCTGGTCTGACTCAAGGTTTCTTTATTTTGGTCCTTTGTATAAAAATAAAAAATCTTCAAGTGTTCATTGTTTCTCTGTTGAGCAATTCCTCTTTAGGAAATGTAGCCTACGTACGTAACAATAAATATGGCCAAAGCTTCCTGTTCAAAAACAGTCATCACGGCCATATTTTTAGAGCCCTCAAATAAAACGTTTTGAATGTCCAATAATGGGTAAACAAATTCTGATTAGAATTTGTCTTTGTCATTAGAATGACTGTCTATACTGTAGTCATTCAGAGAAAGGTTTATAACAATGTGAAAAATGCTTGTTAAGTAAAACACGCAGAAAACACAATTGTTTATAGAATACGATCACAAGGATGTACAAAGTAAAAGAAAAAAAGACCAAACTATACGAAATGTTAAGGAAAATAACAAAAAGAAAAGAGATAAAGATGAGGAGGGAAAAGGTAAATATCAATTTTCCCAAGATTTCCTCTAGGAATCGTTTTTTCCTCTGGGGCTGTTGCATGTATGATTTTGTCTGTCCCACCCTGTGGTGTGTCCCGCACCACACTCGCTCTCCTGAAGGACCAGGAGCCCTGGGCACTGCACTAGCCTCTGAGGTCCAGGCAGTGCCTAGAACTGGGCTCCCATTTTACTTCCTTTAGCCCCCGTCCCGTTCAGAGAGGCTGGAAAAGTAAACTCCAGTTTGGAGGCTCCACCCACCTCTCTCTCCAAGTGGCCCAGCCTGGTCCTGACTCGGTCTTCTGGCCACCAACTGGTCCCGTTAGAGCTGTGGCCTCAGGCCCCCAGGCCAGGGGCTGGGGCAGTTCTTGGGCCCACAGGCCTGGTGGCACCCGGTCCTGACCCTGAGCTCCATCCCGTGCCTTCCTCAGCTGAGCCCTGAGGCCTCTTCCTGGAGCCCTGGAGGGAGCTTGGCCTCGGGCCGATGGCACAGGGTCAGGGTCCTACCCTCGAGGAGCCAGAAAACGGGGTGGAGGGGCCGGGAGAAGATGGCATGAAAGGTATACAAGTGTTGGGTCTCGGGCTCCAGGCTGTAGAAGGTGAGGCAGCCAGAGGTCAGGTCCAAATCCATGCCCAGGAGCCGCCCTGATACCCCCGGGAGGCGCCGGGCCTCCCCGTTGTGCCAGGCCTGGGTGCTGTCCTCCTGAATGCAGAGCCCCCAGGAGCTGGGCCCACGGCCGATGTTGTCCGTGTGGGGCCCCAGCTTGCGCCTCGTTAGTTCTGAGTAGGCAACGCCCAGCGTCACCGAGTGGTTGGACACACGTACCTCCCAGTAGTGCTGCCCGGCCTGGAAGCTCTGGGCACACTGCACTTGCCAGAGCTCGAAGCTGCCTGGCCCATCTGGGCCCCGGGGCTTGCGACAGTGCTTTACCTGCCGGTCCTGCTGAGACAGGTAGAAGTGACGGTTGGCGCTGATGGGGTCGAAGGTCAGGTTGCGATAATCTGTTGGGCAGAGATGGACGGAAGGTGAGCGGGCAAGGGTGCCTGTGCCTGGCCACCATCCTGTCCCCAGAGGGGAGAGACAGCAACTGAAGGTCCACGGGCGGATCGCCAGACATCTGCCGGGGCGACTGCAAGCTGAGTTAACGTGGACATCATCTCAGCATCCGACCCTCCATGCAACCCCTGAGGTGGAACCTTCCATCAGCCTTGTTTCACAGATGAGAAAACGGAGGTTCAGAAAGGTCACCTAACTTCGTAAAGTGGAAGAACTGTGATCAGTCCCAGATTTGTGTGCCCAGAATCTCCTTAAACTCTACACGGGCTGCACGTGTAAGAGGTGTGCATCCTGCAACAGGTGTGCAGAGGGGCGAGGCTAGCCCCAGGGAGGGGAGGGAAACAGACTTCCTGTACAGAGCAGTCATAGCACGTGCCGTGCACACGCACAGACCCACGTGTACACACAGCGCACTCACACGCACACGCTCACACAGGTGCACACACACATGCGATGGGCCTTCTTACTCTGCCAGAGTTTCCTCCTCAGTGGACAGACGAGGCTCGCGACTGGTGCCGGGGGACCCGGGGCCTCTAGGGGGCAAAGCAGTGTTTTAGGGGAGTGACCTGGAGGGGAGCTCATGGGGGCTGGGCCCTGACTCCATTACCACCCCAGTGGGAAGAACAGCTGGGCCCAGAGGGGTGGAGAGAGATCTGGGGTCAGCCTTACCCATGGAGCCAAAGTCAGCAGCCTCGGCTGGTGCTCCGGGGTGGCCCCCCTCTTCCAGGAGGAGGGCACACAGCTGGCTCAGGGACTCCTTCAGGCCGCCCAGCTGCTGATCTTCGTCCCAGTGCGGGAGAGTCAGTGGCCCGAGCGGGCCTGGGGGCGCCAGGAGCTGTGATTCCTGAGCCCCGGGGACAGCTGCAGTAAGCCAGAGCACGAGGGGCAGGCACCCCGGTCCCCACCCTGCCGCCCCAAGGCCTGGTACCTGGAGGAAGGTCCGGTCGTCCAACTGCTCCAGGAGGTTGCGAATCCTGTGGTCACAGCAAGACAAGGCCTCCAGGTGGCCCTGCAGTCGCTGTTTCTCGTCCCGGGCCTGTTCCAGCGCCTGTGTCTTGGCCACCTCGATGTTCCTCAGGGCCAAGTCCCGCTGCATCTCCAGGGCCTGCAGCAGGCGGTTGAACTTGCCAGAGATCACGGAGGTCAGGGTGCAGGCTGAGCTCTGGGTGGGCACAGGAGAAGTCGAGGGCAGCCAAGTCCCTGGGCTGCCCGCTGGCCTGAGGGGTGGGAATGTGGGGAGCCATGGTCCCTGGAATCTCTCCCTCTGTTCAGCCCTTCCTTTCCTGCTGCCAGGAGGCATTTTCAAGGCAGCTTACACCTACTGCCCGGTATCCCAGGGACCGGCCAGTGGCTGCTCGAAGGACACGGCATGAGGACGTGGGGGGCGTGGAGCAGACAGGCCTCATACCTGGATCTGGCTGCTTCGCTGCTGCAGCTCCTGTAGCTGGCTCTCAGCCTGGGTGGCCTGCTGCTGGGTGACCTCCAGTGTGGCTCTCAGCTGGGCCTGTGGTGCCCACCGGGGGACAAGTAACAAGAGGGGTCCAGGATCGGCTGTGAAGTTCCCCCCTCAGCCAGTCAAAACACCTGCAGATGCTGGGCATCCCCTCCTCATGCCACCCCAGGTGAGGCCAGCACGCAGAGCATCAGCCTTGGTGTGTGCCCCGGGAGAATTGGGTCAGAGTCCCAGGGAGGCCTGGACAAGGCCCCTTCCCCACCCGGAGCAGGGTGGTGCAGAGGCCTTGGGCTGAAGACGAGCAACCTGGGGCGGAGTAGCCCCCCACTACCCCCAGTCAATAAATGGGAGCTTACGCGGCCTTGAGGGGAAGGGGCGACGACCCAAAGCACCGAAGTTTTTTGACAGGTGGGCAGTGCACCGCAGGTATGAGTTGGGTTCTTCCAAATGCCTGGCCAGTCCTCAGGCCCAGCTTTGGACATGAGGGGGAAGGGGGCACCCCTATTTGGTTGTGACCTGTCTGGTCTCCTCGAGGATCAAAATGCTATACTCTCGTAGTTCAGGACTGCGCATCTGCTAGGATTTGGTTCCCTGTACCAGGTCAAGAGCCTGTCTTGATTCTTCTTGTCCCAGCAACACTTTGATGGAAGGACTGATATTATCCCCGATTCACAGGTCAGAGAAGTTGACAACTTGGTCAAAGTAATCAGGTCTTCCTAAGTGCAACACTTGTGCCTCTGTTCAGGCCTCACCGCCTCCGGCACGGTAAAACATGCTGAACTAGGAGGGGGCAGGGCAGACTTTTCTGGTTCACCCTGACTCTCCCCCAAGGGCACACATCCAGCCCCTCACACCCCAGCGTCACTTCCCCTCTCCCTAGCCAAATTCTAGCTCCTGCAGTGCATCTGCCGCTGGCTGTACCACCTGTTCCCCCCTCTCTCCCTGTTGCTGCCCTCCACTGCAAACTTCGATGCTTAGTGCAAGGTCTTTGGTCCCACAAGCAGTAACACCCTGTCCTTACTCTGTGCCTTCAGCAGCCACAGGGATTATCCTCCACATTCTGGCTCTGGGCTCCTTGACCTCCTCATTCCATCTCGGCCACTCACCCCTGTAACTTCACCCTGGACCCGTCACCAGCTCTAACATCTCTATTCCAAGCATCTGTTTTCTGACCACCACCTCCTTTCAAACCAGAATAAAAACAGGACCAAGCGAAGCTGCTGAAGCTGCCAGCCCCGCCCGGGCGCAGAGAGCAGGGCGGGGTCCCCCGAGGGTCACCTCGCGCTCTCGGCGCTCGGCGTCCAGCAGCGTCCGCTCGTGGAGGCGACACTCGCGCACGGTGCACACGCTGCACACGCAGAGGCCCTCGGTGCGGCAGAAAAGCTCGAGCGGCCTCCCGTGCCGGGGGCAGCACGCGCCGGGGCCGGGTTCGGGCGCCGGCCGGACGCGCAGATCCTCCAGCACGCCGCTCAGAGCCACGTTGCGGCGCAGCTCGGCGCTGTCGGGGAAGGGCTCCCGGCACTCGGGGCACACCTTCTCGCTGCGGCCCAACCAGTCCTGGATACAGGCCCTGCAGAAGTTGTGGCCGCAGAAAAGCGTCACCGGGTCCCGGTAGAGGCCCAGGCAGATGGCACAGGTCAGCCTGTCCTCCAGCCACGGCGCGGCCATGGCGGCGGCGGGCGGCCCCAGACGCACGGGCGGAAGGCCGGGGCCTCTTAAAGGGACCGCCGGCGCCCGGGTGTAGGTGCGGCGGGCGGAGCCAGGACCCGCCTGGGAAGACGAACTTGACAGCCCTTCTTCCGCCCCGACCAGCCGCCACTCCCAGTGCGCTCGCTCCACCCTGCGCCGACGGCTGCGGGATTGGCTTCCCATTCCGGTGCTCGGCCCCTGTCAACTCCGAGCCACCCCTGCCTGCCTTTTACCACCCGAAACTGGGAGTTGGGGTCCAGCTCTCTCTGGGACCTCCATCCTGCTTCCCTAGATCCTCAGTCCAGCAGCTCCCGTGCCGGGAATCTGGACACAAGAGGCTTGGGAAACCCATCGGGCCTCCTGGCCTCCTCCTGGCTGAGGGCCACCACCAGAACCTCTTCTGAGCCCCTAATCTGAAAATCTCATGCAAATACTACTAACAACAACAAGGGCTGTTGTTATCTACCTCCCAGGGGTTTTGGCGATTAAATGGAACAGGACCGCACATGGGAATGCCTGGCAATGAGCATGGGGCACACAGCTAGTGCTCATTAAATGCTCTCTCCTGACCCGAGGGGCCCTGCTGCACTTTTTCCTTGAGCTGAATTTCAGGCACTTGCCGGATTAGGGTGTCTCCCTTCTCTAGGTTATGCCTAATTTCGGTTCTTTTAAAGCAAACAGTGAGGTGGAAATTTCTGGTTACCAAGAGACAGAGACCAAAAAACAGTGGTTCCTTCCTACCCCCTTTAATGGAAACTAAAGCAAGCTTAACCTGCACTTGGAAGCCCCTCTGGGTGTCAGCCCTCTGCTGGGGAGAGTTCCTTGTCTGCAGGTCCCAACTGTTCTGGAACCTCACTTTTTAGAGAGGTGGTTCCCCTGCAGCTGAGCACAGAAGGATCCTGACTGCTAACCCACCTGCCCTGGGGGCAGTGTGTGCTGGGCCAGCGTGAGCTGGAGGAGGGTTAACTCTTTCTTTCCAAAGGAGCTGGCCTAATTTTGAGGCGGGGCGTCCTCTCCCTTTGATACAGCAAGCGTATTGTCTTCTGGGTGACAGTATGTGAAGTTTCTCTTGCTGGACAAGGTGCATTGATCTCCTGACTGGCTACTAGGCAGTCTCTGCCTTTAGAGAGGAGAAATACCCTAACCATCCAGCAAGCACTCGGGAGCTTTCTGGGTCCTGAGCAGGGGGCGTGCCCAGAGATCTCTGAGACCTGCCTTTGCCCCACCTGACAAGGCTTCTTATTCAAAGCATCTGGAGGCCAGGAGCCTGTGAACAGCCGGCAAGGGGCCAATGCCCAGGGCTGGCAAATTTCTTTCAAGAGGCCTGTGGGAGCAGCCAGGGTCCCCTGCCTGCTTTTCTTCTGCACCCGTCTTCAGCCAGTGGATCGCAGGGCCTCTGACACCCTCAGGAAACAGAGGTGAGGGGTCACCTCCTGGGGTGGGAGGCAGCCTTCTTCCCACCCATAAAGCAAGAGTCCCACCAGGGGGCATTCTGGCTGCTCCCAGAACACAGACCCAGACCAGCTACAGCAAAAATCAATATATTCATACCCCCAACTCCCCAGCCTTCTTCACTGGGCCTGCTGGGAGGGCAGCAGAGGGGCTGCCTCAGGCAGGCCGGAGAACCCCAATGCTTGCCCCCCTTGGCACTGTGTCTCTATTGCTCCCGCCTGTGGAGCCTGACAGGGTGGCCTGAGAGGCCCAGTCCACTCTCTGAGGGGGGTGGCACTCCAGCCACTCAGTAGATGCCATAGGTGGGTTCGTGACTGTCTCTGTACCGGTCCAGGTAGCGCAGGGGCTGCCGGTGGGGGAAGCGCTTCTGCTTAGGGTGATAAGGGGGCGGCCGCATAAACTCAAACACAGGCTCTCGCATGTCTGCAAGAAGAGTGAAGGGGCGTGTGTGTGGACTGCTGCTGGCCTGAGCCCCTCTCGCGTCTGCCAGGTGGGACTGCCCAGGCTGGCACCACCCAGCCAGCCCACCCCAGGAGTGGCACGCCTGCTGGTGGCCCTCTCCTGACAGGCGCTCCTCCTGGCAAGTCAGGAGAGGTCTGTGAGCTCAGGCCAGCCGCCCCCTCCTCCAGCCCACTCTGCCCTTACCCAGGAGCTGGTGGAAGATGTGGGTGACCGAGTCATCCCAGCGGCACTGGAAGAAGGCCAGGCCAGCTGGAGTCATGGCATCTTGGTGTTTCTTGTAGAAATCAAAAGTGTGGAAGGTCCGCTGGGCAAGCTGGTAGCTGGAGGAAGAGCGGAGCATTAGAGAGTGGGGAAGGGGGCACCAGAGCCCCACAGGCAATGCTGAGAAGCCCCTTAGGGTCTGCCTAGCACAGCTCAAGTTACGAGAGAGAACTGAGAAAGACTGACCACTGCTGGGAAGCTGGCCTGAGGCTGGGGGTAGCTGTGTGTGGGGGAGGGGCACAGATTACCAGGGTGAGGGCCGGGTGTCCCCAGAGAAGTCGATTGGCTTGTCCTGCTTGAAGAGCAGAAAGGCAAAGCGGTGGAAGCCGGAGCCTCGGGCAGGGAAGGGGGGCAGGTAGGGACACGTCTCCTGTCCTTCAGCCACCCTGTTGCCTGGGATGTTGGTTCTGGTGGGAGAAAAAGCATCTGTTAATTACCACTCGCGGGAGGTGGCAGCAGGAACATCCCCACCCGTGTGCTCCCTAGAGACTGATATACCTCCCCGGGAAGAGAGACCCTAAAATGATCTCTATTGTACAATCAAGTAGGAAGTAGAGCTCTGTAAACCCTCGGATGGACTGCAAACTTGTGGAGGGAACAGTAGGGGCTCAGAGGCCGACAAGGGCCCCAGGAACTGTCAAGATGAGAGCTAGGTCAAGCAGCCCGTTGACTGGCCCTGGGGAGCTGTGGGGATGCCACAGCCGTGCACGCTGGAGAGCCATGCGACCTTGGGCTGTTTCTCTCCCGGTTTCCCAAAGCCTCTAGGTTTGTCAGGGAGTGTTTGCCCAGCCTGGCACTGGGATGGCCGCTGTACCTGCCCCAGGTACAACTCCCCAGAGGGTCCTGTTACACAGGCAGTTACAACTCCCCAGAGGGTCCTGTTACAACTGCAGTTGAATAAAAATGCCTGACCTCCTCCCCTTGGCCTGGTGCTCAGAACCAAAGGCCACCGAGAAAACAAGAGGTAGCCCACAGGTACCAGAGGCCTCTCCTGGACTCCTTTCCCATTTGATTGTCACAGAGCCCCTCAGGGTGGCTAAGGCACGTGGTGGCATCATCCTCGTTTTACAGGTAAGGAAAGGAGTTCAGGGAGACCAGGAGGCCTGTGGGAGAGGCCAAGGCCCACTGCTGCCTGCTTTCCTTCTGCACCTGTCTTCAGCCACTGGATCACAGGGCCCCTGACACCCTCAGGAAGCAGAGGTGACGAACCACCTCCAGGGATGGGAGATGGTGGTTAGTCCATGGTGGAGCCACGACTGAAATTCAGGTGCAGATCTTTCCAGGGTGCCAGGGCCTCCTGGAACGCTTCCGACCCATTCCCCTACCCCAGGTACTCACACCAGCCAGTGCAAATACTCGGCATCCGGTTCCAGCAGGTGTCCATCTGCACATAAACACACCCCACTGACTGCGGGAACTGCCGCCCCTTCCCACCTCCTCCCTTGGAAGGAGCTGGGGCTGGAGCTTTCCATCTGGCCCCTCCCCCAGCTCCCCAGGGCCCTGGCTCCCGGGAGGTGAAGGAGGCAGGAGTCCCAGTGAGCCCCAGACACCTACCCAAGTTGGTGAGCAGCAGTGTCCACATGGAGCCCTCGTCTGCCTTATAGGTCACCTCCGGGGCCTGGGCAGCCTGGTGGGGAAAGAACGATGGAGCTGTCACCCCATCAGGGATGGACAAGCTGTTCTAAACAGACCTTCGTTCTGGAGGTCAGGAGCCTGAGAAACCTTGGAGAAAGAAGAGTCCATTCTGAAACAAATGCCCGTGACAGCCCCTTGAGAGGCAGGTGGGCAAACAGAGACTTATAGACTTATAGAACTCTACAGAGTTGACTATCCCGAGATCTGAACCACAAGAAGGCCAAGGACCAGGGGCTAGGAGGGCACTCTGAAGACAGAGGGTCAGTCACAGCAGTATGCCAAGATGCGGCTTCTTTTCCTTTCACTTTACATCCTCTTCTTTGTAATTACTGTATCATGGTGTTGTTTATCAGGAAATCAAAAAGAGGAGACAGAGAACAAGAAGACCCCAGATCAGTCTACACAGATGCCGTGCTTGTGTCCTTAACCACCATAAAAACTGCCTCTATAAATGCTTTCAAAAAGGAGTTGTTGTCTGTGGCCCCATGGTGGGATATGTCTGTGTACACAGGGTGGGGAGGGGCACAGGCCAGCAGTTACCTCAGTTGGAGTGACCTCATTGCCGTAGTACACAGGCACCAAGTCGTCCTCGCCTATAGCGTAGGCCACATGCAGGGGGACTCGGGGCACGAAGGTGGCCCCGTGGAACAGGTCTCGATAGAGGCCGTAGTGTTCAGCCAGACGCTGCTTGTGGTAGGGGCCACAGGTCCTCTCCCACTCAGCCCTCACTGCCTCCAGTGGGATGCGTGCTGGGAAGGAATGATGCCAGCTGGGATTTAGGGTCAGGGCAGGGACACACCCAGGACCCTCTCCCCTGGGAAGGCTTACCTGTGCGGAGGCGAGCGGCCCGTTCCTCCTCCACATTGGCCCGCAGTGCCTGGAGGACCCGCTTCCGCTCCAACAGCTGTTGGGTCCGGCAGACCTTAGGTGCAGGCAACCCAATGTCAATCTTGTCTTTGGGATCTGGGGAGGGAAGGGGTATTAGAGAAAGTAGGATCAGGTCTTGGTTAAGCTGCCTGTCCATACCTTTCCTTTCACTGGGCAAGCTCTGCTGCTAAAGCTTACCATTTAATTCACAAAACTAAAATATACTGTGTAGTCAGCTTCACAGACATGAACAGGGTCCAGTTGCTAAGCAAATTGGATACAACTTGAGACTGATCCCTAAACCAGGTTACATCATCTGTCTCGGTCATGGGAAATCGAGGCGGATGGCCATCCCAATTATACTTGGGATCACCTTCAAGCCTGTTCACAGCTGGCCATGGACTCGCACCTGTGTACCTGGCAGAATTCAGAGCTGAAGCTAGAAGGAAAGAAGCACTTCTCACACTTAATGCACAAAACCACACAAGTCACCTGGGAAACTTGTTTAAATTCAGATTCTGAATCAGCAAGTTAGCGTGGGGCCTGAGACTCTGCATTCCTAACAAGCTCCTAGGTAATGCCCATGCTGCTGTTCCCAGAACACACTCTGAGGAGCAAGACCCTAGAAAACTTTCAATCCAGCACCCTTTCCCATTTACGTTAGACTATGACAATAAGAAACAGACACTGAGCCCACATCAAGAGTGACATTAGTCTAAGAATTCCGATTAACTGTATCCTTTAATCCTCACAACGATCTTGTGACACAGACACAATCGTTTTATTTTATAGTTGAGGAAACTGAACCTCAGGGAAGTCACTCCCAAGAGACTGACTTGGGTTTAAGTAAGATTCCACACGTGTGCCCTTAACCATCATTAAAATGCCTTTATAAACGCTTTCCAAAGAACAAACTCCTTAAGTGTAGTCAGTCTCTCAGGAGCAGGGTCCCTGAGTCACCTTGCCCAGGGCTTTCAATTTAATTCAGCAAAGTATTGCACACTTACGTGCCAAGCACTGTGCGGGTGCAAGGATCCAATGGTGGTCAAGACAGGCAGGATCCCCACCCTTAGGGAGCTCATGAACTGGGAGGGAGGCAGCGAAAAGAGTCAGGATACGGTGTGGCCAAGGCTACATGAACAGTATTGTAGGAGCAGAGAGGGGCGTTCTAACCCGGAACTGGGCCGTGGGCAGCTGGTCAGGAAAGGGCTTTAGGTGTAGAAATATCCAAGGTGGAACTCTAATAATGAGAGAAGGGAATGTTCCAAAGTAGGGGGACCGAAAGGTGTGAAAAATCCTGGTGGGACTAAATCGCCACCGGTGCGCACGGGACCGCTGGCAGGCCCCCTCCCCCAAGCTCGGGGAGGACGCCGGCGGGGCGCCCCCGAGTCCCAAGGCGACGGGGTCACCGCCCAGCTCCGGTCGCCCCGCACCTGACTCCTCTCCGAAATGCTCCCGGTAGGTCCGCCACCAGTGCGGGTCCCGAGCCTCCTGCTCCGCCCGGCGCCGGTAGCGGTCGAAGCTGCGGTACTTCTTCAGCCGCTCCAGGTTGCTCACGTCGATGACCTCGTTGGGCATGGGCCCCAGAGGAGCGGTCCGGCGGCTCAGGGCGGCTGCGGGCAGAGAGCGGGACGTCAGGCCGGCCCCGGCCCGGCCCCACGGAGGTCGGGGGCGGGAGCTGTCTTGATCCCCAGGGTTCGGCTATACGGAGACCTCCAAGAGCCCTCACCTGAGGTGCTGAAGCCCCGCCACCTCCGACTCCCGTACAACGCGACTCGCCACCAGGTCGCCGCCATCTTCCCCCAAGCCGCCGTCGCCGCCGCGGCTCCTAAGACCTGAAAGAGGCGGCCGCAGCAGCGCCTGAGCGCACGGCGGAAGCCCCGCCCTCAGGCCCCGCCCCAGCATCATAGGAGCCACGCCCCCTCCTAGGCCCAGCAGTCTTACTTCCTGGGATCCGCGAGCTCCTCCCTCCGGGAGGTGGCTGCGGACCTCGAGCGCCCTGGCTCCGGAAGTGACCGGTGAACGGCGAGGCGGAGCTGCGAGCGGTCCGGACCCCTTCCCGCGTCCAGCCACCAGGGGGCGGCACAGACTGGGGACGGTCGGCCGGGCCCGCAGCCACCTCGGCTCAACGAGGTAGGCGCTTTGCGGGGCTCTGGGTGCTGCTCTCTCTCAAGGGTCACCCAGTCCCTGAAGGCGGCATCCTGAGCACCCCCGGCAGCACGGGCAGGGGAAGGGGTTGCGAGCAGGGATTCAGGAGTCCTCCTACTTGGGTTCAGATTCCAGATTGTGACCTTGCTGTCGCCCTTGCAGTTTCCTCATTTGGAAAAAAAAAAGCACGTAGTAATAGTGCTTACCTCATAGGATTGTTAGAAGGATTAAATGTTAATTAACATATATAAAGCACTTAACTGTGGGATATGTGTTAGCTTTTGATCACCTCCAAGTTTTTGCCTTTGCCTAAACCTTTTCAGGGTTGTGTTGTTCTTGGGATTCAGTTCTAACAAGATGAAACTTGGTACCCCTGGTGATCTGGACCCGCTTCTGCTCTGGTCCCTCTGTCCTGGAATTCAAGCTTCTGTGACACCAACCTTTTGTAACCCAGCAAAGGGCTCTTGTGCCTGTGATGCAGAAAGCCAGACTCTTGACACTGGATTTGCAGCAGAGTAGATTTATTGCAGGACACCAAGCAAGGGAGTGGGAGACAAACCTCAGATCCACCCCAACTTGGTCTTTGAGTTTTGTTTTGTGGGGGTTTTTTTAGGGGAGGAAAAAGGAAGCTGGGGTTAATCATCATTTTTTGACATTTTTTTTAATATGGACCACTTTTAAAGTCTTTATTGAATTTGTTACAATATTGCTTCTGTTTTATGTTTTGGTTTTTGACTGCAAGGCATTTGGGATCTTAGCTCCCTGACCAGGGATGGAACCTGCACCCCCTGCATTGAAAGGCGAAGTCTTAACCACTGGACCACCAGGGAAGTCCCTACATTTCTTTTTTTTTAATTTTTATTTATTTTTTATTTTTTAATTTTTTAGTCCCTACATTTCTTAATCAAAGTTTTGGGAATCAGGATGTTTCTGGTTTACGACTCTCTGGCCAGGTAGTCCATGGCTTGGGGGGGTCTGTGAGCTCATCTTGCCCTGGAGAAACGGCCTGAGTTTGCACATGAATGGAGATATCTATAATAATAGCAATTTTAGTACATTAACGATGTTATCAACAGCAGCAGTTTTAGTCATCTGACTCTGGTTGATTACTGTTCAGTTAGCACAGGATTGAGATCAGAGGGGATAAGAAAGGGAATAAAGTTTTGGATAGAGAGATTAATCATAAACTCGGTAAGGGAACATGGTTTTACAGGGACTCGGTTTCACATTTTTCACTTACTTAGCACTTTTCTCCCCCTGGCACCGGACCTTTGCACATGCTGTTACTTCTGCCTTGCACTCCTTACCTTTCCCCCTGTTGCTTGGCTACCTCCTAGACCCCGTGAAGTGGTCCCTCCAGGAAGCCTTCCCTGATGTCTCAACCAGGGCTGCTGACCCATTCAGTTGCTCTGGTACTAGCAGAAGCTTGACCCTCACATTCACACTGAAATGGCATGGGGGGGCGGGGTCTCTTAATTCAGCAGGAAGTGGCCACACCTTGAATTTGGTTTTCATAAACAGCAACCAAACAGCTAAACTCACTGTCACTGCCAACTCACCCATCAGTGCACAGCTACTGTATGTTAAGGCCCGTAAGACCCAGTCATTGCTTATTTTTAATATTTTCATTTTTATTCAGATGTTACTTATTTTATTATTTTGGGCGCGCCGTGTGGCATGTGGGATCTTAGTTCCCCGACCGACCGCCGACCGGGGATCTAACTCGTACCCCCTGCAGTGGAAGCGCAGAGTCTTAACCACTGGACCCCCCAGGGAAGTTCCTGGAGGCACTGCTTATTAATTTGTGAAATTCTGCTGATGGAAGAGCAGAGCTGAAGGTTGTGAGCAGACCGGGACTGTGCCTCAGGCCGGGAGGAACACAGGGCTCCTGTATGCTTAATGTCCTGCGCGTGTTTGAATCTGGCCTCCTTTGCTATTTTATCTTCTCCTTTTGTTTCTGAATCCTCTTCTACATGCCTCTAAACCCACCCCCACCCCAGCCTGCCCCTCTAGAGATGAAGACTCATGGGACCTCCGGGGCAGAGGCACAGGGCTTGCTAGTCAATCAGATGACTGTTATTTGTCCATTATTCCTTACTTTTGAAAAACACTCCTGTTCTCTCGCTGCCCTAGAACCCTCTAAGAATGGGGCTTGCTGGGATTTTAACTGTTTGAAAGGCCTAGCAGGGATTCCCACTGGTATCAACTTGAGGCAAATAATAAACATGAATAACTCTTGAAACTGGAAGTATTAGCCCAGCCAGTGTCTTTGATCATCATTACTTTCCACCAATATTTCTCTTTCTACAGGGAACATCTGGGTTTATGACCTTGAGGAGTTGTTTATAATTTTGAAGGGAAAAAGAAAGATCAGCAGATACGTTAACACTCACTCCTGTGTGCAGCCGTCTCCCACCTGTGGCGTGGGAGAACGTTAATGAAAAGGGGGTGTGTAAGCCACCTGCCACACCTCAACGCCAGTGACAGGGATCCAGAGCAGTTACAGGCACTGGGTAACGTGTCACCGTAACTAAGTGCCCGTGGAAAGTGTCTACTTGGCTGTTCCATGGGCACCCAGTTGCCCAAGACAGCAACCTGGGGGTCGTCCTCGACACGTCTTTCTTCCTGACCCTGCCTGCACATCAGGCACCAGGTCCCTCAGTGCCACGCCCGGTGCTGTGCTGTCCCGGCTCCCCTATACCACGGCAGACAGCCTTCTGCCCGCTTCCCTGCCCCCACTCTCGCCCCACTCTGGTTGGTCTGTTCTCCACCCAAAGCCACAGTACTTTTTCTAAAACACAAAGATGGTTCCACCCTGTTTAAAACCCTTCAATGGGGCTTTCCTGGTGGCGCAGTGGTTGAGAGTCCGCCTGCCGATGCAGGCGACACGGGTTCCTGCCCCGGTCCGGGAAGATCGCACGTGCCGCGGAGCGGCTGGGCCCGTGAGCTATGGCCGCTGAGCCCGTGCATCCAGAGCCTGTGCTCCGCAACGGGAGAGGCCACAACAGTGAGAGGCCCGCGTACCGCAAAAACAAACAAACAAACAAACAAAACAACAAACCCTTCAATGAATACCCATTGCCCTGAAGATAAAAATTCAAACTTTAACAAGGTAAACAGAGCCTCCTCGACCTGCCCCCTAATTCTAAACTCATTCCTGTTGGGTCTCCCTGCACCCTCCCTCAATATGTGCCTGTGATTGCCCACATATCTGTCAGGTGACTGCTTAAATGCCAGCTGCTCCCAGGCTGGGCCCAACCTCAGACCCACCTCCGGCCCTTCACACAGGTGGGAATTCGTTAAGTGTGTGTTGAGAGGATTGAATTCCAAGCTTCGACAAGGCTTCTAATGGGACGCGAATGCTTCCCTCCTCTGTGTGGGCACCACCCCACGCAGCGGCTCGGGGATCTTCTACTTCACAGAAGCACCGTGTGCAGCAGCTTTTCTAGAAGGAGCCAGCAGTGATGTGGCTGAGCGCCTGGGGCTTTGGAATCTGTCCAAGCAGAACTCAAATCCAGGTTCTGCTGTTTGCTGCGTCACCTTCGGCAGATTATTGAACCTCTGAGTCTCAGTCCCTTCATCTGCGAAGTAGGGGTGATAATCACACCCTTCTCCTGCTTGTGGTCCAGCCAGGGGAGTATGGGGCTGGAGAGTTATTACAGCAAATAACAGCCCTACAGAGCAAACATTTCCAAGAAATAGGTTCAAACTCTCATGAGCCATGGCAGATTCTAAGAATCCAATCATTAAGAATACTGCAATTTAGGGAATTCCCTGGCGGTCCAGTGGTTAGGACTCTGAGCGTTCACTGCTGAGGGCCCGGGTTCAATCCCTGGTTGGGGAACTAAGATCCCACAAGCCTCACGGCCAAAAAAAAAAAAGAAGAACATAGCAATTTAGTGGGTCCAAGAGGCTGTATATAAATGAGCTCCCTCTGCAAGCTGCTCTAAAAGAGCAGAGATGCACCTGTGCCCGCTCACACCCCACTCGGCACTACCCTCTCCTCCACCACCTTCCTGCTCCCCAGACGGTCCCCTCTGATGGGAGGTGAGAGAAGCCGCTCTAGAGGTTAATTGTGATTTTATTAGTTGAGTCCTTGGGTCTGCAGGAAACAACTACCAATCCTCCCACCCCTCTCCTGGCACCCCTCTGGCCGGCCTTGGCCCTCTGCCCACACGTGGAGAAGGGCGGAGCCCCCCACCTGGGACAGCAGCCGGGGTGCGGCCCCTCATGGTCCTCGGCGCTCTGTATCCTCCAAGGCAGGGGCTCTTGCTCTGTCATCTTTGTTCCCACTGGCCGGGGTTTTGTGGCAAGTGAACAGCATGGAGAAAAGCCTTCTGTCCCTCCCCACACCCCACTGTCACCCGCAGCCCCCTCTTTGCCTCTGCGGAGCGCATTAGAAGACGCCGATGAGGCCAGCGTCTGTGCTGGTGAGTCCGCTGCCGCGGCAGCTGGGAACAAGGCGGGGGCTTTGTGTGCCAGCTTGGGAGCAGGAAGGGCTGGCTGAGTCCCAAGGGCAGGTCAGTCTGTGAGGTAAAAGCCTCCGGGCACAGCGCCCTTCCTGCCCCTGCAGCACCTCCCACTCCCTTGGCCAGGAGGCTAGAAGGCTCTTGAAAATTTGCGGCCTGACTCTATGTCCCCATCAGGGAGGAGACCCGGCGCTCCCTCTGCTGGCCTCTCAGGCAGGGAGGGCAGCAGACTCCTTGTGGCAAGGGAGTCGAGAAGACCCCCCGCCTCAGAAGAGGCCCAGGCGAAAAGATCCCCAGACCATCGATGGGCTGAGGGGCCGAGGGGCCCACAGAGCCCAGTCAGACGCTGGGCCCTGAGCCGGACGTCTGCGGGGCTGGAGCACCGACGCCGTCGCTGACGGTGTCGTCGGGCTGAGATGTCCTCAGCCTCGCGTGTCCCCAGAGGCTGCTGCCTCCTGGGGAGTCTGAGAGGCACGGGGGCGCCTGCCTGCCTCCGCACGGGCCAGAGTGTCAGAAAGAACGCGCTGGCACCCTGTCCACAGGAAGAGCTGTAATCAGGCCCTGGGCATTGCAGGGCTCTCCCTGGCCCCCCTGCTCGGCGCTGGAGGCCAGTGGGCAGTGGGACGGTTCTAGAGTCAGGCCTCTGCTGAGGAGGCAGTGGGGCCTTCAGGCTGAATGCGACGTCACGTTGTAGGAGGCTTTCTTCAGGGTCTCCAGGAAGAACTGCTCGTTCTCCAGGAAGTCACGGTCCTGAAAGGCAGGGCTGAGTGAACCACCCTCTGGTTCCCTCCTGCCCCGTTTCTGTGCGCAGGGACGCGGGGTTGCTGGACTGAGAGTGAGCTGGACCCTGGGTGCCAGCCGAGCAGCCCTCCCTCGGGGCCCCTCTCACTCGCATCCTAGCTCAGCCTGGCTCTGGGAGTCAGTGGGGGTGGGGCAGGGAACGAGCACACGCACTGGAGTGAGACACCAGCGCTCACGCCCAGTGGGGCCACGTGTTCGCACGTGACTTCATCCCTCAAAGCCTGTCTGTAAACTGGAGACAATAACATGACCTGCCTGGTAGGGCTGTGGGAGGGTACAAGCTTATCAGGCACGGCACAGAGCCTGGCATGTAGGAAATGCTCCATCAGTGACGCGGTGAGCATCTCTGAGACGTGTCCTCTAAGCAGTCTGCGCTGCTGCTCTCCTCCAGGGGGTCGGCTCAGCCCTCCCCGGGGCCAGGCTGTGCTCCCTCCTGCCTCTGCCTGAGCTGCTTGTCCCCAGTGTGAACACGAGGAGCCCTAAGTCCAGGGGGAGTAGGTGGGCCTGGGCCGGGGCGGCATCTGCTCTGGGAAGCTCACCTGCTCAGCTGTGTGTTTCAGCAGCACCAGCTTGGCGTAGAGGTGCGAGGGGCCCAGGCTGGCTGGCAGCTGGCTGCACTGAGGAGCCGGGGGGACAGGAGCCATGATGGCTGTAAAGGCCAAGGAGGACGGAGTCAGGGACTGCAGCGCTCTAGAGCCCCTGAGGCACAACTACCGAAGCCCGCGTGCCTAGAGCCCGTGCTCCGCAACAAGAGAAGCCACCGCAATGAGAAGCCCGCGCACCACGACGAAGAGTAGCCCCCGCTCGCAGCAACTAGAGAAAGCCCGCGCACAGCAACGAAGACCCAACGCAGCCAGAAATAAATAAACAAACAAAAAACCCAAGATGACTTTAAAACCCAGCTGCCCCCTAACCTGAGCACACAGGAGGCGTGGGCAGGGTGTTGCTGGCCCTGCCCTGCCAAGTGGGCCGGCCGAGCCAAAGTCCCACCCGCCTGCAGCCACTTACCACTCAGACCAGAGGCTGCCGAGCCCTGGGCCCTGGAGAGCAGCCCCACGGGCCCGGAGGGCAGGTCCTGTCGGATACGATCCAGCTGCAGCCGCTGCTGGGCCAGACTCAGATTCTCCTGTCCCCGTCCCCCCAGAGAGGACACAGCTGTGAGGGCAGAAGGCTGGGGGCAGGGGTGGGGGTAAGGATGCTCCGGGAGCGGGGGGAGCGGGAGGCAGGAAGAGCCTTGCCTGGTGCACGTGCCGCTCCTGCTGCCGCAGCTGCTCCTGCTGCCGCTGCACCAGCTGCAGCCGGGCCTGCTGCTCCGCCTGCACCTGCCGGGCCTCGCGCAGGGCCCGCTCCCCCTCCTCGTACTTCTGCGAGGCCACCTGCGGGGAGGCCGCCTGGGTCAGCTGGGCTGGTGGGGTGGGTGCACTGCCCACGCCCAGGGGCTGAGCCGCTGGGCACCTGGCTCATGCTCTCCACCTCCTCAGCGCGCAGCCTGATGCGCTGGGCGGCGGCGCCGACCCTCTCCTTCTCCAGCCGCAGCTCCCGACGCTCCTGTTCCAGAGCCTCCCTCTCGGCCGCCAGCTGGTCCTCTTTGGCCCGGAGCTCACTTGCCCTGAGCTTCAGCTCTGCCTGTTCCTGGAGACAGCAAAGCCTCTCTGCAGCCTCCTCCCCGGAGCTGAACTGGGCTCTGCTCAGGGTTCCGAGGACCCGCTGGCCACCCTGCCTCATGGCTGTGGCTCGGCTCCGCCCTGACTCTGGGAGGAGGTGGTGGGAGACCTGGGGCCAAGCCCCGCTGCAGCCCCTCGCCCCCGCGCTCAACTTCTCGGAATCCGATTTCTGGAATATCTAAGTCACGGGAACGTGATGAGGAGTTAATGAGCAAATGTGTAGAAAGTACCTGCGATGATACGATAAAAGGAAGTAGTTATTACGATGACTGTTGTTTTAATTCCTATACTCCCGTTACCGCTGCGCTCTTTACTAAGCTGACACGTCCTGACGGAGGGGCTGTGAGGCCCAGGGGTGGGGAGAGGGGCAGGGCTGCCTGGGCTTCCCGCTGTCCGGGGAGGCTCTGGGTCTTACCTTGGCCAGGCTGACGAGGGTGCCCTCCCGCTGGGTGTCCACCTGCAGCGCCCGCTCCACCGCACGCTCGGCCCGCTCCTTACTCAGCTTCTGCTGTGCACAGAACTCAGCCCACTCGGCCGCCAGGCGCCGCCGCTCCTCCCCACATTTGTGCATGACGGACTTCTGCTCCTCCAGCAGGGCACTCTGGGGCGAGGGCGTGAGGGCACAGGTGAGCATCCCTGGGCGCAGGCACTCTGGGGCGAGGGCGTGAGGGCACAGGTGAGCATCCCTGGGCGCAGGCACTCTGGGGCGAGGGCACAGGTGAGCATCCCTGGGTGCAGGCACTCTGGGGTGAGGGCACAGGTGAGCATCCCTGGACGCAGGCACTCTGGGGCGAGGGCGTGAGGGCACAGGTGAGCATCCCTGGGCGCAGGCACTCTGGGGCGAGGGCGTGAGGGCACAGGTGAGCACCCCTGGGTGCAGTGGCAGGGACGGAGCTGAACGCGCTGTGGCCGGGCTCACCCTGGCCCTCTCCATCTCCTCCCGCTCCACGGCCATCTGCTGGGCCACCACCTTCCTCTGCTCCTCCAGAGCGCGCTGCGCGGACTCGGCCTTGGACTGCTCGGCGTTCACCCGCCAGCGTTCCTGCGGGCCGGGCAGGGTCAGGGCTGAGGGCTCGCGCCCCCCTGGATGCTCTGCCTGCCCCCATTCAGGCCGGAACGTGCCCTGGGGAGCCGTGCAAACCACCCTCCTCTGGCTTCTCCCACAAACACATCCTTTCCTGAGCGGTGAAAATGGGAAGGAGCCTGAGGCCTGCCGGGGCCCAGCTGCTGGGATTAACTGTGCTGAGGCTGATGGCTCGGGAACCGCTGCTGAGAGAGGCACCTTGCGGCTCCAAAGGGCCAAAGAACAGCAACATCCCTGCTCCCTGAATCGCCAACTACAGCACTGCCTGCCTGTCTCTTGTCATCCAACAGGGAAAGAGCACCAGGGTGGGCATGACCCCGTATGCCAGGGGACTCAGGGCACACACAAGCCTGGCCCGAGACAGGCGCTGAATACAGCACCGAATGAAGGGCTGAATAAATGTGGTTCACGATGTAAACACATCTGTGTCTATGTACTCATGTCTACAGGATACATGTGATGTCATCAATGGCTATCTCTGGCTAGTGGGTAATTTTTATTTTCTTTATTGTTGCCTGTTCTTTTAATTTTTTCAACGAGATGTATCACCTTATAACCTTGTACAGAAAAGGAAAAGGTATTATTATTATTTCTGAATTCATCAAATATTTATTGGATCAATTCCATCAGGGATTGCTTTTTTGTTTGGCATAAGGTAGGGGTCAATTTGAGTTTTTTTATAAGTACAGCCAATTGTTTTATTTTAATTTTTTTTTTTTGCTGTGCTGCCCAGCTTGTGGGATGTTAGTTTTCTGACCAGGGATTGAACCCGGGCCCCTTGCAGTGAAAGCATGGAGTCCTAACCCCTGGACCGCCAGGGAAGTCCCCATAAGTACAGCCAACTGTTTAAGCACGCTTATTAAAATATGGAACACCTCACGAATTTGCGTCATCCTTGCGCAGGGCCATGCTAATCTTCTCTGTGTTGTGCCAGTTTTAGTACATGTGCTGCTGACGTGAGCACGAAAAGCCATGATTTTCTAAAGAACGAAGCTCGCTCTCATACCTGGAAGATACGTAGGGAGTTTAAATACGTTATCTGTTACAGCTCAGAAGGCAAGAGCACTTCTCCAAAAGTCCCAGGCATCCCTGATGAGCAGGTAGGAGCTGGATGGGGTAGGCCTGGGGCGCTTCTGGAGGTGGGGAGGTGGGAGCCCCTGCAGAGGCAGGAAAGGGCAGGAGAGACATTCCAGAGGAGAGTCCCGAGGCCCAGGAGGTGAGGTCAGAGTACAGCTGCCATCCTCTGGGTGCCCGGGGGAGACAGGCCCTGCGGCAGGAGGACGCGCCCCACCTGCTCCAGCAGCCGGCTCTGCTCGCCCAGGCGCGCCTCCATCTTCCCGATGACCTCCTGCAGCCGGCTCCGCTCCTCCTCCATGTCCCGCTGCTGCCGGCTCAGCCTCTCCTGCAGTGCTGGGGGCGGCCACAGGGCACTCACTGCCCGTCCACCTTCCCACCACGGGGGACAGGAGAGAGGCACGTGTGGCCTGCGGTACCTCGGAGCTGCTCGTCTCGCTGCCGGATCCCCAGCTCCCGCTCCTGGGCAGTGCTGAGGTGCGAGGCCTCCACGCGGGAGGACAGCTCGTGCAGGCTGCTGGAGAACTTCTCCATCTGCTCGATGATGCCATTCAGGGACCTGCGGGGGGCTCAGGTCACGGCGGCCTGTGGAGCCCAGCAGGGCCGCGCCAGGCGGGCAGGGCCTGGATGGCGCGCCTACCGCGTATGGGAGGTGGCGCTGGTGACGGCGTCGATCTCCCGGTCCTTCAGCAGCTTCAGCCGCTGCAGCTGCTCCTCGTGGTCCTTGCGCATCTCCAGGATGGAGGCCCTGGGGGACAGCGGGGAGGGCGGCTCTGCGTGGGAGGGGCCTGCCTCCGGGTGCTCCATGCTCCGTGGGCCTCTCCTCCCCATCTCCGGGCACTGCCTCACTTTCCCCGGCTCCTCCGCCTTATCTGTCTTGCTGCCTCAGTGCCACATCCACTCTCTGGGGGCAGATTCCTTGTTATGCAGCAAAGGACACTCGACAGGTGTGCCGACAACCCTTTCGTGCCTGGCCAGTCTGAGCCGTGTGAAAAGGCCGGCTGTGCCCCCGTCGGCCAACTCCCTCACGTGCTTTTTCTTAGTTTTGCTCTCATCTAGAAAGGTAACCAGATCAACGCGCCAGGCACGACCTTTTCCAGGGCCAACTAGTTACTAGGCTCGAGAAATGGGGCCGGTGAGTGGGTTCACCAGTGCTGAGTTAGCCCTCGGGTTGCTTACTGCTGCCAGGCCCTGCCCGAACAGCTAGTGACCTTGGGCCCTGCCGGTATGCCCTCCCTGCTCTGTAGGAGTGATGGGTCCCACTGGTGGGGCGATGCGGCAGTGAGCTCGGCCTAGGTCCTTTCCCAGAATGGAAGGGGTTGAGCCTCGGTCCAGAGGCTGCTGAGCCCATGGCTTGGGGTCTCACAGCAATTGGCTTTCCCTGGCCACCCTTGCAGGCAGCCCCCCTGCCCCGGGCCTCCCCCTCACCGCTGCAGCTCCCGGAGCCGCTCCATCTCCTGGTCCTTCTCCTGCACGGTGGCCGCCAAGCGCCGCTGGTGCTGGGCTGTGAGCTCGGCGCGGGCCTGCTCAGCCTCCTGGCAGCGCGACAGATACTGGGCACACAGCTCCTCGTTCTCTCTCCGCAGACGCTCTTCCCGTTGCTGGTACGATGTTTCTAGCACCTTGACTCGGCTCCTGCCAACAGCACACCCAATTGCGGGGCTCAGGAGGTGCCGGCGGCCACCCGAAGGGCCTCTCAGAGCACGGGAGCGGGGGCCGGCCATGAGCCACCGGAAGTCCGGGCCGGAGGAGCGGGGGGTACCTGTGGGCGCTGTCGATGAGCTCCAGGTCTGCCTGGTGCCTCTGCTGCAAACTTTCCAGCAGCAGCATGTGCTGCGTCCGCTCCAGCTCAAGCTTCCGCACCTGGGAGACGGCGGGAGGGACGGGGTGTGTGTGTTGTGGGGGGCAGGGTCCCTCAGACCGCCTGGGGAAGCCGTCCGGCCATCACGTGGCCCGCTCCCACTTCAGCCCTGCCCCCGGAGCCGGCTGCCCCTCTGCCCCGCACCTGGGCCTCGAGCTCCGCCAGCCGGGCCTGGCTCTGCAGGAGGTCGGCCTGGAGCTCGGCAGTGCCCCTCTGAAGCTGAGCCTGTGCCGCCAGGAGCTGCTGCTGGTACTCGGAGCCGGGCAGCAGGCTCCAGGCCAGGGACTCTGGGAGCAGGGACTGGAGGAGAAGGGGAGGGATGTTCCCTGTCAGGTAGGGGACAGGGACTCAGCTGAGCTCACCCACCTCTGGCCCTCACTCACTGGACCTCCCAGGCCCTGTGTCTGATCTGGGGCTGTAGACGGGGACAAGGTCGTGACACCGAGAGGCCAAGGATGAGGCCCGGGAGCGTCAAATGGTCACTGCCCCTCCCCTCGCAGGTCTCACTGGGGAAGATGAGTCTCCCTTCCGCCCTCAGAACAGCATCCTCCCAGAAAGGGTTCCAGATCCCTGGATAAACAGCCGAGTCCCAGCAGAGCCTTGGCTACAACAAAAGGTTGTGACCCTGGCCCTTTCTGTCAGGCCTGAAGCCCCAACGCAGACAGCCGTTCTGGTTCCCGAAGGCTGCCCACCACCCACCATCTCAAAGGCACTTCCGGGTTACCCGGGAGGTGCCCCCGTGGGGCTAGGCCTCCTCAGGCCCGGGGGTCACCGGCGCCGCTGCACCTGGGAAACAGAGGCGGTGCAGTGGGAGGAGGGCAAGGATGGAGGAGGCTTTCTAGACAGAGCAGCAGGACACCCGCGGCCCTGCTTTCTGATTAGAGCCTTCCCAGCTGCCCCCACCCGGGTGCCACCTCACTTCCCTACTGACGCTGGCGAATCCGCGCCCAAACCTGCCCGGGAGTGGCACAGAAAGTGCTGGCGGGGAGCGCCGGGGGAGCTAGCTGATAGCACGACGCGTGCCTCCCAGCAGCTTGTCAGGTTTGGCAGGTGTTGCCTCAGAGCACGTGAGAATTGTTCCATGGGCCCGAAACCTACACCTGTTGGTTCACCCTCCCTACCTGGACAGGCACAGAGAGCCCTGGGGCTTCCTGGGAGCTTGGGAAACCAATTGCAGGCTCTGAAAAATCAACAGCAGAGCAATGAGCAGGGGGTGCAGGGAGGCCCCGCGGGCTGGGTGTGTGCTCGGGAGAGCCCAGCTTCCCTCGTCTGCCAGGGCCCCCGAAGGAAGCTCTCAGTGTCTCTCCTCTGCCCAGAGTTACACCCCTCGAACAAAGCAGAAGACAAACCAGTGCCGGAGCAATCTCCAGGGGCTGCTCCCCTCTTTGGGTCACCCGCGTGGAGGGCCGAGGCAGCGGGGCTCCAAGTCACGGGGGACCTGAGGACACAGGAATGGGGGTGGCAAGCTGAAGAGCCTTCTGTGTAGGACGCCGGGAGCAGGGGAGGGTTGGCCCAGCAGGAAAGGAAAATGTCAGGTTCAAGTCACTGACTGCAAAGGCCTGGAGGCTGGTAGTTTACTAAGAGTGAGGTCTCAGCTGGGAAAAGGGGACGGGGACCCCCTTACTCCGTGGGCCCCTTACTCCGTGGGCCTGCTACGTGGTCTGGGATACCACACGCCACGCTGACCACGAGGAGCCCAGCACAGCCGTCCGCCGCTCTAGGGAAGGGGGCCCGGGCCACCCCGCCGCACCTCCCCTAGCCGCAGCCCCGCCATGAATGTACCCTGAGGCGGCAGGCCGGGCAGGCGGCCTCTGTGCTGGCGTGCCTGGGGTCCCCCCGGCGGCTGCTGGCTCGAGCCCTTGGGTGCCGGCAGCAGGCTGGCTGAGGAAGTAAATGTTAAAGTGAAGGAGGCAGAAGGTCCGGGTTAGGCTGGACCAAGACGGGCTGGGACAAAGCCCACGAGTGAAGCTGTGTGGCCGCCCCTCCTCCCGCCTCCCCTCAGCCTTCCTCCTGTTCCTAACCATCCCGTCTTGGTAATTCTCCTCCCAAGTCTGAGCGCCTGGCCTTCCGTAGCCCATCCTGGCCTCAGTGCTCACTGGGAGCCCCTGATGATGTCCCAGGAGCGACCACAGGCCTGTTATGGGCAGCAAGGCCGTGCGCCGGTCCACGCGGCTCGCTCAGCTTTGGCGGAGGGCCTGCTCACTCACCCTCCCGCCGGCTCCAGCACCCTTTGGGCTCCTCGCTTCTCCTGTCTGGTGCTCCCCCTTCCTTCTCGGCTCTCGGGATCACCTCGGTTTCAGGTCCAGGTCCAAACCGCCCTCCTCATTCACCCCAACCCCAGGGCTGGGTGACATCCCTGGCCTGTCACATGAGCGCCCCGCCTCGCCTCCCCTTCGTTCCAGCCACAGAGCATCCTGCTGCTTCCTCTGGACAGTCCCGGCCTCGCCAGCCCCCTCAGGGCCGCTCACATCCTGCGGCCTCCCCTTCTCGAACACTCCCCAGGAGCACGAGCGGGTCCCCAAGAGCACGCGCGGGTCCCCAGGAGCACGAGCGGCTCCGACCCGCGCACGCATTGCCTGCCTTAGCTCGGTCAGCAGGGCAGTTGGACACTGGGTGTCCCACCAGCCCGAGGGCGCTGTGGACAGAGCCCCTGCTCAGAGGCACCGGGATGGCTGTGTGTTTGCCATAAGGGCGCCCTTGGTCTCCTGCCCGATCAGCTCAGCACCTGTCCCCACAGCAGTCAGGGAGTGAGCGTCGGCAGCCCCCCAGCTCCCTCGTGCTTTCATCTGAGCAAAGGCAGGGAGCTGGACACTCTCCCCAGCACCTAAAGAAGGGGAGAAGCACGGCCGAGAGGCGGTGCTCTGCTCTGAGGCACGCTGTGGGCACTCCCGACTGAGGCACCAAGACAGCAGGGTCCTCCTTCCACTGGAGACAGCAGCCCTAGGATTTCGTTGGTGGCACAGTGGCTAAGACTCCGCGCTCCCAATGCAGGGGGGAGTGGGTTTGATTCCTGGTCAGAGAACTAGATCCGACTTGCCGCAACTAAGAGTTCGCGTGCTGCAACTAAAAAAGATCCCGCACGCCTCAACGAAGATCCCGCACGTGGCAACAAAGATACCTCGTGCTGCAGCTAATACCCAGCACAGCCAAATAAATAAATATTAAAAAAAAGAAAATTAAAGGGACAGCGGCCCAAGCCCCTACCTGTCGGAAGGCAGCGCCCCTACCGAGTGCTGGCCCTTACAGGCTGCGTCGTGCTCCTCTCCGGACAGACCTTGGGACTTCTTCCGAGACAGGGCATGGCTCAGCCAGTCCTCCTCCTTCTTCCCAGACGCTCCTGGCTGGGAAGGCTGGCTGCCTTCGGCAGGAGAACCGGTACCCTCGGTTGGTGGCTGTGCCCCCAAGGAGGGCAGCCCGGCCGGGGCAGAGTGGTGGCTGGGAGCAGAATGCTGGCTGGCGGGAGGGGGGCCCCTCCGAGCCTCCCTGGTCGGGGAGGTAGGGAGCAGGTCCAGGCCTTCGTCCTTGAGGCCCAGCCAGTCAGCACCTCCCCTCCTGGGCTGGGTAGGGCTGGATGCTGCTGGGGTGCTCTGTCTGGAGCCTGGTTCTCCCTTGGGGTCTGTGCCGCCTTCAAAGAACCTACTTCAAGACAGAGAAGTGGGGGGTCTAAGGCAGGGCAAGCAGCCTGTCCCAAGAGGCCACTGACGGGCCTTTCCCTCCACTGCTGGGGGTGACTATGGGGCCCATGCTAAGAAGTCGTGATGCCCGGGGCCCTGCACAGCCAGAGCCGCGGCAAGCTGAGTGATGTCCGTAGAACACCATGAACACCCATGAAAGACATCTTGGATTCCGCCCATTTTCCCAGCGGGCAACCTGCCTCCAAGGCCAAGTTCCTTGCAGGCCCCGCTTACCTGACGGACTGCCGGCGGGACTGCCGGCCCTCGGAGGAGCCCACGGTGGGCTGATAGGCCCCAAAGGTGAAGTCCTCGTCACCCCCGGGGTCTTCTTTGTCTGTGAATGAAGGAACCTGTGATCTAGAGCAGGGGGACTCAAACTCTTCTCTGCAGCTGCAGAATTCTTTGTTTAAGAAAAGCTGAACTGGCAGCCTGATGGGTAAGACGAGTGATAGGGAAGCTGCTGTGGAGAAAGCAGGGTGAGGGGCTGGGCGTCTGTCAACACTCAGGCTCCAGCCTACAAAACATCACCCAGGAGCTGTTAAGAGTGTACCAGCGGGCCCTGCCGCAGACCCCCTGCAGGTGAGGCGTGGTGAGCCGTGCGTGTCACGAGCGTGATTCTCAACAGATGGCCCGTGGGCCGATGCTCTGAACGGAGGAACACTGGTCCAGGGCAGTGTTTTTCAAACTGTGAGCTGCTGCCTATTAGCAGGTGGAAATACTAATTCAATGAGTCGCAACCAATGTATTTATTAGTCAAAGAACACATAAATTGAATGTGGTGACTATTATTTCCTGACATTTTTTGTCTCAGTAATAAACGTGAATAATTAAATGTGTGTCATGATGTAAAGCTTATTTCTTATCATGGCTTGTGGTAAAATCTGTTCTGGGGGTCCACTCCCCACCGCCCCTGCCCCACAAGCTCCTCACCCTGTGGCCGCTGATACTTCTTGTCCAGCTTGAATTCCCTGTGCTCCCTGGTGCCCGGACGGGCCAGGAGTTTGGTGGCAGTGCCCCGACCCAGCAGCTCATCCAGCTTGGAGCGGGCAGGGAGGGGCCCTTCCCTGCAGGATGGGACATAGGGCTGGTACATGTGAACACAAGGGGCTCCTGGGGGACCCATACTGTACCCTCCCTCTCACTTTTCCCTGGCCAGGGAGGGACTCTCCGCTCACAGGGACCCTTACTGGTCTCCCGTGTGCCTCCTCTCCGCTTTGGGGCTGTCTCCAAACCCCAGGGTGGCCATGATGTCGTCCCCATCGTCAAAGAGCAACTCTTCTTTCTTTCGGACTGGAGTGTTCCCAGGAGTTAGAGTGATAGAGGGCGCTAAGGGACAGAACACAGGGCACAATGCCCACAGCCTTCTGGCTGCAACGGTGATGTTTGAATGGGTCGAGGGGGGTGTTTCCCTGCAACCCTGGCCTTTGGGTGGAAGAGCGGGCACGGCAGTGTCTGGTCTGCCCACAGCACCCAGCTTCCCCAGCCCCACTCCCACAGCCCCACCCCCGGGCTCCTGCATCCCCCCTCCCCGTTCCCAGAGACTGATAACCTCTTGGTCCAGGATCTGAGACCTGTGGTCCCTGCCTGGTGGGGTGTCTGGCTCTGCACGGGAAAGTTCAGTTAGCCAACTGCACCTGCCCCGGGAATGGGTAACACGCCCACCCCACCTTGATCTCTGGCCGGGGCTGGGCTCTTTACGGAAGCTGTTTTACTCTCCGTCCCCGGCAGCTTCTTGGCGATTCCTTCCTCATCATCAGAGAGAAGTCCTGCCAACGGGTCTTCCAAGTCTCACGGCCAGAAGGGGAAGCAAAGGGAAGACTGCACACTTCGTTCAGGAAAACAAGCGCTGTGCTGTGCTAGGGGAGTTATTGCTCTACTGGAGATTTCTAGCCGCTCTGATATCTATACAAGCCGCTCGGCATCTGGGGGCCTGGGTTAGCGGGGCTCGGACACAGACCAGGCTGGGCCAGGGGAGAGGAAGCAGGGAGAGTGGCCCGGGCTTCAGGGCCTGCACTGAGGCATGAGAAGAGAAGTAAAACTTCCACGCATTCATGAAGGAAAAGGAACTTTTCCCCACACTTTATGAAGGCTTCAGTTTGACACCTGGCTTCAAAGTCCTTGCAAATAAGTGCCCCAGACATGCCAGCCAGTAGAACATAATTAGTCCCTCCCTGAATTCATGAGGAACAAAACCAGCGGCAGGAGCTCTCTGCTCCTCTTCTGACATACACAGTGGCCCGGCCTCGGGCAAGCAAGTAAGCGTCGCCCAGCCTACTGCACTCTCAAAACTGAAGCACCCCAGAGGTGTGACTGCAGGGCCTGTGGTACCTTCGAAGGAGAACTTCCTGTACTGATGCCCAAGGCTGGTGGGAGAGGGAGATAGCTTCTTGGTGGGAATGGCATCTCCTGCAGGGCGCAAAGAGAAGGCAAGGTCACAGGCCTGGATCTCTCCTGGCCTACGTTCTGCCAGACCAAGACTGGGACCACTGGGCTGGCGCACACTTCTACCTGGAGGCTGAGGGCTTGTGGCCGTGGACACAGCCATGGGATGGGTCTACACCTCTCCGGTTCTCAAACAGGCTTCTGGCCGGGAAATGTGGTCTGGAAGCTACCTCTGGCCCCCTATTCACAAGTTGCTCCAACAGGGACATAGGTTTGGGAGATGCACAGGCTACCATAAAATTCTCCAACTTAACTCAAATGGCTTCTCCAGGAGCTGCCATGTTGGACTTAGAGGGACTGGAAGAGCCGTAGGAAGGAGGAAAGCTCAACCTGTCTCCCTCCCCCACTATAAATACTCTAACACACACGCACACAATGAGCTCCTGGCCTCTCCATCCCAGGCAGAGAAAACCCACAGGGCTGAGAGCTACCCTCTAAGCACCTCCCACATCCCCAAAATGTCCCTTGATTCGCGGACCTATGTCTCACTCACGTTTCTCATTGGCTGTTAACACACCAGCAGGTTTAAGAGGACTAGGCTGCTCTTCTTTCCCAGAACCCTTTGCAGACCTTTTGCTTGAGGCTAGATTAGACTTCTTCAGACCCAGGAGGTCAGCATCCATTTCATCCAGATCCTGGAAAAGCAGGGAGGGGGGAGGAATCCCCACAGGTGCTCAGCCAGTGGGTGCTAAACACCCTCATGCTCTGAGTAGCCTGGTGAGGGTGTTGCCTCCAACTTCCATATGGAACAAATGGGGACTTGGGGTGGGGGACTGAACACGGACAGAGGCAGGGCCAAAGCCCAAAGACTCAACATAGTCGATCTCAGATAAGCTGAAAGGTCTCAGGTTGGTACTCCTATCAGCCCCACCGGCAGCTCCTGCCTTGATGCTAGAATGAGAGGGTGCCTAAAACCTGCTTTCAGCAGCTTCTCACAAAGGCTTAGCGAATGTCAAAGCTATTTGCAGTAGAAACAAAACAGCAGGATCCTGGGGTTTAAGACTCCCCAAGGGACTACCACTGGGCAGTGACAAGGGACCTGAGGCAAGAAGATAACCCTCTGTCCAAAGTCAAGAAAAATTTGATCTCAGGAATTCCCTGGTGGTCTGGTGGTTAGGACTCCGTGCCTCCACTGCAGGGGGCCCGGGTTCAATCGCTTCCTGGTCAGAGAACCAAGATACCGCAAGCCGAGCAGCTCGGCCTGGAAAAAAAAAAAAAAAAGAGGCATGAAGAAGCCTGCAAAATACAAAGCCTTTAAAAAAATGTCTTTTTCATCTGGATTCCTTAGCCTGCCTGGGTCGGGAGAAGCAAACTGACAACAGAGGCAGAGGTATGAGAAGGATGCTATTCTGGGTCAATGAATGGTCTACGGTAAGGGCATTAAAAACCACCATAAGCATGCTGGGAGAGGAAGATGGTCAGGGACTCCCTGGTTGCCACAAGCCCTTGGTACAGACTGGGAGCATGGCGATTTTGATAAGTGCGGTTGGCGCTCCAAGGGCGATTGGCAGAAATGTGAGGAAACAAAAGAATGAGACAACTATTCAGAAGAAAGGTGAGTTGGGAAAGATAATGGAACCAAAGGTAAGCAGAGTGGGTGGAGGGTTCAGCTCGTGGTTCTGGAATGAGAGACTCAGAGCCACCACTATCGACTAGTCAGAGGACTCGAGGGTCACGCCCAGGGGGCCCAGCTGCCTGGTCTTGGGGAGGAGCAATTTCAAACTGAGGTTAAAGAAGCTGATTCCGGAGCCAAGAAGGAAACAGACTCCAACCCTTCAGGGTCCCACAGGGCTGAAAGCAAGCGCTCAGCCCTGGCCTGTGGCAGCATGGGTTAACCAGAAGGGACATGAAGCGGAGGTCAGGTGGGAGGATGCTGCTGGACAGAAGGGGAGGGAGAAAACAGGACCACTCAACATTTTAGACCCCAGCCAGGCCACCCGAGCCCCATGAGATGGTGCTTATGAATTTATGTCTTAAAATTCCATTGCAAAGATCAGCTTGGGGCTCGATCTGACAACAGGACAGCTGTACTAAAGGGGACTTGGCAGGGGATGTGAGGAGAAATCTGGAGAAAGATTAAGAGCAAGATTTAGGAGGGAATTCCCTGGTGGCCCAGTGGTTAAGATTCTGGGCTTTCACTGCCATGGCCCGGGTTCAATCCCTGGTGAGGGCAGTGTGGCCAAAAAAAAAAAAAAAAGAATAAGATTTAGGGGAAACGGTCTCCCCCTTTCCTCACGGGGGAAGGCAGCCCTATTTCACCAGAGGCCTGTGACGTGACTGTGTCTCTGGGTGGGTGAATTTCCATAAACCAGGAAAACTGATGTATACCCAGAGGGGCAGAGAGGGTAAGAGCTCATGAATGCCATTCTTGCATGAGGTGGGGCTCAGAAATACAAATTGTAAAAGAAGAAATGAGAGGGAGAATGAAGGCTTGGCACAAAATAGTATCCCACCCCGTGTCCCCGGCTCCCCGCATCGTGCAAGCTGTTTCCTTACCTTCATGGCCTGGAGCAGAGCCTGCGGGTCTGCATCGGAGATGTCTGAAACCTACAAGATGGGAGGTAACGAGGTGTGTTAGTCAAGGTCCAACAAAGCTCAGGGCCCTTGTTGCCTTGCTTCTGTTAGGGCAGGAGCAGAGCTGGGTCAGGGGGCATAAACTGGAGGGTCCTGCCCTCACTTGGGGCTCAGGTATTGTAGGAAGTCAAGCCTGCCCAGTTGTGGACACCCAGGAAGCACTGCCACTTTCCGGTCCTCCCAGCAGTAAGTGCACAGCCATCATAGGACTCAAATTAGGCTACTTTCCATCCACGTGATTGGACAGCGTGGAGTTTATTATGGGAAGCACAGTTAGAAGTGGCAACATCGAGCCTAAAGCAGTTGCTCGGAGCTCTACTTTCTAGCTCATCTCACTGGTAGAAAGGAAAAGGATGCTGCCTTGGGTCCACTCAGCAGCCATTCATTCATTCATTCATTCATTTATGGCTGTGTTGGGTCTTCGTTGCTGTGCACAGGCTTTCTCTAGTTGCAGCAAGCGGGGGCTACTCTTCGTTGCAGTACGCAGTCTTCTCATTGTGGTGGCTTCTCTTGCTGCAGAGCACGGGCTCTAGGCACGCAGGCTTCAGTAGTTGTGGCCCATGGGCTCAGTAGTTGTGGCACGAGGGCTCAGTAGTTGTGGCTCGCAGGCTCTACAGCGCAGGCTCAGTAGCTGTGGCTCGCGGGCTTAGTTGCTCCGCGGCATGTGGGATCTTCCCGGACCAGGGCTCGAACCCGTGTCCCCTGCATTGGCAGGTGGATTCTTAACCACTGCGCCACCAGGGAAGCCCCAGCAGCCCTTTGAAGAACGAACTGGCTTCGCAGGGACTTCTAAACCTCCGTGGGCAGCCCCTCGGCACAACACTCATCTCACTGTCTCTGGGGATAAGTAGGGTCAGTGAGGAGCAGGGAATGCGCCAGGCTCACCTCAGCATCAGCTCCTGCCAGGCCTGCCCTGGTGCTGAAGGCATCATCTTCCAAGAGGGACCTGCAAAGGGGCAGAGTCAGCACCCACCCACGAATGGTCCCCAGGGCACTAGATGATTCTAAGGAGGGAGAAGTGGCTTAAAGAGTCCAAGTGAACCTGAATAGACTCTTCTCTGGAAGAACAGAGTTGCTCAAAGGAATTTCACAGGTCACCTAATGCAGTGATTTTAAAACTTTTTTAAAGCAGTAGAGCCCTTTAAAAACAACAGGTAAGAGAGAAAAACAGAACTGCTTGGGCTAAAATGAAGGTGGAGGGCAGAGAGCTCACAAAGTGTCTCCCTATCTCGCAACTCTCAGGAGGACAGACACAATCTGGGAGGCACCTATCTAGGCCTATCCTCTTATTCTGAGGGTAAGAAAATTGAGGCTCAGAGAGGTTCAGGAATTGCCCAAGTTGACACAGTAAATAACCGATGTAGGACTAGAAGCCAGAACCTCCGACCTCCAGTTCAGTTCTCTTCACACTCCTCCAGGCTCCTTCACTGCCCAGGAGCTGACGGGAGGACCGGGAGGTGGTGACACTACAAGCGGGGCCCACAGTGAGTGGAAAGTGGTCGGTGGGTGGGGGAGGGGGAGGAGCATTGGGCCTGAAACGGGGCTTGGATGCCCAGGCCAGCCCCGTGTGCTCACTTTGCTCTAGCCCTTGAGGGAGGGAGCGCCTGAGCTGCACCTGTGGCGTCTCTGGCACGTGAAGCTAGTTTAACAGGCTTCTCAGGCGGTGTCGCTGGAAAAAAAGAAAACAAAAGATGTGATTCGGTCACAGAGAACTGGAGTCAAGGGGAAAAGGATTGCAAGTTCCCCACCAAGCTGTCTCCCACACCTTCCTACTGAAAGAGGGGCCTTTTTGGAGGAAGGAAACTGGCCCTGTAGGCAGGTCCCTTAAAAGCCAGAATGGGGGAGGGAGCGGTATGTTTCCAAGCAGGAAGTCAACCCAACTGGTGCCAAATGAAGAGGCTACTCCCATGCCACCGCAGCCCCATGGAAATGCAGGAACAGCAAGGCACTGCCATCGTCCACGGGCTTGTGCTTTGTGGGTTCTTATGGGCCAGGTGCGGGGAACCTCGACCTTGTTGTCCCTGGTGAGCTGTGCATGACCCTGAAGCCCTGCTTCTCAGTGCAGCAGACACGGACACACAGGGTAAGGGACTAATGTCCAGAATATAGAAGGAACTCGTACAACTCAACAATAAAAAGATAAACAACCCAATTTAAAAACTGGGCAGGGCTTCCCTGGTAGCGCAGTGGTTAAGAATCCGCCTGCCAATGCAGGGGACACGGGTTCGAGCCCTGGTCCAGGAAGATCCCACATGCTGTGGAGCAACTAAGCCCGCGTGCCGCAACTACTGAAGCCCCTGCGCCTAGAGCCCGTGCTCCACAACAAAGAGAAGCCACCGCAATGAGAAGCCCGCGCACCGCAATGAAGAGTAGCCCCCGCTCACCGCAATCAGAGAAAAGCCTGCGCCCAGCAACGAAGACCCAACGCAGCCAAAAATAAATAAAATAAATTTATAAAAATTTAAAAAAAAGAAAACTGGGCAAAGATCTGAATGGACCTTTCTCCAAAGATATAAACGGCCAGGAAACACATGAAAACATGTTCAGCAACAATTAGTCATTAGGGAAATGCCCATGGAAATCACGAGATGCAACTTTCACCCACTAAAATGGCTATAATCAAAATGAAAATAACAAGTATTGGCAAGGATGTGGAGAAACTGGAAACCTCTTACACTGCTGGTGGGAATGTAAAATGATACAGGTGCTGTGGAAAATAGTTTGGCGGGTCCTCAAAAAGTTAAACATAGAGTTACCACATACCCCAGTAATTCAACTCCTAAATTCACACCCAAAAGAACTGAACACATATGCCCACACAAAAGCTTGTACCTGGAGGTTCATAACAGCATTCTTCATAATAGCCTAGCCAAAATGTGGAAGCCACCCAAATGTCTATCAACTGACGAATGACCAAACAGAACGAGATATACCATACAATGGGATATTATCGTCCAGCCGTGGAAAGGAATGAAGAGAGGAATGCTACAATGTGGACAGACCTCGAAAACATTACGGAAAGTGAAAGAAGCCAAATGCAAAAGCCTCACACTGTACGATTCCATTTCACGTAAAATGCCCAGACTAGGCAAATTCATAGAGAAAGAAAGTTCAATAAGTGGTTGCCTAGGGGTCGGGGAGGGGAGAATGAGGAGTGACACTAATGGTATGGAGTTTCTTCATGGGGTGATGAAAAAGTTCTGGAATTTGACTGTGGTGATGGTTGCACAACTCTGTGAATATACTAAATGCCACTGAATTGTACACTTTAAAAGAGTGAACTTTGGACTTCCCCGGTGGGGCAGTGGTTAAGAATCCGCCTGCCAATGCAGGGGACTAGGGTTCGAGCCCTGCTCCAGGAAGACCCCACATGCCACGGAGCAACAAAGCCTGTGCGCTACAACTACTGAGCCTGTGCTCTAGAGCCTGCGAGCCACAACTACTGAGCCCATGTGCCACAACTACTGAAGCCCGCACACCTAGAGCCCGTGCTCCATTAGCAAAGACAAGTCACGGCAATGAGAAGCACGTGCGCTGCAACGAAGAGTAGTCCCCACTCGCCTCAACTAGAGAAAGCCCACGCACAGCAACGAAGACCAAATGCAGCCAAAAATAAATAAATTAAAAAAAAAAAGTGAACTTTATGTGGATTTTATCTCAATTCAAAAAAAAAAGAGCAAGCCTAAATCAGGGGATTCCAGCAAAGGGGCACTTACTCTCATCTCCCAGGAGGTCACCAAGGACATCATCGATGGAACCTGGAACAGAAAAGGGGCCACTGTGACTTCAGGAGGAAAGAATGGTCCTTAGGGCCTCATGTCTTGAGACCTCATCCGGGACCTCAGAGCCCTCAGAGGTTGGGACTTAGGCTTGGCTCTCTCTTCACTGGCCATGAGATGTTTTCTAACTCCTGGCAACAAGTCACAATGCTTTGTTGAAAGACCCCAGGGTGGAATTTGAAAATAACTTTCTCAAAGGATGATGGTGAAGATTTTTCAGTAGAACCTACATGCTACGTGACACACTGGCCAACAAGCCAGTCTTCCAGACTCTGAACAAAGCCCAGATGCTTCTCTGGGGAAAGTGTTCAGGATTTCTAGGCACATATACAAGCTTCTTTCATACCACCAGTCTCCTTGTCCCCTTCCAGCTGAGCGCCCGCCCCTGCCAAGCTGGTTTGAAGACACACCACCTTGGCCACTTTCCGATGCAGCATGTAGGGGAAACCCAGGTGCGAGTACCGAATTAGTTCTCAGCTCAAGCTTCAGTGCCTTTACCACCCTTAACCCCAACGGTATACTTCTAGATACAAATACTTCAACAAGAAGGATTTTTTCCCCCCAAGTCCCATCTGTTGTTTATTTCTGAATTACTCCAAGGGCCAATGAGGCAGCATAAGGAATTCCCTAGGAAAACCAAAGCTGCCTATGGGATTATGGGGAAATAAGCAAGACTCACACTGAGAACATTCAGACAGACACGTCTAAGTTATGTGTGGACCCAAAGTGGGGGAAATATTTTTGGCGTAAGGGTGGTGTTCCATCTCCACTCACCTTTCAATCCCTTCTTGGTTTTTGGTGCCTAAAATGGGAAAAACAAATCACGTTAACAAGATGACACAGTGAACGTGTACTGAAACCAACAATGCAGAATGAACTGCTTTGCCTTTTGCCAAGTCACCAGAGGAAAAGGCGCACCAATGGCATTTATAGACAGAGGCCCTTTATGGTTTTCTGAGTTTTTGAGAATAGACTCATTCAGAGCATGAAAAGGGCCCCCACTAACCAGCAGTGGACACCACTCTGGGTGCCATCCGGTGGGCAGAAGTCTCTCTTTTTCCCTCAGATTTCCAGACGCCACACGCAAACCCTCCCAGCCAGCCAGGATGTAAAGTTTTCATGTAAGGATGCTTTCAGATGAACATTCAGAGGCTCAAAAAAGATGCTTGCTTACTGTTTAATAAGAAGTTTTTTTTTCCCCTCTGGCCGAGTCACATGACACGCAGGATCTTAGTTCCCTGGACCAGGGATCAAACCCACGCCCCTGCATTGGAAGCGTGGAGTCTTAACCACTGGACCGCCAGGGAAGTCCCATTAATAAGTTTGCTATCAATGCTCCTAACCATCACTCTTCTTTGGGCCCACCCAGCCCCCAAAGTACTTCATGCAGTTAAGATCTTGGAGGTGGGAGTAGGGGTGAGCACAGGCTCCCATTTCCACACACCTACTCTGCATTCTGCCTACCATCTCAAGGCTCTGGGGGCTGTCTGCAGCTCCTTCACAGTGCTGTCCAGCTCATTTGAATTCCGCCCATCAGGCTCATCCTCCCTAGTGAAGAAAATTAAAGTGGCTGCTTAAAAATTATTTGGATTTAACAGTGGTTGAGTCCAAGGTTGATCAAGCCTTCTCTCACTTTACCCATTCAAGAGATCAAAACATTTCCATCAATTAAAAATTCCTTGTAGGGCTTCCCTGGTGGTGCAGTGGTTAAGAATCCACCTGCCAATGCAAGGGACACGGGTTCGAGCCCTGGTCCGGGAAAATCCCACATGCCGTGGGGCAACTAAGCCTGTGAGCCACAACTACTGAGCCTGCGCTCTAGAACCTCCGAGCCACAACTACTGAGCCCGCGTGCCACAACTACTGAAGCCCATGCACCTAGAGCCCGTGCTCCACAAGAAAAGCCACCGCAATGAGAAGCCCGCGCACCGCAAAGAAGAGTAGCCCCCGCTCGCCGCAACTAGAGAAAGCCCGCATGCAGCAACGAAGACCCAACGCAGACAAAAATAAATTAAAAAATTCCTTGTAGGGTGAGCAATTCAGATGAGAAGCGAAGTGTTCTGGGTAACTCTTCTCTTTTCTTCTCTTCTTTTCAATATTTATTTATTTATCTGGCTGCACCGGGTCTTAGTTGCAGCACGTGGGAACTCTTAGTTGCGGTATGTGGGATCTAGTTCCCTGACCAGGGATCGAACCCAGGCCCCCTGCATCGGAAGCGCAGAGCCTTAGCCTCTGGACCACCAGGGAAGTCCCTTTGGTAACTTTTTGAGGCCTGGAGATTATTCGAAAAAAGTGCAGTGGTCCTCATCCCTTACTCTGAAAGAGAATGCGGAAAATGGCAGGTACCCATCTCAGGAGGGAGGTGGGTGCCTAGCACTAAGGCCAATACACCTTCCCAGGCAACACCCTGACTACTTTCCTGGCAGCGTTCAGAGCAAAGAGCGGCTGCAAATGCTGGTTACTCCTTGATAGTATTTTCACTGTCGGTGGAAAAACTTCCCTTCACACTAACTGTAAATCCGACTCACTCCATTAATAGAGAACTGTTTTCCCCAGAATTATCATTCTCTCCCACCTCCTCCTCAACGTTGCCAAAACTGACCTTTGGCACAGCTTGGAAGAAAGGAGTGGGAGGTGGGCCTCTCTAGTTCTCTGGTGTCGGCCTGTCCTGTTATTAGAATGCAAAGTTTATGTGAGGTTACTGTATAGGGGCCACTCTGAATGGTTGTGTTTCTCTTTCTCTGTAATGCAATGTTCACGGCCTACAAGTCTCAACACGTTTTGTCTCTTATCACATCCAGGGGCGTCTGCCATCTCCTAGCGATCCTCTCCCAGCCTCCCAGACCGTGGGAATTTCTAAGGGAGCATTGCAAAGGCCTCAGGGCCACAAAGACCATCGCGTCATTGCATCTGCTCAGCCAACTTCCTGCCAGGCGTTTTAAGATCCCGAGGCCGCCCCTTAGTTAGCGCCCTCCCGGAATCACCCCCTCGGTCTCGAGACTCCCCGCCCCTCCATGCGCCACCCCCTCCGCGCGCCCAGCCCGTCTCGATCCCGAGCGCAACCTACGATCCTTCCAGCCCCTGAATCCCCCCCGTTACGCGCCATTCCCCTTGGAGGCGCAGCCGCTTGGACGTGTCCCAGACATATCCGCTGCTCCAGGCTCCACTCGAGCCCAGCTCAATCAGGCCTCCCGCTTCGGAGCCTCTAGATCGCCAATCTCTCAGTCGCCCGGCCTCCGGAAGCAAGGCAAGGCGCGAAGCGTTCTGGGGGTTGTAGTCCTAGGCCCGCTCACCTGCCGGAGCCAAGGGAACCTGGGGCACCGAGATGAACTACATTTCCCAGGGTGGCTCGCCGCGGCCGTTAGTTGGCGCCCGGCCTGTTGTTTGCGGCTTGACACGTTGCTAGGAGCTGCCTGAACGCTCCTTTGCGAAGCGGTCGCTACCGGGATCCAAGGCCGGTGAGCTTCTTCCTCCCGGTTTCCCTGGGGAACTGCCGGGGGCCTGGGCTCCACGACCGAACACTTCCAGGGACTTCCCTGGGGGTCCAGTGGTTAGGACTCTGCGCTTCCACTGCAGGGGGCATGGGTTCGATCCCTGGTCGGGGAACTAGCATCCCCCCTTGCGCACGGAAATCAATTTTTTCCAGCTCTCTTCTGAGCGCTGACTTGCGGAGAGGTGGAGGGCGTGAGAAATGTGTCAAGAGTAGAAGACGGACGTGGTGAAACTATAAATATGCATTTATTCCACACCCCAAAGCTTAGGAAAGTAGCTGTGACTTTCCTGTTCAATTATGAAAATCAAAGCTGGGAAGCCAGAATGAAACCCAACACCATCACCTAATAAAGACACTTTTTGTGTTGATTACAGATTTTATTAAGGGTTTTTCAGTTTTACAAAAGGAGAGGTTAGTGGTTTGGCTTATTCGCAGGCCCAGCAAAGCTGGTGGGTCACTGCTGTCCAACCATGATTCTCACGCTTTGGACCCCCCGCGCCTCCTTGGTACCCCCACCCTCACTGACACGTCCTGCCAGGGATGGGTAACAATACATGCTAAATGCATCTCGTCAGCTAGGAACCAAACTCAAACCACAAGAGTTAAAGGGGAAAAGGTAGCAAAGTAATTTACACATTCCAAAAGATACAAGTCATTTCCTCGAATCCACAGCAATTGGAAATAAAATGGTGTTTACAAAGTAGCAATCATCAGTTGGAATATTATGCGTAAGATCACATATTTGTTACCTAATCTGTGAAACAGTTGACAGTAATGTGGCAGAACAAGTTACTTTGGTTCAGAATTCTTTTTATAAATTAAAAAATTTATTATTTTTTAGTAATTTTTGGCTGTATTGGGTCTTTGTTGCTGCGCGCCGTCGTTCACTAGTTGCGGCAAGCAGGGGCTACTCTTCGTTGCGGTGCGTGGGCTTCTCATTGTGGTGGCTTCTGTTGTTGCGGAGCATGGGCTCTAGGTGTGCGGCCTTCAGCAGTTGTGGCTCGCGGGCTCTACAGCGCAGGCTCAGTAGTTGTGGTGCACGGGCTTAGTTGCTCCGCGGCATGTGGTGTCTTCCAGGACCAGGGCTTGAACCCATGTCCCCTGCACTGGCAGGCGAATTCTTAACCACTGTGCCACCAGGGAAGTCCCTGGTTTGGAATTCTTAAAACCCCTCCCAATTATCCGTGATCTTCCAGAGATAATCAGTGGCTCACTTAAATTTAAGGCAAAATCAAAATCAAACAAAAATCCCTTCAAATCTAGGAATTTGCAGGTCTGCAACAGCTAACATCCAGTAACTCTAAAATTTCCTTATGTTTCTAAGTTTACTATCATGGACCACAAAAATAGGTACTGAAAGTTTTAGTTTGGACAACTATAAGCAAAACTCCACCAATATTTTAAAATGAAAATACATTTTCATCATTTACAATGACTTGGTCTAATCCTCCAGGAATGGATCAGTAAATATTCAATTAGCTGAGATGATCTCTTTGTTATTCCATGAAAATGATCAAAACCTTTATCTGAGGAGACTCAAAAAAACTCTTCTCTCAAGCAGAATCATCATTCTCCTGGCACTGGTCCTCTCTCCAGCTGCAGCAGAGCTACTGCTCGAAGAAAAGCTGTAATTCCTTCCACATGTATAAAAAGATTAGTGGGTGTTACAGGCCATCTGCATCTAATCCTCTCCCTTTCTACTAGGATGGATGGAAAAAACTCAGAAAGGGGTAGGAGGAACTTTGACCAACAGTCAATCGTCTAAGGAATTTTTGTTCCCCAGAGGACTCGAGGATGATGAACCTGAATATATTTCCCCGACCATGCCCTGCACTGACGAGAATCCAAGAATTAAGATCTAACATTGGTAACTTTAGGAACTGTTAAACACCTCTAGGTATATGGCATCTGAAATTACAAGCAGTGAGTTCTCAGAAAGTACCTGAATGTGGTTAATGTTGCAATTAAGTGAATGTTCTGAAGATAAGCTGTTACTTAGCAGTACTATGTTCTGAAGACAAGAACGTGAAGGCCCCCAAAGGCTTTGGGGCCAACTGTGCTTTGAGGTCACCAATATCCAAACACTTAAGTACACCTCGGGATCTACTGAGTAGAGCATGAAGTAGAACTCCAAATACGTGAGGAAGTATCAACCTTCATCCATTACAAATAGAAAAAACCTCTATGAAACTTCAAAGGCTTATATAAGTATCATCTAACAGAAAAATCTCATTAATTCTACTGAGATTTATTATCATTTTGGAGATTAGGTTGAAATTTATCTGTACTCTTTGTGAAAACGGCTCATAAAAGAACCCAACAGAACCAAACTTCTCTGTGGCAAAGTCTGGCTTCTAAGGGACAACAGGCTGGGTCTGCTGCTTCCTTACGAGCAGCCAAGAAACCTGTATTCCTGCATGGACAGAGCACTCAGATACGCTGCAATGACAGCATCACGGCCCATTCAGCCTTATCTGCTTAGGCAGTTCTCACCCCTTCCTTTTTTTGTTTAGTGTTACCTACACCTGCATCTTAAAATTCTTCATAATTTAAACTTATGTTTAGTTATGTGGCACGTTCTTTCCATCTTGATAGTAACAAATTAGTGAGGTTTTACGATATCTTTATTCTTTAATTACAGAGGACAAAGTTCAAGACAAAACATTCCAATGTGAATAAAAATACCGTCAATATTAGATTGTTTTTAAATGAAACTCAAGGTGCTGGACTGAAGGTGGCTCTGCAGAGTCACCACCTGTTCCAACCTGCTTAGATCCCAGATCTATGCAGCTGGATTGGGTGGGTGTCATTTCAAACACCTTAGATCCTGACTATGGATATCCCTCTGTGAATAAGATTTTTAACCCCTAATTGGAAACTATTCTACATTTAACAGGTCAATATTAAGGAATTTGAATTTACTCTCTGTTATTTCCCAGAATCTGATCTAGTCAAAGATACACCCAAATGAGATTAACACAGTGCTTTTTCACTTCAGTCTTAACACAATGACCAATCAGTGCTCCTGGTGGAAAGATTACGGCTTGTGTCAACTGACAGTATTTCTTCTGCTGGACCTTATCTCCTATTACCCGTTCCATGGGGATAGATTTTATGGCAGGTCCCAAGACAGGAACTACATTTCCACTGAATTACATACTACATTCTCAAGACTGATGTTAGAACAACTGGTTTCATGAGGCAGATGTCACAAAGAGTTAACAAAAACAAAAAATCAAGTGACTTGTTTTACACTGATTTTAAGAAAAAATTCATTAAGAGATACATGTTTAGCCTTTAAATATAGAATGATTGTATAAATTAGATTTCAGCTGAAAGGACAATTTAGCAAGTCAGAAAAAGCTCCCAGAAACATACTGAAAATAATGCCAGATATACAATAAGAAACGGATTTTCTATGGAACTTCCATTTATCCTTTAGCCACAGTTTCAATGATTATATTTTCTGATCCAAAAATCAGAACACGTGGTTTGTCAAAGGATCTCTCTGTGAGACTCCTGGGTGTAAGAGGCGGCGAGTGGTGCTTTTATTTTTGTGAGGCCAGACACTGTAACCACCGAGCATTTTAACAGCTTGCACCAAAGTGACAGAATAGAGGGAATCTGGATTGTTCCAGGAAAGTTAGTTAATATGGTCACCAAAGTTACAGTAACCATAACTGATAGCTCTTCCTGCCCTTATTCTACTAAGAAGGAAATGTGACTCTCTTTTTCTCCTTTTTTTTGCATCTCTCTCAGGAGAGGGAGAGAGAGGGAGACAGAGAGAGGGAGATCAAGACCACTGATCTGGAGATCCCACCAGTTGCCAGAAGTTATATGTAGAGATAACTTTGCTGTCTACCCCTTCCCAAGAAGTCGGGGTGAAGCGAGTTATACTGCTACGAGAGCAACAATTTAGGGGAACCCTCGAATGGAAGATTAGTTCCTAATCACATGGGGCAGTGATCCTGCAGTAGCCTGTGCTGAAGAAATCCTTGTGTTAGAAAAATGCTACTGTGAACAGGCAGACAGGAACTATACAACAGCAAAGGAGGGCAAACAGGCAGGAAATATGTCAATGTATCAAGCACGCGCGCGCGCGCACACACACACACACACACACACACACACACACACACACACACCAAGTTTCCTGATTAGTTTCTTTCCCCAATCCCTCTTCTTCAGTCCTGCTTTCTAGCCAGCGCCCACGGCAGGAGTGGTAGGACAATTAGCAGGAAAGCTTGGAAGGGTTCTACCCCCACTTAAAAAATACCTTTGCTTAAGAACACTTGCATATCCAGTGATTAGCAATTAAGATGTGAAAATAATTAACTACTTAGTAGTTAAATTCTAGGAATTATCAAAAGGCCTGGCCTCCTGGGATCAGCATTGCAGATGGAGTCACACGGCATTTCTTAAAGCTTTTTCTGAACGCTTAACAGGTCTCTTTCAGTGTTAATTGCACTTGTAAAACACAACTGTTTTTTTCCTTTAATCTCAAATCTGTTCTTTTTTTTTTTTCATTTATAAAAAGAAAAGGGTCAATTTATCATTTGCTCTAGCTTTTCTAAATTTGATACAGATTCCACACGAATTTGTGTGACAGGTATAAGGGGAGTAGAGTACAGTTACTTTCGGGAGATTGAACTTGTCCTCAAGACACTTCAGAGCTTGGACTGCAGTGACTTTAGGTGCTTGTAGTAAGATTCATGGACCTGCAGGGAAGGGAGAGAAAAAATTACTGATACGGAGTTTGCAATTTAAAATAGCATACCTGGACTTCCCTAGTGGCGCACTGGTTAAGAATCCGCCTGCCAATTCAGGGGACACGGGTTCAAGCCCTGGTCTGGAAAGATCCCACGTGTCGCAGAGCAACCAAGCCCATGCACCACAACTACTGAGCCTGCGCTCTAGAGCCTGCGAGCCACAACTACTGAAGCCCGTGTGCCTAGAGCCCGTGCTCCGCAAAAAGAGAAGCCACCGCAGCGAGAAGCCCGCGTACTGCAACGAAGAGGAGACCCTGCTTGCCGCAACTAGAGAAAGCCTGCGCGCAGCAGCAAAGACCCAACACAGCCAAAAATAAATAAATATATTAGTAAAATAAAATAAAATAGCATACTTTTAATCAAGAAATTATCTGAACCTTATTTGGATCCTGATTCAAAAAATCTGAAGTGGGGAGAAAAGAAGAATTGAGCTAACTGGGGAAATCTGGACACTGGCTGGGTAGCCGTTCATGATATTAAAGAATTACTGTTAATTTGTTTAGGTGTGAGAATGGCATTGTGTTTATGTTTTTTAAGAAGAGTCCTTATCTTTTAGAGATACATACTGAAATATCTATGAATAAAATTATCTGATATCTCGGGTTTGCTTCAAAATAATTCTTAGCTGGGAGGTTCAGATGAAATGCAACTGGCCATGAGCAGACAGTTGCTGAAACAGGACAAAGGGTACGGGGGAGATGCACTGGAGTATGCTATTTGTGTATACATTTGAAAATTTTCAATTGTTGCTAAATAGTTGGGGAAAACTAAAAACCTGCACACTGCAGGAAGACCTTGTTCCCTTCAGAACCTGCTGCTCAAATAAAGAGACTGTCCGAAGTGGCCATGAGAGCTTTCAAAGCTTTCACAGATGATCACTCAGAGGCCTTTCCTGCCTTAATATTTAAATGAACAATTTCAAAAGGTGAAAAGACTTTTTTTTTTTTTTACCTCTGTGTTGTTCAGTGGGGATTTCTTGGCCCATTCAAACAAGTTTTCGTACACATTCCCATCATAGCGGCCAAGCACAGAGCCCAGTGTCACATCCTGAAAATCAAATGCATCAACCAGAGCAACAGCGTCAGGGCGAATCACAGTCAGTAACTCCTTTACGCGCTCGTTCACTTGGGTGATTTGAGACTCTGTCATGATGCTCCCCTAAAAGAAACAAGCAAGCAAACAGAGATATTACATAGGTACGTATAAATCTATTCATACGTGTATATATACACATACAACCACGAAGTAAACCACAATTATTTTTCTATAAAAAATTAAGAAATACATTAATAAAAGGACTTAAACTTAGAAAATACCTGAAGAAAATCCCCTGCGTTCCGACTGATTCCATACAGACAATACAAGAGACACAAATTCCTTAAGACGGCTTGGATGGATTTCTCTTGAATTTGGAGGAGTTTTTCTGAAAAGAGCTTAACTGCCACATAGTGGCAATGTGCCTAGAAAAAAAGAAAACACCAGAGTGCAAGAACCTTTGAAAAAGACTCAACAGTGATACAGTTTCTGCACTAAGAAAATGAGGCGGGTGGTGAAGGACGGAGAAGGGGAGGGGGAGAGAGGACCATCGCTGACCTCACTTGCTTGAACGAGGTCAACGGAAGTTAGGTTCCATGCTACCTCCTTGCTTTTTCTGCGAATCACTTCAGTTTGAAGGTTTTTTGCAGCAATTTCTACTAATCTGTTAAAAAAAGAAAAGAACTAGAAAACTGGAGCTCAAGGAAGTGATCGCTAGGACTTGTGCCTCCCGCCTCTCCCATCAAGCCCCTGGCCACAGAGGCCCCTGTGGCCCTGTCCCAGCTCTTGAGGGTGTACTCACCTGGCCGCACGAAGCTTGTACGCTTCTGTCAGGCTGTCAGGGCTGTTGATATCCACCACGGTTGGCCAGACGGCCACCTGCTGTGGCTGGATGTGCTGGCTGGGCAGGTCATTCAAGTAGGACACCATGCCACACACCAACTTGCCTGAGTGCACCTGGTCATAACTTTTCATCAGGAACCTGAAAGTCACCAGGACACATGCTTTCAGCAACTATGCTTCTCGTGAAACAGAAATAAAACGAACTCCTGAAATGACTTTAAGCTGTGGGACAACTGTTTCATACTAGCCTGACCCCAAGAAAAAACCGTGGGTCAGGATGGAAGGCAAAAATGACATCTTTCTGGAACAAATATAATGAGAAGAGAAAACATGGGAATAAGAACCAATGGAAAGGACTCAAACACTCTTGAGAACACATATGAGAAATCATGAATTAGATTCTCACCGGGCCGTCTGTAGCATCATGACAGTGTTTTCTCCCTCGAAGGTGCAGGTTGGGGTAAAATTGACATAAATATTTGGAAGTCCACTGCAGTGAGAATAGCCATGCCCGCCACAAGCCATCCGACATGCTTCAATACCAGTGTTAGTCGTCCAGGACGTGAAAGCCTTCAGCCCGGCAGTGAGGGCGTGAAGCTGAAGAGGGAAGCACAGGCCATCAGAACATCTGTGGTGCTGACAGCCCGCATTCCAATGAGACACACTTAGCCTCACTTAACAGGACTTGTCACTTTCAAAATCACTTGGCAGGGACGTCCCTGGCGGTCCAGTGGTTAGGACTCCACGCTTTCACTGCCAGGGGCCTGGGTTCCTGGTCAGGGAACTAAGATCCCACAAGCCACGTGGCGTAGCCAAAAAAAAACCAAACAAACAAACAGCAAACAAAATCACTTTCTATGCCATGTAAACTGAAAAGCAAGCTCATCTGATTGGCCTGAGCCAGCAACATTCCCCCACTCCCTTCTGAACTGTTCTACTTGGCAAAAGTGGCGCCACTTAAGTTCCTTTGATTAATAAATGACCAACATGGTACAGTAATTCTGAAACTTAAAAACAAACCCACGCATCTTCACCTTTGATCCACTCTCAATTAGCAAACTCTCTCTGTATTTTGAGAATATATGGATTCTTTTCAAGATATCCCAATGTTTAATTTTCTCTGGACATGATCCAATGGGCAAATGTGACCTAGAAGGGTGCCCACAAGGGAGCAAGACATGACGCAGACCTCAGGCAGCTCACTCAGGTCCCCTTGGCTGATGTCTTCATTAATCCGATGATAGGTCTCTTTCATGTATGCGCCTACAAACTGGAAGGCATAGGCAGTGGCCAGGAGGGGAAAGAGTTTATACTGCTGGGTTTGATAATCCAAAATCTGTGGTTCTGGTTCACTAAAGCATATAAAAAGAGGGGAGAAAAAATTAAATGCCTACACAGAGCTTACTATGTGCCAGGTTCTGGTCTAAGCACTTTGAAAGCCTAATTTATCGAATCCTTATAAAGATCCTGTGAGGTTAACTTTTATTACCCCCATTTTACAGATGGAGAAAATGAGAGGTTAAGAACCTAGAGAGCTAATAAGTGGCAGATCCTTGATTTAAATCTAGGGTATCTGGCTATAGAAGACCACGTGCTTAACCACCTTGATGAGCTGCCTTAGTTGGACAGGATTTTCTAGCTGACTTTCATATTTTTCTTAGTCTTTCCAATCTAAGAAAATTGTATCTCATGGCAACTTCCGGAACCAAAGTTCATTAACTTCACAGGAGGAAGACAACATTAAAGGGGTCTAGATGGCTGAATAAACTATATTCTGACCACAATTTGAGGAGACCCAATGCACTGAGTTAAATATTTGAAGTCTAAGCAGGTCTGCTCTTATCAATTTCTTTATTCCTTCTTTAAGAGTAAAAAGTTTATCAAAGAGTCATGCCCAAGTAATAGGCAGTTGTAAGAATAAACCATGTCCACGAACACAACAGAGAATCAAGTTTAATGTCACTTTCACTATATCCGATTTGTAACTGTTAGTAGCAACTAGAATCTTCACACCACCTTCAGTGTTTTCAACATTTCATTTATAAAGCTCAAATAATATTACTGTTTTTCTTAGAAGGTTAAAAGTAATAATTAGGTGGTTATTCTCAACTTTCCACTTAAGGGAAGTCTAGGTTCTCAGACTCAGTACGCTGCCATCCTAGCTAATTTTACAGCAAATGCACTTTCTCCACAACACATTTGGGAATTTTGATATTTGGATGGGGTCCAAGCCAGGTCTTCAGTACCAAGCTCATCTCCGACTCCACCCTTACCCTGGCTTGATTTCAGACTGATGCCTCACAGCACTGTAGCGGATGGCAATGGTGCATGCCTTAGACAGACACCGGGCGGATTCTCCCACAAGGAAGGACCTGATAAACACCATGGTCCCGTAGGTCAGCTTGTTACTCAGGGGTTTCACGTATGTGCCATCAGGTTTCACCTGGAAAAAGAATATGAGATGGATGCTTCCCTCTGTTAAAACCAAGTGGCAGTTTAGGCAAGTCGTTCTCAAAGTGTGGTCCCCAGAAAGGCAGCATCAGCATCACCTGATGCTCAGTCCCCACCCTGACCTCCTAAATCAGAAACTCTGGGGGCTAAGCACTCTAGGTTTTAGCCAGCCCTCCAGGTGATTCTAATGCATGCTAAAGTTTGAGCCCCACTGGTTTTGCAAAACAAAACATGCTCTTCATACCTGCCAACTGCTTTTGATTTCATGGTCATAATAAAAGCAGCTTCAGAAGTAAAAATCTGTTAGTACCTTCTAAAAGAACAGATCCTTCTAACCCCGTGATTATCAACAGCCACTGAAATCCCCGTCTGATACCTCTCCTCCTATTTTCTGTCTAAATATACCTGAGCGTGCTTCATCAGCATGTTTTCCCTGGGAATGCGATAATTGTCCATCTTCAGGTAGCCGTTATCCATCTCATCATAGCCAAATTTGGGGCCAATGTCTCCAACAGTAATACCTACCGCAGATGAAAGTCACAAGGTGTTTATGCTCTGGAATTCCTGGCTTCCCTCCTCTTCTTTAGTTATGTATTATACTTTTTGCAGAAGAAAGTGATTGGTTTAATTTTCACCTCAACATCAGATGAACAGTTCTAACCTGGTAAAGGCTTATGCGTCCCAAGTTCACGAATAGGTACAATGAAGGCATGTAATCCATAGCATTTCCCCTGAGTGATGAGTTGGGCGAGTACTATTGCATGATTTGAAGTCTTTCCAACTGCAACATCAAAGAGAACAAGAGAGGGAAGTGAGCAAACATTTTTACATTTTCATAGAAACAAAAGAGGGGGAAAAAAAGCATATGTTAAATATAACACTAGATTCCATCAATAAAGTGTGCCCAGAGAGCTTTTCTTATGACAGTGTCATGCCTAGTTTTCAGAAGGAAATCCAGTTAAGCTGATAGTTATTAAAATTCATTGAATTTTGGCAAAGCGATCCTTCATTTTTTAAATATATATAAACACATTTTTAATTGAGATGTAATTGACATATAACGTCTAAGTTAAAGTGTACAGTATGTTAATTTGATAGCATTTTTAAAAAGTAGGCTTTTCTACTTATTTTTCATTCATTTACATAAATAAATTTTTAGGATAATTCTAGAACATTACTTTAAATTACATCCTTTTTCTCCCTTAAGGCAGGGCTTTCGAAAACAGTAGCCACTAGCCACACGTGGCTGTTTACATTTAAATTAATTATAATTAAATAAAAGATTCAGTCCCTCAGGTCAGCTAGCTACATTTCAAGTGCTCAAAAGCTGAAAGTGGCTAGTAGCTACCACACTGAACAGCAAAGACAGAGAATATTCCATCACTGCAGAAAGTACTATGGGATACAGCTGCTTTAAGAGATTTTTGGTTAGTGCATCCAGAAATATTTCTTTTTTTGCATGCTAGTTTTTTCCTATCAAAACGTAACATCCCATATCAAAATATATAACGTGAATAACAAAATCCTTCAACCACTAATCTCATCTGAAATATATATCCTAAAACAATAACTCAGAATGGAAGACGATATTAAATAAATTTCATGTCAAAGCTATTTATAATAAAAATTTGAAAACAACTCAAATGCTTTCCAGTATGGAAATGACTAACCAAACAGGGAAAACTAAATTACTTTAAATGATGACTATGGAAACTATGCTAACACACGAGAATATTTAAATGAAAAACCACGAAAAGCAGAGTAAGATAGCTGCCCTTTCTGCGCTTTGTAAAACATATAAATATCTGTAACATGCAACACAAGAGAATGTGAAATATCTTAGAATGGTTTAAGCTCTAAGAAGCTTTTTCTATATTTCAAAATTATATTCTCATATAAGCTCTACATTCTAAACACGTTATAATAAATCTTAAAACATCCAATAACTGTTAAAAAATTCACTTACGCCCACCAGGCCACCACTTGATGGAGGTCACAGTAGGACTGTTAAGAATGAACTCCTGGGTTTCGGGGTCATAAGTGGCTGTGGTTTCCAAGCCTCGAAGATGAGTTCCTAAGAAAATGAATTACACCTACTTCAGATAGAATACAGGAAAAAACAGGTACAGGGTAAAATCTCCTGCCCAGTCCTTTAAAGCTCTAGCATCTCAGAGAGTAACAAAATCTAACAACAATAAAACATCTGCAGATGAACTACAAATGGTTGATAACCAAGATACGTAATTTCCTAAGCTTAATTAATTAATATGTCATTTCCTGATCTGTTCCTGTTAAGCTGAAAATACGAATGTCAAGCACGTTCCATTTCTGTACTTGGTTTAGTGCACTTCTGTGGCAGTGGACACGGAACATGTATTTAGATCACCCAAAAGAAAATGTAAAATAAAGGCACATTAGAATCATAGTTTCGTAAGGTCACAGGATACGAATTTAACAGGGAAGTTAACTGACCTTTTAAAGGCATATCTAAGCTGTTAGTGTGCCAATTTCAACTCATTGGTATTGCGTCTACCACACCAATGCAGTGTTCTGGAATTCTGTATTATAACAAAGAATGAGAACACGTGACAGGAAGAGACTCGGCTAAAGTTCTTGTAAACTGAGAATTTATTTCAGAATGAATGCTAGAAAGGAAAACAAGAACTTAAAAAGTTATAACCAGGACTTCACTGGCGGTCCAGTGGTTAAGACTCTGCGCTTCCAATGCAGGGGGCGCGGGTTCGATCCCTGGTTGGGGAACTGAGATCCCACATGCCTTGCAGTGCGGCAAAAAAAAAAAAAAAAAAAAAAAAAAGTTATAATCATTATGCAGAAAAGACCTGGAACAGTCACTTTTTTTAATTTCTAAAAGTCCAATAATAAGGTCCAAGTTCACCCTGCAGACTCAACACTAAGCCTTAACTTATTCCTGGCTGGTTCACTAGTGTGACTAAGAAGAGTTTCCATTTTATGTATAATGGAGACAGACAGGGATTCGTGTTTTAAATCCTAATACAAACGTGCCAAAATTATTTGAAAAAAGTTACAGAAAAATGTTCTAAGTGACACCCTCCTTAGTAATACTATCCTGTAGCCAATGCTGAGAACCTTTTACCAAACTGCTTTGATAATGCCAGATCTCATTAAACACTTAAACTGTGAAACACTTAGAAACTCCCGAGTTAAATAACAGAAATGGACAGTTTATGTGTGATCCACAACCTTTCCCTGTGTGGGAATCAAGGAATCAGACACTAAGACTCCTTTCACCAAAGAAGAAACTTTTATAGAAAACGAGGTAGCATATTAAACAGAACAGGTAATGACAAAACGTTTTCAAATGCACAACTGAACCAAACAGTATTCCACTTCGAGTTTTAGGAAAATCCTCTAAAATACTATTTACCACGGAAGCTGAAAGCCAAATTAGCAATCAAATGAAGATGAAGTTGTACAGGAATAAGGAGCAAGTGGAAAATATACACTAGACCAGCTGTTCTGAAATGTCTGAGTAGGAAAAGAGAAGCCAGAAGTAAACAAATGGTAAACACAGATACCAATGTGGAACGGATGCTACCAGGCACAGCCACCACCTCCAGCCCCATCCAGTTCATCCAGGAAAAGACAGGTGAGGGATGGAAAGAAAAAGAAAGGTGGTACAGGGACTTCCCTGGTGGTGCACTGGTTAAGAATCCGCCTGCCAATGCAGGGGACACAGATTCCATCCCTGGTCCGAGAAGATCTCACATGCCGCGGAGCAACTAAGTCTGTGCACCACAACTACTGAGCCTGCGCTCTAGAGCCTGCGAGCCACAAATACTGAGCCCACGTGCCACAACTATTGAGCCCACGTGCCACAACTATTGAAGCCCGCACACCTAGAGCCCGTGCTCCACAATAAGAGAAGCCACGCAATGAGAAGCCCATGCACCACAATGAAGGGTAGCCCAACTCTCCGCAGCTAGAGAAAGCCCATGCACAGCAACGAAGACCCAACGCAGCCAAAAATAAATAAATATATATATATATATTTTAAAAAGCAGAAAGGCAGTACATACAGAGTATGAAATCAACTGCCCGGAAGTACAACTTATCTTATTTTTTCTAAACTGTGGCCAAAGCCACTTTCAGAACTTTACTGAATTTACTGAATCAAGGCACAAATAAAGTCAAGGTACAAAATGCTGCATGTTTTGGTTATATAAGCCACTCATTTCCCTTCAGCAAGTCAAAGAGCACACATTCTATTAATCTGTATTTCTTCTGCAATCTGTGCAAGTTCATTAAGGTATCAGTAGCAAAGATAACCAGAGAGTAATGAAGAAAAAGAGATGGGTTCAGGCTCTATATACACACAAATTCCGTACAACTTCAGTAAACTTGAAAAATCACTTATTAAGGAAGGCCTGACTTGTAATCCTTGACCTTCTGAAGGGGAACCATGAATAATCAATCAGCATGTCTGTGATAATATAAGCTTTTATTTCCACCGACCAAAGCATTGTCTATGCCGAGACTTGTATGTGTGAAAACCCTGGCCGCTGCAGAAAGACTGCATTTAAACAGATCTTACACAGCACGTGGATATGCCACTGCTGACACGTGGTGGACACTCCATGCATGCTAAGCTCAAAGAGCCCCGCCCAACCCAGAAGGTAGACTGAATGCACCGTACCATGACCCATCTCTGTCTGGGCATAAGTGCCAATGATCTCCAAGTTCCAGGTGGGCACGAAGAAGCGTTCCTGCTGTTCCTCGGTTGCCTGGTGAAGCAAGGTGGGCAGGAACATGCCCAAGTGAAGATCCAGAGGCCCAGACTGCCCTCGGTGCACAAGGCTTCAAAGAAATACCAAGGATGGGCATTTGAGAGAAGAGTCATCAGGTGTGAGAGAATCAGCAATTTGAACAAACAGAGCAAAGGAAGGAGAAAAAAAACCCTTCTGTTAAGTATGAATTAATGGGTGGACTTTATCATGGATGGAAGCACTGCCCTGTCTGTATTACTTTATAACTCTTAGCAATTTCCATTTTTCTTATGTTGGCGAGAAGTATTTTCTAAGGCTACTCATCTCTAAAATTAATTAATCTTGGTAGGGATTGGCTACCGATGCCAAAGCCTGTGCAGCACAAGACCATGTGCGCAAGGCAGAGGATTCGAGCCTTGCAATTAAAGTAAATAAAAAACCTGAAAATGCTGGATGGAATGGAGAATTTAAGTTGTACAGTGACTTATTTATTCTAATGAAAAGTTGAGACAGGAGAACATAGTGGTTCTTTTGGACAAAAGTTTCTCCAGGATCTAATTCCAATAATGCTTCTAGGCTAGAATCTTTTCTGTTTGTCCATAAAGCATCCAGCATTAATCCACATTCCTCACATAATTCTGGTCATTTCATTTGGATCCATCACAAATATCCAGCCACGTGCTACTGAAACAATGTAATACAAAAATTGACAGTGCTCTTCATCCCAATAATTAATTTCAGAAATAAAAAGACATGTGATTTTTAGTGAAGACCGTAACATTTACAAATAACAGATTCATGCATAACAAGCTCTCCATTACAATTATATGGGAATTATCACAAATGATAATAAACATGTTAGTTGTCATTTTAAATCCACTTTCTAAAGTCATTCTTTTCCATTTAAAATTTGCAGGTGCCTTAGACTTTTATGTGAATTTATTTCTAATAGGAAATAGTTCTATATGGCTTTGTATTGTTGCATGCTACTGGCATTTTATTTAACTTCCAGCTCAAAATTAATCAATTCTATGTTACTCTTCCTGTGCTCATTATCTTAGAAATGAGCCTAAACATTTCAGTTTCAAAATTTCTCCAATTGTTCCACTTGAGGAGGAGAATAATCAGGACAGGGTGCTCTAGGCAGGGGCTGACATGTGATGTTTTCCAAAGAGGGCGGGGGGTGGGCTGAGCTTTCAGCTAACCAATTACATAAAGATTGAAGAATGCATGAATAACTTCCTCATTTTACAGAGAAATTAAAGCTGAGGCGAATTATGTGTCTTCAGGTCAAAAAGATAATGGCAAAACAAGGACAAGAATCTCATCTCCTAATCACGTCTTCTAGTGCAACCTGGGCTGAGGACAACAGTGGGGACACTAGAAAGACTTGCCAAAATCACATCTAGACTCGGAAGCATCAAAGTGGAAATCCTGTAAGATGTCACCACTGGTGCAAACTGGGTGAAAGGTTCACGGGACGTCTCCGTGCTATTTTTGCAACTTCCTACGAATCTGTAATCATTTCAAAATAAAAAGTTAAAAAAAAGAAAAAAAGTGGAAATCCCTGGAAAAACACATTCCAGGGATGAGAGAGTACTTTTCACGCACAGACAGGAATGTCAACTGTGCTGTTTTTAAAAGAATGATGTGTAGGAAGAAAAATTAATGTGCGCCTAGGAGCTAAAAGAAGAAAACTCTGAAGCAGGACTGAAAGCTGTGGCCTGGGGCCAGCCACTCGCGGTGCTGAGAGGCTACTTTCCATGACTAGAAACCAGAGCGATTCCTGGTGAAGGAGAGGCCATTCAGAGGCGCCCAGACTCGTCATGGGTGGGCGTGTATTCGGGAATAATGAGGGGCACCAAGGGTTACCACAGAGTACACTCAGGAGGGCAGGGGTAAAACTACTTATAATCAGAAACTGTCTTGAAGCAAAAAAATGTTTTCAGGAGAAAAATGTCTCTTGTGACTAGGATAAGGATTATTCAGAAGTGGATGAAATGCAGAAATGTTACAAGGAGAAAGTGACCTGGATAGTTTTTGATTTAAATCAAGTATTTGCTATACCATTTATGCATGATAAAGATCATATATTATTTTTAATTAATTTATTTTAAAATTGCAAAGCACCAACATTTTGCTTGGTAAAGAGCTGGAGTCGATTCTTTCAAAACCGTAACACCAGAAGGCCTTCCCAGGCTCTCCTACATGATACAGGGCTGGGAAGGCTAGCAGTCAATACTGAGGACAAAATTATTAGATTAATAATATATGAGAAAGGAAGAAATCAAAATAGCATCTCCACGGACAATATGATTATAATCCTAGGAAATCAACAAAAACAAAACACCATCAATAATAAATGAATTTAGAAAAACCAGGATTAAAAAAAAAAAAATCACTCATTCTTATCCATTAGAACCATTCAAATAGAAAACCCTGGTAAAGAGAAAGGTGATTTATAACAGCAACAAAATATTTAAAAAATCTGTTAAGTAATTTAGCTCAGAATATTACAGATTTAATTAAGAGAAAATATAAATGCCTAACAGGATGAATAAAAGATATGAAAATGGACAATAGGAAAGAAATTGCTAATTCTTGGCTGAGAGGACTAAATAAAATTAATACTTCCCAAGAAAATACAGGGATTTAAGGCAACGGGTTTTAAATTCCTACAGGATATGTTTTCGAACTTGGCAAATTGAAATCAGAATTCATCTAGGAGAATAAGTATGCAAGGACACCAAATACATATAAATTGAAATATAGCAATAGTAGGCTTATTCTATCAGATTTTTAAATATCTTAAAAAGCAACAATGAGCCAAGCTTATGATGCTAGGAGAAAAATAAAGAAAAAAATTAATGTAATATATTTAAGGTTCCATAAATAAACTGAAACTATTACAAAACTCTAAGATGAACCAGAAAGAACATAACGAGGGGAAAGAGCTACTAGTTAATAAACACAAAAATAGTATGGGGTTCACTCATCTCTGTATCATACACAAGTCAAAGCATTAAACACAAATCAAACAAACAAAAAAGGGAATAAAATAGAAGATAATTATCCAAGATACGGGAAAAAGAAAACTTATACCTATTTAGAGAAGGATGCACTGAATACATAAGGCCAAAATGCTTAATCAAACAGAGGCAACAGAAAGAAATATTGGAAGGATACAATAAAATCTTGTAAGATCAATATGCAGATTCTATGTATTCAATACTCAAAGGAGAAAAACCCAGTTTACAGTAAGCTAAACATGTAACATCAAGGCTCACTAGCACTAGAAGAATTAAAACTTTAACTCTTAGATATATATAAAAGTAGCAAAAAAACAAAGTAATCACGTTGATAGGACTATGGAGACACGAGTACACTAAGTACATCAAAACTTGTTCCATGTCTTGAGCAACAGAAGCTATGAAGTGTTCATTCCCTTCAGATGTAGTAATTCATTTCTGAGAAAGATATTCCAAAGGCATAACCCAAAGAACACAGTTTCTGTAAAGAGACTGATATTGTTATTACTGACAGTGGGGAAATTAGAATACCCAAGGAGCAAGTCTCATGGGAAGTCCAAAAGGTAAGAGAATCCCTCCTGGAAAAAGAAGACAGGAGACTCTCGGAGAGACAGAGCAGTGAGATACAGGGAGAGAAAGATTAGTGACTTACAAAATCGAGTTTACTATTTATTTTTCAAGTTTCAAAGGAAGAGTATTTTCACATTTGAGTATTAGTGATCGGAATTTGCAAAGAATCTGCACCACCATCTTCAAGGATGGTAAGTATGTACTACATAAGCTCTATTTTCCTTAATAATTAAAATAACAATAACAATAATAGAAAAGGCAAGAAGAATTCCTATTAAGTGGCCAGAACATGAAATGATCAAATACCTGTGAAGACCAAACACACTACTTGTTTTGTGACCTGGAGAAACGTATGGTCAGGATAATACCCCTGGACCACGTCCCAGACTGTCCCTTTAACACCAGAACCCCAGGAAGAGGGTGCCCTCCTTGGCCCAGGCCTCTGCCTTTGATTAAGGCTCGCGCACTCACAGACCAAATGTGTGTTGGGGCTTGTGTGCCTATACAGACAGGTGTGTATTTAGAGGAGGGAAGACACAATTCTTGAGGGAAGAGAGAAAACTGGTGACCTAGACTTTCTGCAAGTGGTTGAATTTTAAGATTCTTGAGGATTCTGGAATAAGCCTGAGAAATTTTGAGTCTCTCACTTCTCAGCGGCTACCCAAAGGTGAAAGAATCCCAAACTCGAAGTTATAGCCAATTCTGTGAGAACACTTAGATAATCACTGTTGACCAATGTTCCAAAGTCTCAGAATTTAAATGGTCAAATCTTCATCCTGTACAAGTTGCTCTATTTCCAATCCCGTTGGTGTTGAAGTACTTTTTATATATTCTACATAAGACCGTACTGTCACAGGATGCAAATTAGCCAACAAACTGACTGGCTTCTCTGGAAAAGAACAGCAGTCAGTGAAGCACAACTAATATGAACTGACAAAGTTCCAGCAAGAAACAAGACCTAATCTTAAAACTCTGTTCTCTAAATAAACCATAAAGATTGAGACAGAGTTGGTTCGAATACAAAAAAGCATTCGAAAACTAGAAGGAATAAGGGAAAGAAAACTCTAACAAATACAAACTCGCCCAGAGCAACAAAGGACCTCAGTCCAACGTTCTGGGCTCCTCAAACCAGTGAAGTTCAAGTCTTCATTTCCTCCTCTCTTCCTTCAAATATACATTTGAAATGTACCTTATAGATAGAGGCAGAAGGATTAGACCAACAAGAGATACACAGATCAGACTCACTTAGCCTCACAACAGTTTACTTCTTATGCCCCCTATTTCAAAGCTATCTCAAGATAACAAAACACGAGGGCACACTCCAAGAGAGGAACATTGTAGGAATGTGATATTCCTTCCGTTAGGACACCTTCCTTCAGGTCTGTCATCTCAGTGTTGACCATCCTGAAGATGGCCATGGTGTTTGGCAGGGTGTTCATAAAACTGTACCATGACCAGAATCTGCAGTTCCCACAGGCATTATGGGAAAGAACATTTCCTTAAACCAATTTGCAAACCAAAAAGCACCAAATCAAACACAAAAATGAAGTCTTCCTGATATCTGCATCCTTTTCTCATTCTTTTTCTTTACTTTCCTTTATTTACATAAGGGAAGCATTATGAACCGGGCAGCTCAAATTCCAAGACACTCAAACCTGTCAGTGGCCTCATCTATGAAAACAAACCTGTTTCACAAGACTAAACACAAAACTTTTTGAAAGTAGCCAGGTTTTTAGGAACAATTTAACCAAGAATTACTGGTAATATAAAGTCCATGGACATGAACAGAAAAATGAATAAAAAGCAATGAAGAGCATCGTGGACTTTTTCCCAAACCATCTCACAACCTTCACCACTCTAACCCTCTGCCCCTTTAAAATCCACATCTTTAACTTCATTAAAGCAGAGCATCTTCCAGATGTTGCTGAGGCATGAACCCTCTTAAGAATTTGCAACTAAGTCTTTAATCAGACACCAATACAATGGGGCGCTTTGCCGTATTTTCAACCCCATCTTTCCAAACTGCTCAACACCCATTTTAACGGATGTATGCAGCAATGGTAACGAGCCTTAAAAAATAACAATGACAGATGCTTCAGGCCAGAGTCTTGGACCAGTTTAAGGGGAAAGAAACTATCAGAAAATAAGAGGCTGAATTTTATTTAAGATTTAACAATTTAAAAATAAAATCCCAAATGTGTAGCAGCAGAAAAAAGTCAAATGCCAGGAGTCATTTTTGTTTGTTCGTTTTGCCAGGAGTCATTTGTTAACTGAAGTCCTGAGGTGGGTTACCCGCTGAGCCTCAAACGTGGACTAACCGTGGCCCATTTCCGTCTGGGCGTAGGTGCCAATTATCTCGAGTCCTTTGGATGAAAGCAGCCATTTCTCTTGCTGAGCAGTGGTGCCCTGATTCAGCAAGGTAGGAATAAACATGGAGTAATTGAGGCCCACAGGTTCCACAAAATTGACCAAATGTAGTCTACGGGAGAGAAAAGAAAAGGATCTCAGCCTTACTCTGGAAACTGCATTCTACTACCAATCCTGCCAGATGGCTGTGGCCCTGAGGATGAAGGTTAGAAAAATTTAAACCTCTTTCTTAGGAAATTAAGACTAATATTTATCATTTACTACCTAAAAAGCCAACAGCAGAATCTAGTGGAATCTCTTCTCCCCCTAGTCATTTCAGGGCCAGAATTCTGAATTTCATACTTAATCCAGGAAGCAAATTCTACCATGTTTTAGCCTCAACCCCCTTTTGTTTATCATACTGTTGGTGTTATTTGTTGGTTTGAGTTTTTGGAGGGTCTGCCTATTTGTTTTTGGATTATTTTCAGGTTTTACTTGTTTTGAAAATCAAAAGACACTCCACAGAACACTTATTTGTTGACCTGTTAACAAAATGTCCCAAAGAAGAATAATTTATACTATCTTTCCCTAGTAACTGAAGCAAATGTCCAGGATGGTACATATACGTTCTGGGGCCAAAGCACACATCTCTACAGGTCTTCAGAGCTTAGAAACGGCTAAGTAGGTAATGTGAGTGTTAAAAATTTATCACAACCGGTCTTTGAAAATTATTCCAGATTAAGGGAACTCTAATCATAATGAAATTCAGTCTTCAACGATTTTCTCACAAAAGAGAATCTGTGAGATGATCAAAATACGAGTTACGTACACTAGTCAGCCTCGGCTACATTGTGCTGTAGCTTTTTTAGGGGTCTATTCTGTCAGATCTATCTATATAGAGAGCTTCAGGGGCTTCCCAGGTGGCGCAGTGGTTAAGAATCCACCTGCCAATGCAGGGGACATGGGTTCAAGCCCTGGTCCGGGAAGATCCCACATGCAGCGAAGCCACTAAGCCCGTGCGCCACAACTACTGAGCCTGCACTCTAGAGCCCGTGAGCCACAACTACTGAGCCCGTGTGCTACAACTACTGAAGCCCACGCGCCTAGAGCCCGTGCTCCACAACAAGAGGAGCCACCGCAGTGAGAAGCCCGCGCACCGCAAGGAAGAGTAGCCCTCGCTCGCCGCAACAGAAAGCCCGCACGCAGCAACAAAGACCCAACACGGCCAAAAATAAAAATAAATAAATTTATTTAAAAAAAGAAAAAAAAAGAGCTTAGGGTACAAAGTAAGTACCACCTAACTGACCCTCATGACTTTTCAAGGGATGGATTGGAAGCAGTGTCACCGCCAGCCTATCCTGGCTTGTACAACAAGCAGAGCATGAATTAAGGGAAAGGGGCGGGTAGGCTGCCAATTCACATCTGGGGAGGCCCTGAAACCATCCCACCACCTTTCAGGGGTGCTGGGGACAGATTCAAACATCCAAGGAATGCCTGGACTAGTCAACATCAGAAATGCTTTTTAACCCTAAGGTTCTATGATTTTCACACAAATATCAAATATTAATTTAAACTGAGGGTTTCCCTGGTGGCACAGTAGTTAAGAATACACCTCCCAATGCAGGGGACACGGGTTGGAGCCCTGATTCGGGAAGATCCCACATGCCGTGGAGCAACTAAGCCTGTGTGCCACAACTACTGAGCCTGTGCTCTAGAGCCCGTGAGCCACAACTACTGAGCCCACGTGCCACAACTACTGAAGCCTGCACGCCCTAGAGCCCGTGCTCTGCAACAAGAGAAGCTACCGCAATGAGAAGCCCGTGCACCGCAACAAAGAGTAGCCCCCCGCTCGCTGCAACTAGAGAAATCCTACGCACAGCAGCAAAGACCCAACGCAGCCAAAAATAAAATAATTAAATAAATTTAAAAAAAATACCTTAAAAAAAAAAACAACCTTAAACTGAAAGGAGAGAAAGAGGGGAAAGGAGGTATAGGAATACCAATCCGCAGCAACTTCCTGCTGCTGTACTACAAAGAGAAGTAAGGCTCTTTGCAAAACATATTCATCACTAAAGTGGAGACAAGTAACGAGGAGATAAATGTATAAACTGGCCTCTCAACGGCAAGGGCACCACAGCACTCCCTCACAACCATGCTTTACTAAAGGAGCAAATGAACCTGCGAGAATTTCTGAGAAATAAAACCAGTAATTTAGGTGCTAAAAATGGTGGCAATATAAGACACTCCCAATCCCTTGACGGAATTGAGGAGGCTCTGGGTTGGTAAAATGATGACACTGACACGAAATAATTAACTCTAGGAAACTGAGAGGGAAAAATACATGACACAAAATAAAGACTGTCAAATACTTATGTTTTCATAAACATACTGAGATTTTTTTTTTGAAGCCACTTGAAAGTTAACTCGGGCTTCCCTGGTGGCGCAGTGGTTGGGAGTCCACCTGCCGATGCAGGGGACACGGGTTCGTGCCCCGGTCCGGGAAGATCCCACATGCCGTGGAGCGGCTGGGCCCGTGAGCCATGGCCGCTGACCCTGCGCTCCACAGCGGGAGAGGCCACAACAGTGAGAGGCCCGTGTACCGCAAAAAAAAAAAAAAAAAAAAAAAGAAAGTTAACTCAAGAACAAAATCTGAGTGCTTGTTTTTAAGTTATGTTTAATCCTTCCTGAAGATGCTTTTCAAGCAACTAGCTTTAAAAACCTAATAAGGATAACAGAAACCATGAATGATTCTCATCAGAATTTTAAAGTACTTTTAAGAATATTTTACAGTTTTTGCATAGCAAATAGTATAGTTAAAAGACAAACTTACAGGAAAGGGGATTAGGAAAGTAACTCCTATTCCCCAAACAGCAAAGTCTTATTTTCTCAAGGAATGGAGAGATGAATTCTTTCATTGCTCAAGTTGAGAAATCTCAAAGTACTTTACTAATACTTTAGTCAATTTCAACATACTCTCATGAGTTTTATTTTGTGATAGAGAAATTGGATGTAAAAGAGACCAGTAAATGCCCCAAATCCCCAGAGAAATATTACTATATTTCATTAATTATAGCATCCTTCTCCTCACAGCCAATTTTAGCATTTAAGAAATCTGATGCATCTCACAATTAATGGTACATCATAGTTAACTTTGTTAGTGATACATAAGACATGGGTGTGAGTGACAATCGATGGCGTTCAGTAATTGCCAAGACTAATTTTCAATCCCCTTCTCTAACATACATGGATCTCCCTGTCACATCCCAGAAATACTGGAAAGATGTCAAAGGGTATGCCAAAGTTTGTACTTTGTATTTCGCCAATAGTGAGGTCTATGTCATACAAAATGATACGCAAAACAGTTGGCTGGTGTCCACTGATCTTTAACTCACATAAAGGACTTTATTTCATTGTGACTTCACCGGAATCTGGTTACACGTTGTGCACCACCACAGATCATGAAATCTTCTAACCAACTCTGAAACACACGGCATCAGCCATTTTAAAGTAAAACAAAACAAACCTCCTCTTTTGTGTTGTTTTAAGGAAGAATAAAATCTTACTAATTTTTTAAAGTTCACAGACCGAACTCAGGAAAATTAGAAACATAATCTTCTAGGAGTTACTCCACCTCAATATCCTCACAGCCATGAGTTACAAACTTTAAAAATAAAAAAAAAGCATTTGGAAGTTAATAAGTACTCTGACGGACTACCAAATTAACTATTTTTGTAACTAAAATGGAAAGGAGTTCTGAGTGTGGTCCTAAGGGCTGGAGTAAATCATTTCCTCTTGACAATAATAACCAGGTCAAATAGAAAATAATTATATACCATATGTATTTGCAGCAGTAGTATGGGGAGGAATGCCTACTGCTACATAAAGGCAGAACTTGTAACATATTTCATTTTTCTTGGCTCTTAAATATGTACCATTCACACCATTTATTCTTTATTGATGAAAATATTGGAGTTCTTCTAAAATGTAGAGGCCTAAAACAGGAAATGCCCAGGAATAAGCGAGAAGTGTAAGAGATGCTGAAAGTCAAAGAAATCTTGTACTAAGATCATATAATTATACTGTTTATTTACATAAAGGTAAAAAAAAAAGTGTGTTTTATTTCTAAAAACACAACAAAAAGCAGATGGTCTGAAAAAAGAACATCCTCTTTCAGCAGTAGGACCAAGGCATGTTTTTATGAGATCTTGTATGACAGGGGAGCCATTTAAATACCATCACCAGATTCAACAATGCTGGGTTCTTAGAATACTTTATACTCATTCTAAGGTATGACTAAAGTTCTTCTTCCTCCACCCACATCTTCCATTATTTTAAACTCAAGATCTACACGCATATGAAAATACGACCTGTTACTGCTCCAAAATATTTAATGTTTGGTCCTTGCAACTGAAAACATCCTTCCAAATGCAGCTTCTAAATTTAGCAGGCCTCCTTCTTACAAAAAGCAAAGTCATTCTGTATTTAAATCACTCAAAATTGAGACATCTGGACCGAATTTGTATGATTCTCGAGATAGAAAATTATAGCATTTCCATGATCAACTTTTTACAAATACCATCCCTTTCAAAGGCTTAAATACAAAAGTAAACATTATTTTCGACACAAATAACTTTAAAATGGCGTGAAAATATGCCAATTCGAGTCTTCAAACGTCAAGCACGATGAAAAAGGACACCGCAGATTGCGGATCTGAAGTTTGGGCTTAGGCACTCGATCTAAGCTAAGGCATACCTACTTTTTAAACCACATGATTTCAGCAGGGTCTGCGATGTTAAACTTCCTCATCTTCTCCACCATGGTAGCACTCTTCCTAACAGCCACCTCGTAACGCTGGCTACGACTGAGGAAATTCAAGTCCTCATGCTGGAAGTCTGGGTCTTTCAGAATCAGGTTCTCTGGTAGGGAGTTAAAAGGATATCAAGAGGAAGACAGAAATTCAGGGCTCCGTTAAAGCTCCCTGGGTCACAGCAGGTTTCAGACTCACGGGCACAGGTCCCCCTCTCGTTATAGGGGATTCCCCCCGCCACAGCCGCCCCTGGAAATGGGGGTCCAGGCTCCCCTAAAGCTGGGCCAGAGGCTGCGGCCTACGCCCTACAGCGTCCCCCGATTCCTCCCGGAGGGAGTCTCAAGCTTTGCTCGGGGAAGGAAGGAGGCCTGGCCCGCCGCCCTCACCGATCTCTCGACGGCGCCGGGTGTTCTCGGGGCTGCCGTCCAGGACGTGCGTGAGCAGCTCCGGGTTGAAGCTGGCGGCGGCCCGCTCCTTCTGCAGGTCCTGGTTCATGGTGACGGCCAGCAGAGGCAGCTGAGGCCGAGGCGGCGGCAGCAGCGACAGCGAGTGTCCGCACCTCCAGAGCGGGCCCAGCCCTAAGAGCCTCCCCAGGACACCGCGAGTCCCCGCCCCGTTCGCCTCGGCCCGCCCCGGCCCTCCCTTTCTCCTTCACCGCGGCCCCTCCGCGCGTGACAGAGCGCGGCCGAGGCGGAGGCGGCGCCGGGGCGGGCGGGTCCCCTGTTTTCGGCCAGGGGAGCCTTTGAGCGGCGCCCAGCTAGGAGACCCTGGAAGAAGATCAAGAAACTGCCCCGGGGGGAAAGCGAAGCGTTCTCCGCAACCCGCCCCTCCCTCGTCACGTGGCCACGCTGGGCGGAAAGAGGGAACCCAAGGCCAGGAGGCCCAGAAAGGTTCGCGAGTGGTTGGTGAGGGGCGGGACTACGAGGCTGAGGAGGACTGCGCCTGAGCCTCGGGACGCGGCCGCGCCGCCGCTTCCGGGTCCGCGCGCCGAGGCATCCCCGGGAATGAGATGGGGGAGGAAACTCAAGGCTTGGGGCGGGGAACCCTCGTGCTTGTCGGAGTTATCGGGGAGGTTGTAGCGTTTCCCAAAACCTTCCAAGATTGGAGAAAAAATGGACGGGAACAAGGGTCGCACCGGGTAGAGGCTCCAACTATCGTTTGTTAAGATAACGGCATCTTTGCTGCCAGAGGCGTGGGCCGCGGGGAGCTGAGTGTGGAATTGGACTTGAGTTGCAGTGTGCTTAGAGGTCTTTGAAAGGAGACTTTTTTGTTTTCACAATTATCGTCATCAAAGTAGTAAAAGCACACGTTGAAAAAAGCTAGTATAAGAGGATTTGTAATGAAAAGCAGAAGTTCCCCATCCTCAGAGGCAGCCACTTTAACCATAATAAATTGTTTCTAGTTTTGTTTCCTAAAGAACATCGAAGTAAAATTCTTCCAAGCTATTTCTTGATTTGCTCATTTTTGTTACCTTTTGACCTCATGCCATGGTAACGAAGATGTGGCACGCTACCCATCTCCTTTATCTCTCATTTACCTTTGTAACTTTAAACAACATACTAATCCCGTTTTAAAACTATACACTTTTAATAGTGTTAATAGTTTTAAAAAAACTTGTTTGTAAAACTGACGCATCAATTTTTTTTTTGCGTGGGCCTCTCACTGTTATGGCCTCTCCCGTTGCGGAGCACAGGCTCCGGACGCGCAGGCCCAGCGGCCATGGCTCACGGGCCCAGCCGCTCCGCGGCATGTGGGATCTTTCCGGACCGGGGCACGAACCCGCGTCCCCCGCATCGGCAGGCGGACTCTCAACCACTGCGCCACCCCTTCCCTTTTTGAATCCCAAGGAGCCTTCCTGCGCATGTGCAGACAGGGAAGTTTTCCTTGACCTCAGGAGTGGTCATCTTATTTCTTTACTTCAGCAGAGCTCAGCTTCTGCCACTAGCTTTCTTCTTGGAGTGTCTGGGTGAGAACAAAGATTCAGTTTTACTCCACTTGACAAACCCCAGCTGTCCGGCGCAGGGGCCCATCTATCTCCTTCCTCAACAGATCCAATCAGTATTCAGATTTCTCTGATTGCTTTGTAAAAAATTGTCTGCAGTTGGTTCGTTCAAATCAGGGTCCAAACAAGGTCTACACATTGCAGTTGGTTGATAAGAATCTTAAGCTTCTTTTAATGTATAGGTTTCCACTAGACATTGATTTTTTTCTCCGATTTATTTATTGAAAAAACTAGGTTGTTTTTCGTGTGACTTGCCCACAATTTCCCTCTCTGTGATATCTTTAACACGTTCCTCTATTTCTGTATTTTCTATAAGCTGTTGGTTAGATCTAGAGGCTTTATAAGATTCAGGCTTGAGGCTTTAGGAAAAAATACTCCTGTGGCATGTTTTCTATTTTAAAATATCACTCTGGGGACTTCCCTGGTGGCACAGTGGTTAAGAATCCACCTGCTAATGCAGGGGACATGGTTTGATCCCTGGTCCAGGAAGATCCCACATGCTTCGGAGCAACAAAGCCCGTGCGCCACAACTACTGAGCCTGTGCTCTAGAGCCTGTGAGCCACAACTACTGAGCCCGAGCGCCTAGAGCCCATGCTCCACACAAGAGAAGCCACCGTAATGAGAAGCCCACACACTGCAACAAAGAGTAGCCCCCGCTCGCCACAACTAGAGACAGCCTGTGTGCAGCAACAAAGACCCAACGCAGCCAAAACTAAATAAATAAAAAATAAATAAAAAATAAATTTATTTTAAAAATACAATAAAATATCAACCTGGTTGTTATGAAGAGAATGGACTGTAGAAGGAAAAAAGTGGAAACAGACCAGTTATAAAGGTGGTGAAGGCCTGGATGGAGTGGTGACCATGGAGATGGAGGAAAGTGGATAGATTCAATATGTATTTTGAGGTAGAACTGACAGAAATTTGTGATGGATTGGATGCAACCATGAGAGAGAGGGACACATCAAGAATGACTCCTGGAAAAAAAAAACAAAAACAAAGAATGACTCCTGGGCTTGAGCAGATCAGGGATGGAGAAGGGTGGCTTGGAGGTGGTATTAAAGCCATGGGACTTGGTTCTGGTTAAAACATCGTCCTCCTGTGTCTACTTCCTCTCCCTCCCAAGGACCCACCTAAATGGACGAAGGGAACAGGAGAACAGCAGTTATCAAATTAAGGAAACTTAACATTGATACAATACTATTACCTAATCTACAGACCTTTCTGTGAATTTACAATTGTCCAATAAAGTCCTTTATCACAAGTTTTTCTCCCAGCCAAGGTCCAATCCAGGATCATGAATTATATTTAGTTGTATTAATTTGCTGGAACTACCATAACAAAGTACCACAGACCAGGTGGCTTAAACAACAGAAATTTGTTGTCTCACAGTTCTGGAGGCCAGAAGTCCACAATCAAGGCATCGGCAGAGTTGCTTCCTTCTGAGGCTGTGAGTGAGATGTGCTCTGTGCCTCTCTCTCTTAGCTTCTGATAGTTTGCTGGCAATCTTTGGCCTTCCTTGGCTTGTATACATATCACCCCAATCTCTGCCTTCACCTTCACCTGGCCTCCTCCCTTTGTGCATGTCTGTCTCTGTCCAAACTTTCCCCTTTTTATAAGGGCACTAGTTATATTGGATTAGGCCCTCCGTAGTGACCTCATTTTAACTTGGTTACCTCTGTAAGACCCTCTTTCTAAATAAGGTCACATTCTGAGGTCCTTGGGGGTTAGGACTTCAACATCTCTTTTTGCGGGGACACAGTTCCACCCATAACAGTTGTCCTATCACTTTCGCCTCCTTTAACTGGAGCAATTTCTTTATCTTCTGTGATTTTGACACTTTTAGAGCATATAAACCAGTTGCTGTGTAGAATGTCTCAATTCAGATTTGTGTGATATTTCTTGGTGATTAGATTCAGATTATACTTTTTTTTTGTACAGGAATATCACAGAAACAATGTGTCCTTCTTAGTGCATCACATGCAGAAGGCACATGAAGGCTGTATTTGCTAATTTTCTTCACTGTGAAGTGGACCATTTTTTCCTTTGTAATTAATAAGTAATCGGTGGGGGAGATACTGTTGAGACCATGTAAATATGCCGGTTCTTCATCAAACTTTTACCCAGTACTTTTTGCATCCAGTGGTGATTCTTCCCTGAATTCATTTTTACTCTGGTGATTGCAAAACTTTTAAAGGCATAGTAAAATAATCATTTTATCTGGTTACCGTAAAATTCATTTAGTTGAGATTACACTTAAAATTGGAAATAATCCCCAGGTGATAGAATCTTTTGAGGCCATAGGTCAAATCATGTGGCATCACTCGAGTTTTAATGTTGGAGTTTCATTGTATAATATAGACTAACAAAGACTTGTAACTTTAAACACATTGATGAATGGCTTCTGGGTTGGTGAACACAGGGAGGGGCTGGGAAAGTGGCAAAGCTCAGAGAGGGCATGGAAGCTCCACACCCCTCCCCACCTACCGTGTTCTATGCACCTCTTCTCTCTGGCTGTTCCTGAATTATATCCTTTTATGATAAACCAGTAACCTATTCTAATTCTGGGATGGTAAATGTATACCATCAAGTTTCTTGTCCCCAAGAAACAAACCCAAAGCCGATAAAAGCTATGATGAACTTAGTTATAAGTGTTACTTCTCTGACCTTCAATCCCACTACAGCAATCTTGACAGTTTCTTCAGAAAAGATGAAAGCAGCAGTCAGATTGGTTCACCATCCTTCCTGTACAGTATTTTCAAACTTCCCAGTTGTTAAAAAGAAGCCTATTTCTCTTCTTCATACCAGGGACTTTTTTGTCCTAGAATATTTTGCCTTGGGGAATGAAAAGGGCAAGGCTTGAAGTACAGGTTGTACCATTACTCAGACTCCTAGAGAGAGTATTTGAAATCCAGTTGACCCACAAGAGAAGCCTGTCCTGATATGTCTTCTCAGAAACTTTCTTGAATGTGTGATAATGTATGGATAATGATTTATGGAGCCAGCTGTGCTTATTTAACAGAAGTGTCTTAACAAACACATAGCAGCTTTTGTCTGAAGAAGAAATTGAGGTTAAAATTTACAAAAGAGTATCTCCCCCAACCCTAACCCCACAAAGAGTCAAATGCTACTGCATGGTAATTAAAAAAAAATAAATTTAATGATATAGTTACTTATAGCTTAGCTTATACGTGGTGAGAGTAGAAAAATTACTTTAAAAACGATTCTAGGACTTCCCTGCTGGCGCAGTGGTTAAGAATCTGCCTGCCAATGCAGGGGACATGGGTTCGAGCCCTGGTCCAGGAAGATCCCACATGTCGCGGAGCAACTAAGCCCGTGGGCCACAACAACTAAGCCTGCGCTTTAAGAGCCCGAGAGCCACAACTACTGAGCCTGCGTGCCGCAAATACTGAAGCCTGTGCGCCTAGAGCCCGTGCTCTGTAACAAGAGAAGCCACCGCAATGAGAAGCCCGCGCACCGCAACAAAGAGTAGCCCCCGCTCGCCGCAACTAGAGAAAGCCCGCGTGCAGCAACGAAGACCCAACGCAGCCAAAAATAAGATAAACAAATAAAATTTATTTAAAAAAAAAGAAAATGTTATGTGGGATTCTGGAGGGGACTCTGGAACAGGAAAGGGACATTAGGGAAAAACCAGTGAAATCCAAATAAAGTATGGAGTTGAGTTAATAGTACCATATTGATAGGGGCTGATTAATTGTGACAAACGTGTCATACTAATGTAAGATGTTAATTATAGGGAAAACTGGGTGTGATGTTTATAGGAATTCTCTGTACTATCTTTACAGGTTTATTTAAAAAAATAAATGAAAACCATTCTCCAATAAAAAGTTTATTTAAAAAACGTGAAGACTCCCTTTATATATAACTATGAAAGTGTCCAAATATATTAAGTGAAAGAAAATCAAGAACAGTATGTATACTATAGTACAGAAGGGAAATAAATATATATGCATATTTGTCCTTATTTGCATAATGGAAAGCTAAATACAAATTGATGGAAATGGTCCCCTCAGGGCAGGGCTTGGCAAACAGCAGCAAAGGCCAAGACAACTCACGACATGTTTCTGTCAATAAAGTTTGAAGGAAATAAGGTACACGCATTCGTTATTTATCGTCTTTGCGAGTTTTCATACTGTAATGGCAGAGTTTGGTAGTTGTGACAGAGGTCATATGTCACTGTCTGCCTTTTTACCGATCCCAGGTTTAGGGGCTTGGGGAGGGAACGGGCCGCATGGGAGTTAGAGTGGGAATCATACACTTTCCACAGAGATCTTTTGTATATTGGTTTTTTTTTTTTTAAATATGTGAATGCATAAACCTATCAAAACATCTTTTTAAATTTTGAAACATCATCCCCTGGAACTACCTTTTCAGTTGTTGCTGGTCTCGGGTCTGTTAATCTCCATCTTGTGGTTGGCTTGGTTTGTCAGGAATCTTCAAAAATCCATCTCCACTATTTGGTTACAGGAGCAATGATGCTGCCCAAACCTGGGATCTATTACTTCCCCTGGGAGGTCAGTGCCGGCCAAGTTCCTGATGGGGACACACTGAGAACGTTTGGCAGGTGAGAATGTTTTTTTCACATGGTGGGGGGGATGTTTTAAAAAAATTAAAAGTCTTTTAAAAATTATAATATTTTAAAAATTATTTTTAAAGTATATATATATATTTTTTAAAAATTTATTTATTTTTGGCTGCGTTGGGTCCTCGCCGCTGCACGTGGGCTCCCCCCAGCCGCGTCGAGCCAGGGCCACTCCTTGCTGCGGTGCGCTGGCCCCTCACTGTGGTGGCCTCTCCCGTTCGGAGCACGGGCTCCAGGCACACGGGCCCCAGCAGTTGTGGCGCGCAGGCTCAGCTGCTGTGGCCCGCGGCTGCCCAGGATCAGCCACCGTGGTGCATGGGCCCAGCCGCTCTGCAGCATGTGGGATCCTCCCGGACCAGGGTTGGAACCCGTGTCCCCTGCACCGGCAGGCAGACTCCCAACCACTGCACCACCAGGGAAGTCCCCTAAAGTACATATTTTTAATTACTAAAAAATCACTTATTTTTACATTTTAAATTATTTATTATTATATATTTTAAAAATTATTTTAAAAATTAAAATAGTCATACTTTTATCTAATTGTTTTTTAAAATAAATTTATTTATTTATTTTTATTTATTGCGTCTTCGTTACTGCGTGCGGGCTTACTCTAGTTGCGGCGAGCGGGGGCTACTCTTAGTTGCAGCGTGCGGGCTTCTCATTGCGGTGGCTTCTCTTGTTGTGGAGCACGGGCTCTAGGCGCGCGGGCTTCAGTAGTTGTGGCTCGCGGGCTCTAGAGTACAGGCTCAGTAGTTGGTGGCGCAGGGGCTTAGTTGCTCCGCGGGATGTGAGATCTTCCCGGACTGGGGATCGAACCCATGTCCCTTGCATTGGCATGCGGATTCTTAACCATTGCGCCACCAGGGAAGTTCCTAATAATTTTTAAATGCTAAAAAATTAATACATATTCATTGTAAAAAATGTAGACAATCCGTAAGGGTGTAAAGAAAGCAAGTAAAGGGCTTCCCTGGTGGCGCAGTGGTTGAGAGTCCGCCTGCCGATGCAAGGGACATGGTTTCGTGCCCCGGTCTGGGAAGATCCCACATGCCGCGGAGTGGCTGGGCCTGTGAGCCATGGCCGCTAAGCCTGCCCATCTGGAGCCTGTGCTCCGCAACGGGAGAGGCCACAGCAGTGGGAGGCCCGCGTACAGCAAAAAAAAAAAAAAAAAGAAAGCAAGCAAGTAAAAATCACCTGTAATTCCACTGTGTGGACAACCACCCACCACTAACCTTTTGGTGATTACTTGCTTTTTCATGTGTGTTTGTGTGTGTATGTGGGTGGGTGTGTATATACACAATATGTGTATATACATATATACTGTGTTAGTCACATATTGCTGTGTAACAAATCACCCCAAAATTAAAGTGGCTTAAAATAACAATAAATGCTTATTTTTTCATACTTACTGAGTGTCAGGAATGTGGGAGTGGCTTCGCTGGGTGGTTCTGTCTCAGATTGACTTTGAAGATTGCAGTCGAGATGTTAGCCGGGGCTGCCAGCATCTGAAGGCTGGCGTGGACCCGGAGGGTCTGATTCTGCGATGACTCATTCACATGTTTGGCAATTTTGTGCTGCCTGTTGTCAAGAAGGCTCACTTCCTCAATACGGATTTTTCTATATGGCTGCTTGAGAGTCTTGATAACATGGCAGCTGGCTTTCCCCAGAAGGAGTGACTCAACAGAGAGGGCAAAGAGAAAGCTACAATGTCAATGACCTAACCTCAGAAATCACTCTAGGTCATCTCTGCAATGTTTTATTGGTTACACAGGTCAGCGCTAGTCAGGGTGGCAGGGACTACACAGGGATGCGGATGCCAGGAGATAAGAATCATTGGGGACCATCTTGGAGACATATATATATACATACATGTATAAATATTTTAAGCTAGATGAGATCCTATTATGTTACTATATTGTACCATACTTAACTGTGTATGGTAGACCTAGTTCCATGCCAAATATGTAAATCTATATCATCACTTTAAATAGATCCATTTTATTTCATTGCATAGACATACCATAATTTATTTAACCACATCTATTTATTTAACCAAAAGCAATTGATTTTCAACAAAGACATCAATTTAATTGAGTGGGGAAAATATAGTCATTTCAACAAATGGTGCTGGAACTACTGGATATTTTTATGGGGGTAAAAAAACACCTTGATCCCTACCCCACAGCATACCAAAAAAAAAAAATCATTCTGACTGGATCATAAATGAACAAGCTAAACTATAAAATCTTTAGAAGAAAACAGGAGAAAACCTTCACATACACCTTGAGATAGGCAAAGATTTCTTAGACTCAGAAAACAAAAACCATAGGGACTTCCCTGGTGGTTCAGTGGGTAAGACTCAGAGCTCCCAATGCAGGGGGCCCAGGTCCGACCCCTGGTCAGGGAACTAGATCCTGCAGGCCGCAACTAAGACCTGGCGCAGCCAAATAAATAAATAAATATTCAAAACAAACCAAAACAAAAACCATAAAAGAAAAATAATGAATAAATTGGACTTCAACAAAATTAAAAGCTTCTCATCAAAAGCTACCATTAAGAAGATTAAAAGGTAAGCCACGAACTGGTAAAAAATAAGTGAACATGTGTGTGTATATTATCTATATTCAACAAATGATTTGTACCTAGAATAAACAAAGAACCCATATAACCCAATAAGAAGACAAAGAACTTAATTTTTAAATGGGTAAAAGATTTAAACAAGACACTGCCAAGGAAGATATGCAGAGGGCAGATAAACACATGAAAATTTGTTCAACATCATGTGTCATTAGGGAAATGCAAGTTAAAACCACAATGGTACAGTATTTCATGCCCACTAGAGTGGCTAAAACTAAAAAGACTGACCGTATCCTGTGCTGACAAGGATTTGGAATGACTAGAACCCTCATATGTTGCTGGGGGAAGGAAAGTGGCACAACCACTTTGGAAAACAATTTGCCAGTTTCCTTTAAACAGACAGATTGACCATATGACCCAGAAATCCCACTTGGGTATTTCCCCACGAGAAATGAAAACGTATGTCAGCACAAGTCCGTAAGCAAACCAGATCAGCTGGTGAGGATAATAATAATTTATTGATCCATTCAACTGAGTGCTACCAAGCAATAAAAAGGAACAAACTACTGATTTACCCAACAGCATAAATGGGTCTCCAAACCATTATGCTGAGTGAAAGAGGCTAGACACAGAAGAATTCATGCTGTCAGGATTCCATTTACATGAGGTGCTTGAGTAGGAAAACTCACCTGTGGAGACCAAGAGCAGATCGGTGGTTGCCTTGGGTGGGAGGTGGGGAGACTGAGTTCAGAGGGGCACAAGGGGACTTTTGGGGGTGATGGAAATGTACCAAAGCTTGATGGGGGTGCTGGTTACACAGTGTATACTTCTGTCAACAGTCAATGAACAGGTCCCTTTTAATGCACGTAATTTATACCTTTTAATGCATGTAATTTATACCTCAGTTATGTAGACCTAATTAACCTTTCCTGTTGCTGCCACTTTAATTTCTCTGACCCGAGTGAGGCTGAACATTTTCCCATGGATGTATTGGCCTCCCAGAACCTTTAGAACTTTGGGTTGGTTCTGTCTATGGATGGAAATGATCACACTTACCTGACCTCCAGGTTGTACAGCTACGACATGACAAAGTCCCGAGTGACCCTGATGGCTCAGCACAGATCTGACCAGCACCCAATCCTCGTCTGTACCAAGTTGGTGGAACCGTTCCAAGCCCAGGTGGGCTCCCTCTACATGGTCCTTGGGGAGCTGGAGCACCAGAAGGGTAAGCCTTGGCTTCACACACCCTTTTTCACTCTGGGTCCTGAGTGGGGCAGTCTTTTGGGTGCCTGGGCTTGGCTTCTGACCCAGCAGGGGTCCCTCATTGGGGTTAACATTCCTTCCAAATCAGCCCACGAGTTATAGGGACTCATAGGAAAGAGACGTGATTGGGCTTGAGGTGGACCTGCCGTAGGGAACCGAGAAAGCGGGGAGAGAAATCATTAATTTCTGAAGGCCTACAACATGCCAGGCCTGGTACTAGCAGGTTTGCTTAAATCTTTTCGAATCTGCTCACCAGCCCTTAATGAGTCATCTTATGGCTATTCCATAGATGAGAAAACTACGGCTCAGAGAGGATGGGGCTGGAGTAACAGGCCAGGAAGTCAGGGTAAGAGAAATAAAACACAAGGGAAGGAACAGAAGCAACCTGGGAGAATCTCTATGGCATCAAGGGTTGAAGCTTGCCCTTTAAAACCTAGGTACTTGTATTCTTTGCTTCCCTCTCCGGCTGTCCCTGTGCCATTTTCCTTCACCTGCTTTATGTAACTATAACATGTTGTATCTGGTTATTTTAATTTAACATTATATCATAAGCATTCCCCCATGTCTTGAAAATTTTTTCTAGATATAGTATTTAATGGCTATATAATATTTTACAGATTAGATGTGTGCACTAATTCACACAAGCATTAGACATTTGTATTGTTTCCATTTTTTGCTCTTATAAGTACACTGTACATTAATTGGTTAAAGAAACTATGAGATATTCAGCCAGGAGAATATTATACAGCCATCAAAAACGGTGTTGTAAATTTATATCAGTTGACGTGAAAAGATGTTCGTAGTATTTTACTGAGAAAAAGCAGTTTACAAAACAGTATGTATCATATGATCTCATTTTTGTTAAACAGACATTTTTTTTTTTTGCGGTACGCGGGCCTCTCACTATTGTGGCCTTTCCCATTGCGGAGCACAGGCTCCGGACGCGCAGGCTCAGCGGCCATGGCTCACGGGCCCAGCCGCTCCGCTGCATGTGGGATCTTCCCGGACTGGGGCACGAACCCGTGTCCCCTGCATCGGCAGGCAGACTCTCAACCACTGCGCCACCAGGGAAGCCCTAGACATTTTTTATACACATAAAAGTTTGAAATATTATTTACCAAAACATTAATAGTAATTATTTCTGGGTGGTGGGGCTGTGGGATTCCTTATACTTTTATTATTTGACAATGAAAATGTATTGCTTTATAGCCAGAGGGAAAAAACAGTTTAAACAATCTATCTAGCTATATATTAAAAATGCTGTAGTTATAGCCTTTAACTATTCCCAAACTTTGTCCATTTTCTGATGATTTCTTTAGGGTAGTTTCCTGAAAGTGGAATTGCTACATTAAAGGATATGAACATTTATGTTTCTTTATTTACACTGCCAACTTACCTTCTAAAAGTTGCAGTGGTTTTTAACTCTGGATGAAATGCACTAGAAAAAAAGTAAACGGGGCTTACTTTAATTACGTTTGATTTAATAAAAGTTAATCTTTATTCAGGCTTAAGCCTTTGAGCTCAGAGTCCCTGGCTTCATCATTGATTTGAGAGAAGTATCAGGAGGAGGGGTGGAAACGGGTACAAAGGGCCTTGAATAAATCACTTCCACTTTGACTGCAGCCCACTTCACCTGAGACTCCCTCCTGCACTCCTGGCCCCTACAGGGGAGTCCTGGGAGCTCTCAGGAGCCAACTGCCCAGTATCTGTAACTCAAAGGTCTGATTGCAGATACAGAGAGGGGTTGATACTAAGGTGGGACATCAGGCCAGGACCAGGGTGGGACCTGGAGAAGACATTTAGAATTATTTGTGGGAAGAAAAATGGAAAAAACTTTACAAATTCAACCCATATCACTTTTTCAATTTAATGGTTTCAAATCAAACAAGCACAAAAGTAGAATGAGCCTCCATGTACCCGTCACCCAAATTCAGCAGTGATCCACATTCCACTGTTGTGTCATCATCGCCCGCATTTACTTACTTATTTTGCTGGTGTATTTTAGAGCAAATCTGACATCATTTCATTTACCCATAAATACCTCAATGTCTATCTCTAATATCACAATCATGCCCAACAAAATGAATAGCTGTTCCTTAATATACTCTAGTACATACCTTGTCTGTGTTCATTCCCCTCCTCGGCCCCAAAATGGCTTTTTACAAAAAGTTAGTTTAAAAGCAGGAGGCAAAGTCCGTGCATTGCCTTTGGGTTACATATCCCAAGTCTCTATAATGGTTCTGGTCTTCCTTTTTTCTTTTTTGTAATGCCATTTATTGGAGAACTTGGGTCTGGAATTAGCTAATTGCTTCCTCCTGGTTGCATTAAACCTGCTCTTCCTTCCCTTGAGTTTATCCTACCTTTTTCTGAACGGATTGTATTTCAGGGAAACCAAATGTTTGGAGGAGGGAACGTTCTTTAGAGAAGAATCACAGTGAATAAACGCAGGAGAAACAACTAAATTCTAAAGTCACCATGTTAAAAGCCCCGAGGAAATAATAAATCCAGGCAACGATCGTTATCACTGGCCGCTCAAATCATTAGGTGGAAGCTTGCCGGGAACACTGTAGCTCAGGTGATCAAACATTACAAAAATCGGACCGATCGATCGTGTACCTCTGGTGTGATGCACCAGGAGAGCACAGACAGTACTGCTCTGACGTGTTCTTGCCAAAAAACAAAAAACATGGAACCTCAGTAGTCAAGCCTCAGACCCAGCAGGATTCTTCCTAGGCTCTGGCAAGTTTACCACTCACCATTATTTTCATCACAATGTATAGGGTTTTTTTTTCCTTAAAAAAAATGTTTCCCCTCAGTTTCTAATTTCTGAGACTACATGCTCGTCATTCGAGACTGGCACAAGGAAAGAAAGACGACGGTGAGGAGGGAGGGCAGAGTGTGGGCTGAGCTTGGCAGCCATCGCTGACCTCCAACCTGCAGTGGCCTGTCTGGCCCCCGGCCAGGTCTGAAGTCCTGTGGGGACACAAAGGTCAACCACACACGGATCCTGCCCCGTGGCAAGGTTGGCAGTTCTGAGGATGGACTAGAGGCCCCCTCAAGGCACCTTTCTGAAATGTTTGCACACGAAAGAGAAGAAATGCCAGCCATGTGCCAACACCAGCTGGCCAGGACACCCCGCAGGGCCGAGGGCTTCCAGTCCAGGGATTAAGATGTGAGGACACAGCCTCGGCCCCGCTCTGCTCCAGGGGCCCGCGTGGAATACCAGGCTGAAGGTTACTCGCCTACAGCAAGAAGCTGCCCCAGAGCTCTCACCATAAATCCCACCTGTTCTGGTTTCCGTTCACCTGACTGCTTCCTGCCCTCACAGGCCTTCCTTGTGTCCTCTCAAACCTTCAAGCCCCCTTCTCTGGGACTTGCCTGAAACCTGGCTTTCCCCCCCAGGCAGCAGTTCCCCTCCTGCCCTCCCATGTGGAGCCTCCCAGGCCCCATTACAGAACCTAGAGGTGGGGCGGAAATCCTGCCAGCTCCTTCTGCAGCACCAGTTCTGCCACCTCTGCCCCACTGCTGCCTGACTTACCCGGACCCTCTGCCGCCTGAAACTAGGTTCCACCCTCAGTATCCTTCTGCCTCGTCACCCATCGGGACCACCTTCTCTCCTCTCCAGCTTGACCTCACTATCATTTCAACCACTTTCCTTGCAGAAGTTCCAACCCCTCATCTTCCATCATTCCTCCCTGATTAAACCCCAATCCCCACCCTCTCAGGTCTCACCCAACTGTTGATGGAGAAAGTTCACAAAGCTCCAGGGATTCCTAGCACAACGGTTTCAAGGTCTCTTATCTCTTCCGGGCCCTTCACGCTGCCTAGAATTCCTTCCACATGTCCTGGCTGGTCCCCCCTCCCCCTGACCCGCAACAGCTGTTTCAGGCATTCACGCAGGACCCCCTTCGTCATCACCTCCCCGTCCCTTCCAGCAAATTACCTCACCTCCTACATCCCAGGTAAAATTGAGGCCACAGCTGCAGCCTATCCTAAAATTATATGCATCCACACCCATCAGTAGCCCCTTTCCTCCAGTCTGGGAGAGAGGAGGGTCCCTCCTGCCTGCAGTACAGCCCCTGTGCTGTGATGCATGCCTGCCTTCCTGCAGGGGCTTTGCTTTCTCAGCTGAATCCTTAACCTGATACCACTGGTTCTTCCCTCCCAGCATATAAAGCGCTCAAGCCTCTTCTGTATTAAAATAATAGCAACAATAATGTCAAGTTCAGCTCTATCCCTACCTAGCTGTGACCCTCCTCCCTCCACAGTCAAACTTCCTAAAAGAAGATCTGTTCTCCACATCACCCCTCCTTATCTCAGACTCACACCTCAACCCACTGCATTCTGAATTGAACCCACACCCTCGGCAGTGAAAGCGCAGAGTCCTAACCACTGGACCACCAGGGAATTCCCTCAGCCCTTCTCCTTTGCCGCAGGTTCTTTTTCTTTGCAAGAAGAGATTCCCCTAAATGACTATTTCTCTGGCTTCGTAAACTCCTTTCTCCTCCCCTGCAGCACTCTTCAAATGCTGTTCTTTTATTCCATTTACACAGACCTTTTGCAGATGGACTAACAGAATTGCCAAATTTGTTCCTGTGATAATCATACTTCTAAAGTTCACTTCCATTTTTAATAACTTTTCTTCACAGGAAGAAACATGTTCCACTATATCTCGAAGAGAACGTTTCCCCAGGCTGAGGGGAGGAAAGAGCTGACAGGCATTATTATTGTAAGGAAAGTTCTGTGAAATTAAGTCCAATACTAAGAAAATCTTCATACAGGAAGTTTGGAAACATTTGACCTATGCTTCTATTTTGAGATTTTTAACTGCGAATTAGAGCACTCTGATTTTGTCCTTGCTTTCCCTGTGTCATCCTGAACACATGCAGCTGCTCTGTGAAAACCATTTAGGGCCACATGTGTCACAAGAAAAGGTCTAGGCCTTTCAGTGCCAAATGAAGTTTAGGCAAATATCCTGTTTGACTGATTAGTATAGATGAGCCAGTTATTCCTGAAGAGGCCTGAGTGATGAGAATCAACAGTCTACATCCATCCACAGATCCACATACTGTCCCATGCCCTCCCCCCCACCCCACTCTAGGCCATGCAGCCCCTGCAGTCCAGCGCTGGGGCCGACAGAAGCTGACGACACACAGGCAACCTCATGTTTCAAATGAGTTCATCTCTCTGTGTTGAAGCCTGGAATCTACACAGTCCAGCTCTCTGAATTCTGCCCCCGGGCTCTGTTAAATCAGTAAAGTGGCCTAGACTAGAGGAAAAGTTAGGCATAGACTTTAACCAGGGAGAGCCTCTATCTCAAAATGGCATAAAAAAAGGACGGCATAATGTTCTAGAACACTGAATGTATTCATTGACGTGCCCAGAGAGCAGAGAGAACATAGTGCAAAAAAACCCCACAACAACCTATAAGGGCAAACCCCAGATGTCCTTCCTATTTGGTGTCACCTGAACATTGACAAACCTTTCCATCAGCTCACCACAGCATCTGCTAGAAGCGCCTGCAGCCCCTTGTCCAGGATGGGATGACTTGCCCAGACTCTCCCCTTGGATTGATTAAATATGGGGTTCTCTTTGCTCCAATTTCCAATGCCAGTGACCCCTACGAAGCCAAGGGGCCCTTCCCCTGGTACAAATGGAGAACTAGGGTGGTGACTGAGACTGCTCCTCAACTCTGGGCACTTGGGAGCTACAGAGAAGCTGGTAGGAGTTAAGATGACAAAAGAGGGAAGTAGAGGCTACGTCTCTCTGGGCCGGAGTGGAATTTTCAGGCTACCCCCTGAGTTTCAGCCACGTGCCTGTAGTGCATGGTGGGCCCGCAGTTCTGAGGCCCAAGTAGACAAATGGTCATCATCCTGTAAACCATCCTTCTCACCTGTGCCCTGTCAGACTCTTCTGTCAAAACCCAAGCCCGAGAACAAGTCGAGGGGAAACGGCTGGAATGCATCTGCAGGGTGTGTTGCTGACACTGCCTGTGCCTTGGTGTCTGTGTCTTTCAGATGGAGACTGCGTGGTGAAGGCCCGGGTGCTGACTTGTGTGGAAGGAATGAATCTCCCCTTGTTAGAACAAGCCATCCGGGAGCAGAGGCTGTACCAACGAGAGAGGGACAGCAGCCAGTAGAAAGCGAAACAGCAGCTCCTGGCAAACCGCCCCACCCCCTCCCCGCCGCCGCCCCCGCGCTGGAGCTGCCGCCGAGAAGATGCAGGAGCTTCCTGGAGAGAAGAGGGGAGGGGTTGTTCATTGGGATTGCCCCAGAAATGGAAGCCTAGAGATCAGAGGCCGGGCCCTGGGGCCCTGGGGGATGGGCCCCGTGTGGATCCTGGAGGGTTGCAGAAGGTCCTCGTGAATAAAGCCATGTGGTGTGACGTAGCAGTGCGTGCACGTGGTGCAGCGCCGGCAGGGGCCAGCAGGGGGAGCCTCGGAGCAGGCAGCCGGCCCGGCAGTGAGGCTGCGGGAGCGCAGGGTTTGTGGTGAATTCTGGGCTGGGGGCCTGACGGGAGGGCGCTGGGGACGCTTAGGACCTGGTGGGGGGCCCGGGATACAGTGGGTGCTGCTCCTGCCAAGGTTCTGACCTCTGTCCTGAGTTGACCCCGGCCCCCCCTGGGCGGCCCCTCTGGGCAGCCTTCTTCCCCCCGGGGTCCAGGCCTGGCTGGGCAGGGGCGGGGGCGGGGGCTGGGGCAGAAGAAGTTTGGGCCCTCCTGTGCTCCGTAGCCCGGCTCAGGGCAGCTGCTTCCTGGGGCCTGGGGCTTTCTGCCTGGCCTGGACTGGGCGAGGGGCATCCCTGCGCCACACCAGGTTCTCGGGCATGGCCTGGGGCTGGGGCTGGGGCTTTGGTGGGTGGTGGGAGCCGGGCCTGGGCCTGGGCGGCCTGGCAGGCAGAGCAGGGTGAGCCCTGGGGGCCCCAGGCCTCAGGAGCCGGGGCGGGGGCGGGGCTGGGGGCCCTGGACAGGCTGTGCCGTGGAGGTTGGAGGGGCAGCGGGGGTGCTGGGCATGGGGGCGAACGCCCCAGGCGCCTTCTGTTTCCAGGGCGGCTCTGCGGGCATGGATGTGTTCCAGAAGGTGGAGAAGATCGGAGAGGGCACCTATGGGGTGGTGTACAAGGCCAAGAACAAGGAGACCGGGCAGCTCGTGGCTCTCAAGAAGATCAGGCTGGATTTGTGAGTTCTGGGACGGCCTCTGAGACCCCCTGGTCCGTGGGTGACCCACAGCCCACCCATCCGTCCCTCATCACAGGGTTTTGTGTTCCACTCCTTTTCCGAGTGCTCCCCAGTTACACGGGGGCCACGGAGGTGCAGCCCTCATGCGTCCTCACCCCGACCAGGCTTTGCCCCCGGCCGGTGGGGGTGATGGGTGTGTGCCGAGGAGCACAGAGCCCCATCGCTGGGGAGGGGGTGGGCATCCTTAGGGAATAAGGAACACAGGTGACACCCCCCGCCCGCCCCCCAGCAGAAGGGCCTGCTCAGCTGCTGCCTCCACTGCTGTACCACTCTCTTCTCCAGGGAGACGGAGGGGGTCCCAAGCACTGCCATCAGGGAGATCTCCCTGCTCAAAGAGCTTAAGCATCCCAACATCGTCAGGTGAGGCCTGAAGGAGCGGGGAAGTGGGCCTCTCCCAGCCCGGCTGGGAGCCGCATGCTGACTGGTGTCGCCCGGCCAGGCTGCTGGATGTGGTGCACAGCGAGAAGAAGCTTTACCTGGTGTTTGAGTTCCTCAGCCAGGACCTGAAGAAGTACATGGACTCCACCCCAGCCTCCAAGCTCCCCCTGCATGTAGTCAAGGTACCGGGGGCGGGACGGGGGCAACCTGCGGCGAACGCCTGCTCAGCCGGCCCCGCCTCCGCTCAGCCAGCTCCTTCTCATGCTTGCTGTTCCAGAGCTACCTCTTCCAGCTGCTGCAGGGGGTGAACTTCTGCCACTCGCATCGGGTCATCCACCGAGACCTGAAGCCCCAGAATCTGCTCATCAATGAGTTGGGAGCCATCAAGCTGGCTGACTTTGGACTGGCTCGGGCCTTCGGGGTGCCCCTGCGCTCCTACACCCATGAGGTACCGCAGGACAGAGGGGAGAGAAGGGATGTCACCCGTGCACCCAGCTACCCTGAATGACGCTGTTTTCTTGTCCCCACAGGTGGTGACACTCTGGTATCGTGCCCCCGAGATCCTCTTGGGAAGCAGGTTCTACTCGACAGCTGTGGACGTCTGGAGCATTGGTTGCATCTTTGCAGAGATGGTAGAGAGAGGGCCAGACATGGCCCCAGGGAGGCCACAGACAGGGTCCTCTGGGGTGGGGGGTAGAAGGGGCTCTGATTCTCCTGTTAGAAGTGGATTAAGGGGTGTTTGGGACTGGCTAAGGTCTTTTTCCAGAAAAGGCCAGGACTTTTAGCACAGCCCTGGGAAAGATATCTTGGAAGTGCCTCCCTGGTCTGGCCTCTTTTCTGGTATTGGATTCTGCATGACAAGGGAGTAGACCCCACACCTTCTCCCCTTCCCCGTTCCAGGTGACCCGCAAAGCCCTGTTTCCTGGCGACTCTGAGATTGACCAACTCTTTCGTATCTTTCGGACCCTGGGGACACCCAATGAAGCCATGTGGCCAGGAGTCACCCAGCTGCCTGACTATAAGGGCAGTTTCCCCAAGTGGACCAGGAAGGGGCTGGAGGAGATCGTGCCCCACCTGGAGCCAGAGGGCAAGGACCTGCTCATGGTAGGTACAGGTGGGCGGCAGGGAGGCTGAGAAAGACCTCCTCACGCCAGCTGCTGCTCTTGCTAGAAGTGTCCCATTGTCATCCAGCCTCTTATGCAGCCCTGGTTCCTTCTGAGTCCCAGCTCTTCTCTTTGCTGACCCCTATACAGAGCTCGCTTGTCCCCATGTGTATCCATTGCTCCACCTGGAAGCCTCTCCCATGATAGGTCCAATGTTCATCATCCCTTTTAAAACTTCTCTCCTCTAGTTAGCTTTGTTTTTATGCTGTGCTATGTGCCCTTTTTCTTAGTTGCCTTGTGTTTTGGTAATTTTTTCTCGTGGACATTATTACCCCATCTAAGCTGTAAGCTTTCCCAGAAGGGACCACACCGCCCACTGCCTCGGTGCTCCCGCAGTGCGTTCCACAGCGGTTACTCTTCACACGAGGCTGTTCAGAGCAGGCTGCTCGCTGCTCGCCGCGGCCCCTGCCCCAGTCCTCACTCACCCCTCTGCTTGTACCCTCTTGACCCCTTGGGCTGGCCCAGGCCAGGCTGCCCAGAGGGCCTCAGGCAGAGCTAGCCATTCTTGCCCACAAAGACTCAGAGCACGTTTCTCTCTTTAGTCTGGTGTTGGGTCAGAGGAAGGCAGGGCAGGAAGTTCATCTTCAGGCTCTGTATCCAGCTTTCCAGAGGGCTGTGTGCGTCTCCCAACCCAGGGCCAGGAGGATGGAGTGGATTTCCCATGGAGCCTCCTAGCCCTCCATCCTGGCTACTCTAAGGCAGGGGGGTCCTTCCACAGCCTGGCCAGGTTTAGGGATTTTTGTGTTTCTGCCCCACCCTCAACATGCTCCCTGGACAGGTTTGGTTCCCTCATCCTGATACCTAGAGAAAAGTCTGTCTCAACTAGAACTAGGCTGGAGCCTGGAAGGCTCCCTGAGGAAGGGGGGAGCCTGACTCGGCCTCAGTAACGTGAAGGAGACAGGGGGTGACTTAGGGCTGGACTAGAATGAAGTCTTTGTCCCCAGATTCCGGGAGCGTCCAGAACTGGTTCTCAAGCTGGGAGGTACTGGCTTTGTGCCGTCTGGGTGTGGCGGCAGCTCTGCTTTGGGGCTTGGGGCCCTGGCCACCCCCGGGCCCAGTCTGTCTCTTCCTCCGCAGCAACTCCTGCAGTATGACCCCAGCCGGCGCATGTCGGCCAAGGCCGCCCTTGTGCATCCGTACTTCTCGTCCACCGAGGCCTCCCTGGCCCCGCGCTAGTGTGTGCTGGAGGGTTTCTGCCGCTGAGAAGGTGTGAGGCCTCAAAGCCTCTCTCCAGCTGCTGCCCCCCTGCCTCCCTACTCACTTCCCAAGAAAGAGGACACATCTGGGGAGAGAGCAATTTGGCGTCAGCCGTCAGAGGGCTGAGTTTGGGTTTGTCCTGCCAGCAGGTTAGCGAGTTCCTGGGTTGTTTGTTGGGTTTGCCGGTGCCGTTTCAAGATGGGGGCACAGAAGCGCCATGTCCGAGGGGGTCCGTCAGAGGCTGGGTCCCCTGGCACCAGAATGGCAGGTGCTAAGGAGAGTAGGAAACCTGCCCGGGCCTCCAGCAAGCCCTCCTAGTGCCCTTCCGCTGCCCGGCCCTCAGTTGCAGAGCCAGACCCCGGGGGAAAGAGTTTCTCCCGGCTGGTCTTCTGGATTTAAAATGTTTTGGGGAAGAGTTGAGTTCCAGTTAAGGGTCCCAAGTTAAACAGAAAGCGGGGTGAGGGAGAGAGGACATTTTCCTGATCCTGGGGCAGGCTGGGTGTTCTAACTAGTTGTCTCGTCACCTGGGATATGCTTAACGTTTGTTTGCTTCTGGCTTTAAGAACAGGAAATAAAACTGATGCATTCCTGAGTTTTCCAGTGTTTCTCTGCTCAGGGGGACACCAGGGACTTGCTGACGAGGGGGAGGTTGACAGCGGGCTGAAGACAGTTCCTGGCCTGAACTGAGAAGCCCTGAGCCGGTGGGGAGTGGGGGTAGGGGGAGGGGGGAGGGCATCATCCTCCGTGGCCTGCCCCCGTCAGGTCCTTCCTAGAGTCAGAGGAGCCACAGGCCTCCGAAAGCACCCCGTCCCCAGCAGGGCCAGCTGGGCGTGTCCACTCCCCAGGACCCAAGCAGTGCTGTCCCTCGTGCTCATGCCGCAGACGAGTCGACTCTTACGTTCCCAGATGTGAACAGGACGCCAGGAGAATTCGTTTATTGGAAGCACTGAGGTGAGGGAGGAGGGAGGAAAACAGAACTGCTGATCTCCATCCAGGTCAGGGGATGGACTGGGCACCAAAGTCAGGGGAGGGAGCCCAACACCGAGAGTCAGTCAGACAGAGGGAAGACCCAGCCCCTCGATCGGGCTGCTCTGGGGGCAGGGGTGCATGCATCCTACCCTCCCCCCTCACACACGCTCCTGTGACTGCTTTGGCCCCCGTCAGCGCGGGGAGCGCAGGCCAGTGCGGGAGGCCGAGCGGTAGCAGTGGTACCCCTCCAGCGAGGCTGGGAGGAGCAGCAGGCCGCTCAGGGGGTCCTTCCGGCAGCGCCCCATGGCCTCCTTGTAGTTCAGCCGTTCCTTGGAGATGGGGTCTGTCAAATCCTTCTCGTAGCTGGCCTCGTCCTGCAGGAGCTGGGCCAGCTCTTCACTGATCATGCCGGAGAGCATGGCCTGCGCGATGGGGATGCGGCCCGTCCTCTTGGGGTCGATGAGCCCTCCGGTCAGGTGCTGCACCCGCAGGTGCGGGAGCATGCTCTCCTGGGGCATCCAGCCCTTCTGGATGGCCTCGCTCACCGACAGCCTCTTCTTGGTGACGGGGTCCTCGATGCCGGTGAAGCCCTTCTGGGCATTGAGCAGCCTCTGCAAGGAGCTGTTCTCGATCAGTCCCCTCTCCACAGCCTTGTGCACAGAGTAGCGCTCCCGGCTGAGGAGGTCCACGATGCCCCCCGTGGCTGCCTGTGCCTCCAGCAGCTTCTGCCCGGTAATGGGGTCCAGCATGTTCTTGGCCACGGCTATCTTGATGGTGACCTTGTTGTCCGTGGTTGTGTCGTAGACGCCGGCGATGGGGAAGTTGTCCTCGCTGAGCCTGAGAGAGAAGCTGGGAGAGAAGAATCTGGTGCTCTGGGGGGCCGGGGAGGCCAGTGGGGACTTGGAGATGATGGTGCCGATGGAGAGCGGGGAGCAGGGCTTGGTCTCCCCGGCCACGAGCAGGGCGAACTCGCTGATGGGCAGGTGGCCGTCCGTGTAGAGATGGTACTCCTCCTTGGAGATGCGCCGGCAGCGCAGGGCGGCCTCGATGGAGTACTGCTTCCCGCTCTTGCGGTCCAGGAGCACAGACTCCTCCCCACGGGGACCCAAGGTGGTGACCTCCTCCCAGTCACACTCGAGCTCCTGCAGCTGGAGGTACTGGCCTCGGTCGATGATGCCCCTCTTGTAGGCCTCGTACGGGGACATGTCCTTCCCCGTCTCGGGCTCCAAGATGGAGATCTTGGTGGAGAGGTTGGTCTCTCGCGTCTGGGTCTCCTGGCTGAGCTCCTCCCGGCTCACCTTGGTGTGGAGGTCCCGGAGGGTCCTCTCCTTCTCGTAGATCTGGTCCTTCTCGCGGAGGATGGCCGTCTCGAGCCGCGAGAGCTCGTGGCCCCGCTGGGCTGCCCTCTGCCGCTCGCTCTCTGCCTTCCGGCCGAACAGCTTCGACTCCTCCTGCAGGCTCAGCACCTGCTGCTGCTTCTGCATCTCCAGCTCCCGCAGCTTCTCCTGCAGCTGCCTGCACTCCTGGCTCTTCTGGTCCCGGGCCTCCTGGAGCTCGGCTTCCTCCTGCGACCAGGTCCTCCTCAGCGCCTCCGCCCGCTCTATCTGCTCCCGCAGGCGCCTCGCCGCCTCCTCCCGGCTCTGCCGGGTTGCGCGCTCCCTGTTGAGCATCTCCCACACCCAGGAACGCTCCCCCTCCAGGACCGGGTCCTTCTCCACTCTGATCACTTCCTTGTAGATGGTCTTCTCCTGCGGTTTGGTTTTCTGGAGCACGTCGATCTGCACCTGCAGCTTCTCGCACTCCCGACGCAACTCGGTCACCTGGGTCTTCTCCTGGTCCAGGTCCCGCCGCTGGCCTTCCACAGACTTCTCCAGGTCCGGGTCCTTCTCCAGCTGGACCACCTCCTCTATGATGACCTTCTCCTGCACTGTGGGAGGCCGCTTCTGCAGCTCCTGGACCCTCAGGGTCAGCTGCCGCAGCTCCGTCTCCACGGCTAGCTTCTTGCCGCAGTCCTCCCGGGAGCTGAGCAGGCCCTCGTCCTCCTGCACAGCGGCCCGCAGCTGCTGCACCTCCCGCTCCAGCTGCCGCCGCCGGCCCGCCTCCTCATCGAGGCTCCGGCTCAGCCGGCTGTGCTCCTCGCGGCACTTCGGGTCCCTCCGGGTGACCACCACCTCCTGCACCACCACCTTCTCCTCGGGCCGCCTCCGCTCCAGCAGCAGGTACTTGTTCTGCAGCTCGGAGACCGTGTCCTCGGCCGTCCGTCGCTTCTGGGCCGCCTCCCGCAGCTCCTGGCGCAGCCGCTGGGCCTCCTGCTCCAGGACCGGGTCCTTCTCATAGCGCACCACCTCCTTGTTCACCGTCTTGGTCTCCACCTTGGAGCGCTCCCGTCTCCACTCGTCGCGCTCCCCCTGCAGCCGGATGAGCTGCTCCTGGGCCCGCCCGCTGCCGTTGACCAGCTCGTTGAGCTGGGCCTTCAGGTGGTCCATCTCCCGCAGCACCTCCGGGCTCCTCTCGTGCCTCACCACCTCCTGCGTCACCTGCTTGTACTCCACCACGGGCTTCTGCGCCCGCAGGACCGCCAGCTCGGGCAGCAGCCGCCCCGCCGCCTCCTCCACGCTGCCCCTCCTGCGGGCAGTCTCCTGCAGCTGGGCCCTGAGCCGCGCCATCTCCTGCTCCGTCTCCGGATCCACCTGGAAGATCTCGTGGACACGCTCCTGCAGATCCACCCTGGGCTTCTGCTTCTCCTCCGCGCTGTGCTTGCCGCGCAGCTCCTGCAGCTCCCCGGCCAGCGCCTCGTTCTCCCGCCTCTCCGCCTCCAGGCAGCTCCTCAGCCTGGACGCCTCTTGGAGGAGGCCTGGGTCCTGCTCCACCCTCTTCACCTCCTTCACGATCACCTTCGGCTGCACGGAGCGGATTGCCTGCTCCAGCTCCGCGATGCGAGCCTGCAGCCCGGCCACGGCTGCCTCCGCCCCCTTCCTCTGCGCCGCGTCCTCCTGCACCTGCAGCCTCAGGACCTGGGCTGCCTTGACCATTTCCAGGTCCTTCTCCACCTTGACCACTTCCTTCAGCACGACCTTCTCCTTCACGCTCACCTCCTTCTGCTCAAGGGCCAGCAGCTCCGTCTTCAGCGCCTCCAGTTGGGCCAAGATGGCGGAGTTCTCCCCCCGCAGGAGCTGGATCTCGCTGCTGAGCTGGGCCGCCTGGCTGTCCAGGCCAGGGTCCCTCTCGATCTGGGTGACCTCCTTGGTCAGCAGGTGAGGCTGCGTGGCCTTCCTCTGGTTCTCTAGCTGCATGACCTTCTGGGCCGCCGCCTCCAGATCTGCCTGCAGGCCAGCCCGCTTCTTGCCCTCGTCCTCCACCTGGGACTTCACCCTGGACAGGTTGCTCTCCAGCTGGGGGCCCCGAGAGAACTCCACCACTTCCTTCTCCTCCAGTTTCTCCAAGGGCCGCTGGGTCTTCAGTTGCAGCAGCTGGTTCCTCTGCTCCTCTAGCTCGCGCTGCACCTGGGCCACCCGCTTCCTCTCCTCCTCCAGCTGGGACTTCAGGGCCTCTGACTCCCTCCGGGCTCGGGCTGGGCTCTCGGACCCCTGCCGTGAGTCACGGGTCACCTGGATGTCTTCACTGAGCTCCTTCTGCAGGGTGAGAGGAAGAGGGGGGAGTCCTGGGGTGAGGGGAGGAAAGGGATAAGCCCACCACACCCTCCTGAGATCAGGACCCTCCCCTGCTTCCTGAGACTTCCTAGTAGGTCCTGGGAGGTGGAACTGAAGACCTGGGATGCTTGGAGGCGGGATTTTGAGAGGCTCCATCAATGCCCAGGATGTTAGGATTCAAGGCAGCGTTCAGGCCGCGTTTGCACTAGAACGTGCAAATAGGAAGGTCCTCCCTTCCTCAACTTTCCCCCTTCCACTTCCACCCAGGCTCCCAGAAATGGGCCTGCACTCCTCTGGGGGACCCTGGAGTACACCTCTGGGTGGGAAGAAGCTGGCCAGTCCTTTGGCCAGTCACCAAGAGTCATGGAGAGCACCTGGCTCCTGGTCTCTCAGGGATGGAGACCTAGGTGGCCTCTCGCCCACTGGGGCTGGATCCTAGGCTGAAGACTTCGTGGGGATTCTCTCCCGTCCCCACTGGAGCACTGCCCAGTGGCGAAGCTGCGACCGCACTGAATGACATCTCCTGGTACTAACTCTGACATGGTCACCAGCCTGTAAGAGCTGCTGGGGGAGGAAGGAAGCAGCACCTCCCTCAGGCTGCTGAGCTGTCCCGGGGCTGCAGGCTGCAGTGGGGAGAGGAAGGGGCGTCTGCCAGGTCAGCCACCGGGCCAGGCTGCCTAGTGCAGGAGCGGATGGGCCTCACCCCCATACCTTCTCCAGAATCTTTCCGGCAAACTCCAGCTGGTGCAGTTGCTGCTGGTGCACGGCTGCAACCTCAGTGTAGGCCTTCATCAGGTTCTCCTCCTGGAGAGGCCACAGGGAGGTGGGGGAGGGCGGTGTCAGCTCCCGCCTGAGAGGCCGCGGAGCCTGGCGGTGTTGAGGAATGAGGGATACAGAGCCCGGGCTCACCTGGGCCTGGATGCTCTCCTGCAGGGGAGCCACTCGGGGTCTCTTGGGGGCCGACCCCGCCTGGGTGGGCTCCAGGGAGCAGCGGTAGGTGTCTGCCTGCAGCTCATAGTCCTGAGCAGCGGGGGGGAAAGGACAACAGGCTGGCCGTCAGTGGGGGAGGTGGGGGGAGGGGGAGGAGGGGACTGTCAGAGGGAGGGAGGGAGGGAGGGAGGGTGGGTGGGTGGGAGATAAAAGGGACAAGCCGAAGTAACTGCTTACCTGGAGGGCCGCCTGCAGTTGCTGGGAGAGGCGGGAGGCCATGGCCTTGTCCTGCTCTCGGCCCTGGATCTCCTGCAGCAGCCTCTGCCGAGGCAGAAGGGAAATTCAGGAAACACCGCTCACCTGGACTTTCCTCCACTCACCTGGACTCTCCTCCAGCCGGGCGCCTCCAGGGCCTCAGGCAGCCAGCACCGCCCAGAGGCGGGAAGGGCTCTGCGGGAAACTGCCTTTTCCCGGTGTGCTCCACCGTGGCCTCTGCTCAGGACGTTTCACCCCTCCACACACACACCTGGCCATGCTAGTTATTCCTCAAGCCTCAGCCTGGGTGTCAGTTCCTTCCAGACTGCTTGCCCCGACCCCCCTGCATGTCCCGCAATGGGCTCCCACAGCGCTCTGGCTTCTCCACCAAAGCACTTAGCAGTGGGCCTGGATGCACCGGCCTGGGATGCACCGGCCTCCGCCTCAGACTGGGGGCTGCCCGAGGGCCGGGCTGTACCCCCGCCCCTGGTTCATTACCAGCATGTAATAGGGGCTTGGCAAGTATGAGGAAGAGGATGCAGTAGGAGTTGGAACCCTCAGGAGCATAAGGCCCGCTGTCCACCTCGGACCAGACAGAGAAGGGTTGGCCGTTTCTGTGGGCAAATTGGAGCATTTGGGGTGGCGGGTGTGACACAAGGCCTCTGAGGTCTGAGCTTTGAGGTCATTAAAACACTGGCCACTAGAGGGCCACGTGCACACAGGCAGCTCTCCCTGATGGGGAGGTGGCCCGGGAAAGGGATGTGGCTTGAGGGCCCAGCTCTGGGTACCGGCTCCCAGGTCGCCTGCAGCCCCAGATCCTCACCTTCTGCACCTGCAGCTTGTAGGCAATCTGGCTGGGCCCGTCTCTGGGCCGCATCTCGTTGCGGGGCAGGTGCTCCAGCCAGGAGTTCAGGTTGTCCCTGCAGTTCTTGAACCGCTGGTAGGTGAGGCCAGCGTCCTGCACCATCTTCTCCCTGCAGGAGGACGAGGCCCAGAGCAGAGGTGAGAGCTGCCCTCAGGGGACAGGTGAGGGGTGCACGGAGGAGGCTGGTGGGTGCCTCCCTCCCTGGGACAGGTCAGGAGGGCTGAGTGACCCACCATGCCGATCCCCTAACTCTGGCCCTGTGCTGGAGCTGGGCATTCAGAGATGGACCGGACACTCTCTGCCAGGTACCACCTGGGAGGTCGGTGCCGTTATTATCCCTTTTTTCTTCCTTTTTTAATTTATATGGATGTGCCGGGTCTTAGTTGTGGCACATGGGATCTTCGTTGCTGTATGCGGGATCTTTAGTTTCGGCACGTGGGATCTAGTTTCCCGACCAGGGATCAAACCCGGGCCCCCTGCATCGGGAGCGTGGAGTTTTAACCACTGGACTGCCAGGGAAGTCCTCCATCCCATTTTAGAGGTCAGGAAACTGAACCTCAGAGAGGTGAAGTCGCCAGTCCAAGGTTACACAGCTCACCAGCCGTGGCCACCGTGCCCCGTGGGGCTGTGCCATGAGCCGCGATGGCCCAGCACTCACCGCAGGTCCAGCTGGTCACCCACGGAGTGGTAGCGGTCCGTGAGGGCCCGCACCTGGCGCTGCTGGCGCGGCAGGTCTTGGCAGAACTCATGGAAATTACTGTGCAGCGCGCCGCACGTGCGCTCGGCGGCCTTCAGCTGGCGGTGCAGCCCCAGCACGCAGGCCTGCTGCTCCAGCAGCTCCCTCCGCCGGCGCTGGGGCAGGAGGGGACACAGCGCGAGGCACCCTTATGGTTCGGTCGTATGCCACGTCCACCCTCCACCTGCCCTCAAATGCTTGGTCAGGCTGTGGCCCCCTTCTGCCAGGGGGCCACCCAGCCCCTCACCTGCAGCTCGCTGACCCTCTCCTGCAACGCGCCTGGGTCTGCAGGGATGGGGGCCTCCTGCACCAGGGTGGACTCGAAGCCTCGGATGACCCTGTCCGCATCCCGGATCTGCCGCTCCAGACCCAGGGCAGCCTTGGCTCTGCCACAGAGGAGGCCAAGGGTCAGACACCCCCTTGGCCACACCCATATGACCTCGCCCAGCGGCCCCCATCCCCAGAGCACTCACTTCTCCCTGTAGAGTCTGCAGAGAACCTGCACGTCACTGTACTTGTTCTTGACGTTGCTGAGGACCACGGGTAGGTGCAGGGCGGCGGGGCCCGCAGGCTGCCCTGACAGAAACGCCTCACACTCCTGCTGGGCTGCCGCCTTCTCTGCTCCCAGGCTCTGCAGCCGCTGGGCCATGCCCTGGGGTGGGGCGGGGCTCAGGATCTCTGCTCTGGGCGGGTGGCTTCCACCCAGCCCTCCTGCCATGTCAACCTAACTCTGCCCATGAGGCCCGAGAGTGTGGTGCGGACGTGCTCAGTCTCAGTTCCCAGGTAGATGACTGTGGGCGGTTAACCTCTCTGACCCTCAGTCTCCTCATCTACAGAATGCTCGATGGGAGGTTGAGACGAGACCCTGTGAATCAGGAGCTCTTGCCCACCTTGGTCTTCATGTCACTCTCCTGTTCACAAAACCTTCAGTTCCCTGCCCCCTCGCTCCAGGTCAGGCAGCAAAGCCCTAGCTCCATCCACTTGGGGTTATTGCGTTGATTCTGTTATCAGTTATTCACTCATCTAGTCCATAAGCCACTGGTGCCGACTCCATGCCGTGCACTGCCTCCTTTCCAGGTAAACTGGACCCCCGACACCCCTGACGCTGTGACTTCAAAACCTAAGGACCTATTTGGAGACTGCCAGGTCCCAGCGCAGTGGTAACCAGGGCCTGGCGTGGGCAGAGGCATCGTTGAGGCCGTGTTACCACACAGTGCCTCCTTCTGCCACTCCTGCTTCCTCCCCGTGCCGCCCCAGGACCCCATCTGCAGCACCTTTCCCACCTCTGGAGCCCTCCCGCCCCCAGCCAGCGCTCTGAACCAGCTGAAATGCTACGGAACACTGCAGAGTGAAAATAACAAGTTGCACAATAACGTGAACGTGCTTCAACTTTTTAAAAACTATATCCAAACGATATATTTGAGTAGAAACCGGTTTGGAAGGATACAATCCAAACTGCTGCCCCCCAGGTGGGGGGAGGGGCAACTTTCACTGTTAGCACTTCTGAGTCCTTTTGTGATCATGTTTATACTCCTGCAGCCTCTCCAGGGAGGCTCCCTGCCAGCCACCCGGGAGAAACCACCCCTGAGATGCTCCAGGCTTCCTGCTGCTCTCAGGACTCTCGCCAGAACACCCCTCCAGCGTGGGGTACAGGGCCTTTATTCTGAGCCCTGCCCCTCTAGAACCTTCCTGGGCCTTGCTATACTTCATCCTCAGGACACCCAGACGAGCTGGGTATTATTGTGCCTTTTTTCAGGGATGAGGAAACCAAGGCCCAGAGAGGCTGAGTGAATTGCCCAAAGTCACAGAGCCAGTCAGTGGAGGAGCCAGGATGGGAACCAGCTTGCGTGAGTTATGGACTGTCCACTCCCTTCTTCCACCTCGGGGCCCCATGGCTGCTCCCACACTTGCCTCGTCTTTACTTTGTGCACGCCCCCAGGGCCGGACCACTTCTTATCCCAGCTGCCCTGGTTCACCCACCTTGTGGCTTTGGATGCGGCCCTCCAGGTCCTCCAGTGGTGTGGTGTGGCTCAACGGGGCCCGGATCCAGGTCAGCACCTGCTTCTCTATCTGCCCCAGGTCCTCCTCCAGCCGGGTCATCTGTGTCAGGAGCTTCTGGGCCTGTGGGTCGGCTGGGGCTGAGCTGGTTGGAGCTGGGGGAAAAGAGTGCCTGTGAGGGTCCAGAGCCTACCTCACGTCTGCCTGTCTGCTTGGTTGGCCCCTCCCTGAGTGCCTGCAGAGGGTCCTGTGTGGGGTAGGGTGGGAGGGCCATGGGCAGGGAGGGACATCCCCAGGGGCTTGCCAACCCAGGAGATGGAATCCCCAGAGCAGAAACCCTTAATTCAGGGTCACCCCCTGCCCATGGCAGCCCTCACAGTGACCAGAGTCGAGTCTACTCCCTCTGTCCCAATAGTGCCTCCCCCTGTTCCCTGGCCAGCCCTCGGTACCCTTCTGGCTAGGCTGTAAGGGCTCCGCAGCACTGGCCTTCAGGCGGCTCTGGACTGTGGTCAGTTTCTGCTTCAGGGCCTGCAGCTCCGAGGCCAGCCTGGAACAAGGAGGAGATCAGAGAAGGACGTCCCTCCACTCTCTCCCCTCGGCCCCAGCAGTCACTGGTCCAGGCGAAGGTCGGGCAATGGCCTCAAACCACAGGGCCCGTTCTGGGCCCACAGCCTGCCTCCTGCCCCTGTGGATCCCCAGGCAGACTCACCTGGAGGCCCTGGCCACGGCTTCAGGGTCCGGAGCTGGGATGCAGAAGCAGGCGGCTGGGGCACATTTGGTCTCGCCTGCCGGGCCCTGGACCAGCCAGGTGTGCGGATCAGTGTTGTCCATCAGCGTATACCGCTCGCCCTGCAGCAGCTGCACCTAGGGGGCAGGTGGGGAGGGGCTTATGCAGGCTCAGGGGCCAGGATGGAGAAGGGATCAAGGCCAAGGTGGGTAGAGGCCGGGGACGGGGACAGGTAGAGGAACAGGAGCTGGGGCAGGGGTGCTGGGGTAGGGACAGGGACAAGCTAGAGGCAGGACAGGGCTTGGAGAGGGGTAGTGCTCGGGCAGGGGTGGGGGGTGGGGGGGGCGGGGGCAGTGGCAGGAGTGGGTAGGATGGGGAGGGGAGGGACTGGAGGGGGCAGGGGTGGGGTGGGCGGGGCCGGAGGAGCTGGGCAGGCAGAGACTGTACTTCTCCCGTGTCCCAGTCACAGATGCTGTCCACGTGCAGGGACTGCTGGGGTGGTTTCCTCCGCTGCGGCAGAGGGGCCACCTCCCGGCTCCGCAGCTGCAGGTCCCCAACAGCCTTTTCGGCCACAGCCAGCTGCTTCTCCTCTGCCTGCAGGGACCCAGACAATGGGGGCTCAGGCCAGCCCCATACGTGCCCCCCAGGAGGGCCGGGGAGGGGTCTGGCCCTCATGAAGACAAGGTCTCTTTTTTTTTTTTAATTTATTACTATTATTTTTTGCGGTATGCATGCCTCTCACTGTTGTGGCCTCTCCCGTTGCGGAGCACAGGCTCCAGACGTGCAGGCTCAGCGGCCATGCCTCATGGGCCCAGCCGCTCCGCGGCATGTGGGATCTTCCCAGACCGGGGCACGAACCCGCGTCCCCTGCATTGGCAGGCGGACTCTCAACCACTGCACCACCAGGGAAGCCCAAGACAGGGTCTCTTAGTCAGCAAAGTAAAAGGAGCCCCTCCCAGGGCACCCAGGATCCTAGGGCCTGCTGGTTGGGGTGGGGTGGGGTAGGGGGCTGCCCAGCATCACCCAGGCCTGCAGAGTGGGAGCTGGAGGGGCCTCAGAGCTCTTCTGGGCAGCCCCTGTCACATTGCCGATGAGGAAACTGAGGTCCAGAGGTGGTAACAGACCAGGCTCCTCCTGCTGCAGCAGACCTCCTTCTCCTGCTCCCAAGGCTGGGGCTCCGGGCAGGACTACGTACCCGGGAGGCCTGAGGCCCAGACACACAGGCAGGCCCCGTTCCCAGGAGTGGGTGCAGGGGCTGGGTGGGGCCATCTCACCTCCAGCTGCAGCAGCTCTGTTGGGGCGCCAGGTGGGCCCCCCGGGGCAGGGCTGTACTGGGCGTCCAGGCTGGAGTTGAGCTTTGCCAGGGTCTGGCTGACAGAGTCGGCCTCTTCCTGGAACTGAGGTCGGTGGGTGGTCAGGGGCAGAGCTGGGGCACCCGCTGCCCTAGGGCACCCCGCAAAGCAGCTAAATGCAAACCGCTTAAACCCAAACTGCCACTTGCTGTCGGTCTTTCTACCCAGGCAGTGCAGTCTTTTTAACTAAAGTGCTCTGCAAATCAGGCATTTTGAGGTCACTGAACTTAATTTCTTTTAGTGTCGTAAAACACTTTGGTTTTCGTCCTTCCTGCACAGATGAAGGGCAGTGCCCCTCTCGCCTCACTCTAGCACCTGGAGTCCTGGCTGGGACCCCGGGTGCCCAGGGTGCCTCAGAGTAGAAGCTGGGAGTGTGCTTTAAAGAAACATCCTACAGTTGGGTGATATTACGGAATTCTCATCAGTGGGTGTGATACTGGTATTGTGGATATATAGAAAAATGCCTTTTAAAAAAAAGAAAAGGGAAGAAAAAAATCCTTGGCTTTTGTTTTTCTCAAAGTATAATAAACCATTTTAGCTGGAAATTATTAAAAAAAAGAAGTCCCTGTTGTATATATACATTTTTAAATTTTTTTCTTTTTTTCTTTTTTATCTGTAAGTCTATTATATCAATGTTTGTCAACCCTTGTTTCATTATTGTCCCTTCTAAGGAGTTTTTTAGACATTTTTTTCCTTACTTTCCCCATTGTCGCCATGAAATTTTAGTATTATAGATATGTTGTATATCCTTTACGTATGTATATCTGTGATTTATGCATAAAAAAAGATTTTTTTTTTTCTCCCACGAGAACCAACTTTCATCCCCCAGGAGTGATATCACCCTGTTGAGAATGTATGTGTGACATTATTTTCCCCCTGGGAACTAGTCACAACAACACAGCTCTGTCTTTTTTATTCGGTGCCTTGACACCCGAGATGAGAGCGTGTCCTCCGGCGTCTTCCAGACACACCCCCGTCCCCCTGCCCGGCCCTGTCCGCAGGCTCACCCGGCAGTAATCCTCCACGTGCTGCAGTTGGCTCTCCTGGCAGATGCACAGGTTCAGGAAGTTCTGCCACTCCAACTTCAGGGCCTCCTGGTGGGCCTGGGGGCAGAAGCACGGAGTCCTCAGACCGTGCCCCGACCTGGTCCATCCACCCGCCCACCCACTCTGCTGGCCCTGCCCACTGTCCCCCACCCGGCTGGTGTCTCCCTCTCTGTCTCCCCAGCCTCCCTGGGAAGCTCCCCAAGTGAGGGAGTTAGGGTCCCCGAGGCAGCAGGGAGTGTGTGGGCCTTCGCACCCGGATGGGCCCCACGGCCGGGTGCCCGAGCTCCACCAGGCGCTCCCCGTCACGCTCCAGCTGGTTCACGCACTGCTCCTGGCTCAGCAGCTCGTGCTGCCTGAAGTGCTGGGAGAGAGTTGGGGAGCGGGCGGTGAGGACGAGGATGTCCTCGTCCCCCCACCTCGCCCCCACTTGCGCACACTGACCTCGTACTCCCTCCGCACGCCCACGGGGTCTGCCATGAGGTCACTCCAGTCCTGCTGCAGGATGCGCTGCTGCTGCTGGGCCAGGGCGCTCAGCTGGCGCGTGCAGCCCTGCAGGTGTGTGTACAGGCTGTCTAGGCTCTGCCCTCGCCACGAGGCTGCCTTCTGTGCTCGGGCAAGAGGCAGGGAGAGAGAAGGGGTAGCAAGAGGCACCGTCACGCTGTGCCCCACTCCCAGCCCGCCCAGCCCGCCAGCCCACCAGCCCGCCAGCCTGTCCCTCCGCCCTGCTCACCAGGAGACCCTGGTATTGCCTCTGGATGCTGGCCGCGTCCTGCCTCGACCAAGGGAGAGAGAACACAAGCGTAGTGAGAGATGGGGTGCAGGGGAGAATGTCCCCACGTCCTGGGCCTCCCATGCCCCCTCCTCCATCCCTGGCCCTAGAGGGCCAGCCAGGCCTCACTCAGGATCGGATGGGAGAAAGGGAACTGGGACTGGGGCCAAGCAGGGATGTGCGTCCGACAGCTCACCCACCGGCCCTGTGGGGCTCCGCAGCTGCTGCCCATAGGCCTCGATCTCCTTCTGCAGGATGTTGTGCTCGGCGACCTGCTGCTCCAGGTCCACCATGCCCGGCCCGTACAGGCCCTCACAGACCTGCTTCTGCAGAAAGGCTGGCCGCTCAGCTCTGCTGCAGGGCCTGGGGCGGGAGCCCTCCTGCACCTACCCTCCCCCTGGCCCCTGGCATCCCCATCGGCAGAGGTGGAGCTGGTCACTGGGGCAGAGGGTGGAGAGGTGGGCGCCTGGGTGAATGGCTGCAGCTCACCCTGGGGAACATGCTATTCTCCAGTGGCCCTGGCCGAGGCCTCAGCATTGCATGACTGAGGACCCTGAATCTCACTGGTCCCCAGGACTCAGGGATCAGCCTCTGAAAAGTCTCCACGCTCTGCCCTGCCTCCTGCTGGGACACCTCCAGCCTGGCTCCAGGAGCCTGTGCACACCCTGCCCTGTCCATGCTCCCCTGTCCCCTCGTTGTTATCACAGCACCCCTTCTGTCGTGACATCAAAGCACAGTTCCTCACGTGATGCTCAGGGTGCCCGTGACCTGGTTCTGCCTACCTGCCCAGAAAACCCCACTTCCCATCGCACCCCAGGCTTCCTCCAGGTCTCTTCCTTTTCTCTGGAATGTCCTCTCCTCACCACCTCACCCCAACCCAACCGAGCCCTCCCACCTGCAGGAAGCCTTCCCTGACTGCACCGTCGCCTCTGCCCACTCCCTTCCCAGATGGCTAGCTGCCCCCAGCTCCAAGCACGCATCAGCCCCTGACGAAAGGCAGCTCTGGGTTGCCCTGTGGTTGCTGCTGGGTGTGACTTCCAGCTCCTTGAGGCGTCTCCAACTTTGGGGATGGCTCCTGACCTGCTTCTGCTCCAGCACCCGTGCCCAGTCGACCCCGGGCCCCACGTCTGGCGGCAACACCATCCTCTCATACAGGGCGCGGTACTCGGAACACTCCTGGGCCACCCGCTCATGCAGCTGCTTGATGCTGCCAAGGAAGTGGCCAACAGGTCGGAGCTGGGCCCGGGGCTCCCCCCGGACCCCCGGCGCCTCCATCCTTGAGCCCCAGCCCCCCGCCGCCGCCCCCACCCCACTCACTCCTTCTCCATCTCCTCGGCCTGCAGGTGCTTGAGCCGCCGGGCCTTGTCCACATCCAGGAAGAGGCTCTTCAGCAGCTCCTCGGCCTCCTTCAGGCTACAGCCCACCTCCCCCTGGTGCTGCAGGGCCTGGCCCTGCTCGCTGTGCTGCCGGTCCTGCGGCAGCAGATGGCATCCTCACTGCCCGCCGCTGCTGCCTGAGCCCCGCCCTGAGGGACTCTGGCCACACTGGCAGAGGGCAGGGCATGGGCACCTGCGGGGCGGACTCAGGACACAGGGGAGGCCTGGGCCCCGCCCCTTTGACCCTCCAGGTTAGGAGCCCGACAGAGAAGGAGGGATAAGCCCTCTCTCCCACTGTGTTTGGAGAGTGGCCAGGGAAGGACTGGACTGTCTGTCCACCTTCACCACGACAAGTGGGCACAGGAGGGACCGCCAGGCATGGCCATGGGCCTCCCACGTGCCCACGCCCCGTCATCTGCCCCCAGGCCTCACCTGCTGCAGCCTCTTCTGGGTCTCCAGGATGTCCCTCTCCACCTGGTCGGCTTTGGCCTGCATGCGAGAGATGAGCAGGGCCAGCTCCTTGGTGGCAGCTCTGACGGGTGGTGGGGACAGAGGGCAGCGTGGTTAGAGAAGGTCCCTCTGTTTCCCTTGGGCAGAGGTCTGCCCACCCGGGTGGTGTCCCTTCCTCCGCCTGCCCCGTCGTGCCCTATAGCCGGGCTCACTGCCCTGGAGGGAGGAGTCCAAGACCTGGGGAGCTCTGGCCTCTCTGTAGGAAGCTCTGTGAGATACCCAGTTCTGGGCGGGTAAGCGCTGCCTCCACAGGAGGCTCAGAAAATGGGGGTCCCGGGTGTGCGCGGCACTGCAGAGCCAACCAACCTCCCTGTCCTGGAAGTGTGTCCCCAACCCCGCCTAGCTCCCTGCTGCTCCTTCTGGATGGAGGGCAGGCAGCCCTCAGGGGAGTGAGTGAATCACTGGCTCAGCCCCTAATACCTGACATGGAATGGCTGGATCTTGGGGAGGGGCAGTTGGGCTGGCTGCGGACAGGGGAGCAGCAGCGTGTCCCCCAGCCCAACTTCCATTCACGCCAACCCTGTCTCCCCACCGCTGCCCTGGGCTCTTCCTGTGCCCAGGCTAACAAGCTTCCAGAGGAGACACACAGCACCGGGGCAGGGGGAAGCCACGAGACTGCCAGGGCACCCCAACCCTTTCCAGATTTGGGGGTTCAGAGCCCAAACTGGGACCTGACTTGCCCCAGGCCACACAGCCAGGAGCAGAGTATGAGCCTGAACCGGGCTGCCAGGGTCCTTTCCCAGCCTCTGTAGGGCGCCTGCTGTGGAACTGAGCTCACTCTGGAGCCCAGAGGCTCGAGCAGACCTAATAAAAGGCAGAGTGGTCTAAGCCTCAGGAGCACAGCACCCTGTGAGGTCACAGTCCTGGGGAAGGTAAACCTTCACGAGCTGGGCCTTAAACGAGGGGGCAAAGGATAAGCCTCCTCCAAGCAGAGGGGCGGTGACGCAAAGACACAGCCTGAAAGAACTCTGACAGACAGCCTGGTTTTTATCCTTCTCCACTACAGCTGTGTGGTCTTGGGCAAGTTACTTAATCTCTCTGTGCCTGAGGTTCCTCACCTGTAAAGTAAGGCTCTAGTAATATCTACCTCACCGTGTCATTGTGTTAAGAGAACTGATTCATCTGAAGTGTCCTGTGCAGAGTCAACACCCAGTAAGTGTTAGTTTTTATTCCCCTAGAATGTAGGCGCTTTGAAGGCAGGGAGGGACCTGTCGGTTCTGTTTACGATGGCATCCCCGGGGCCTACAACAGTCTTGGCACACAGTAGGTGCTCAATAAATATGTGTTGAACAAGCAGATTGCACGAGGGGAATGATGAGCCCTCTTGGGGCGGCTGCAGCCAGAGGACAGGGCCCTAGGGACCGAGCTGCCTGGGAGCCTCCCTGGGGACGGGAGCTCTGGGTCCTGAGCCCTGGGAGAAGCACACTCCACCCTGGGCAGGGCCCAGGAGCCCCAGGGAGGACAGCTCACTCCAGTGAGTCTTAACTGCCGTCCTTCCCGTCTGCCGAGAAGCCCAGCCTCGGAGTCGTCACCCTGATCCCTACTGGGGTGATGGGCCTTTCATCTCCGCTCCCGCCTCCACACCCAGGACCCCGCGAGCCGCCACCTCCACCCTGCAGAGGGGCCTGATGGCCAGTGAGTGGGAGAAGGCCAGCCAAGTCTGCAGACTGTGCAGCTCTGGAGAGCCGGGCTGGACCCTGCCGGGAGCTGGGGGAACTGAGAGAGGCTCTGAGGATGTCCGGGGCCCACGGGCCCCTCCGCCTTCCCTCCAGCACCCCCTCCACACACCCACAGGGTGAAGGTATCATCTCAACTCTAATAAAACTCTCAAGGCCCGAGGCGTGAGCCGGGTGGGGAGAGCTGCAGCCTGGAGGTGGGGGCAGCACAGCCCTGCCTCCGGGCACCCCATCTGCCACCTCTCGGCTTCTCCAGCCTCAGTCCTTCTGCCCACCCTGTGCTGTGCCCAGGTCCCAAGGGTCATCACAATCCAAGCGGAGCCTTGAGGGCAGAGCCATGGACAGGGAGACAGTCCCCCAGCCTCCCAGCAGAGGAAGGCAGCTGCTCAGGCCCCCATCCAGCACGTCTGCAGAGCAGCCTTAACCCGTGGCCCTCAGGCCCCCTGGAGAACGTGGGGAGCCCCAGGCCATCTCTGGTCTCCTGCCGGGGCTGGAGCTTGGCCTGCGCCCGTGAGAGAGAGTCCAGCCCCAGGCTCTCGGGCTCAGGACACCTAATGCCGGCACTGGGCTGGCCCCAGCTCTGGGCTGCTTCCCCCAGGTGGCTGGAGCACCTGGGTCTGGCACCACCCGGGCCCCAGCCCCTCCCCCGGCCCTACTCACCGGCTGTGCTTGTTGGGGGACCCCTTGGGGGAGCCTTTGGCCAGGGAGGCCTTGGGGGACCCCTTCTCCTGGGAGCCTTTGCTCAGCCCCTTGAACATGGTCGTGAAGGAAGGTGCGGGTTCGGGCTGGGCTTGGCCGGTGATGGCAGGCGGGTGGCAGGCAGCAGGTGTGAGTCCTCGCTGGCTGCTCAGCTGGGCTCTGGCGAGGTGGGGCGGCCGGGCACTGGGCAGGCGGTTTTTGTGCGGCCTCTCCCTGCAGGTGAGGCAGGCCAGTGGCCGGGGCTGTGCGCATGCACCCACGCTTGCCCACACCCCACTCACGCCTGCTCCTGCACAACCAGTTTGGGAGGAAAGGGCACAGCCCAGAGGGTGGGGCGCCCGAGCCTCCCCGACTCTCAGAGGAGGTTTGGACTTGTTACACTCACACGCCCAGAGCCAGGGGAGTCGGCAGAGATCACACCCAGATGCGGAAATCGCGGGGCCCAGGAGGGACAGGGCTCCAGACAGACGTGCGTGCATATGCACGCGCAGGCTCAGGGACCCAGGCGACCTCAGAGCTTGGGCTCCAGGTTAATAAACACCTCCAACCTGCCCACGCCCCTGCCCACGGCTCGCAGCCTGCCGGGGGTGGGTGGGGGGGCTGCTCCCTGCCAGCTCAGGGCGGGTGGAGGCCCCGGGCTCTCTGCTCACCACCAGGGCGTCCAGGTCTCTGTTCCACGTCCTCCACCGACATGATGGGGCAGCTAGGGGGCATTCACCCCTGGCAACTGGCACGAAGTACATTTTAAAAGTGGACACCACCCAGCCGGCTCCCCAGAGCACCAGCCCACAGTCCTGCAGCGCGCTTTTCCTGGTGGGCTGGTTATCCCAGCTGTCCACGGCTCCGGGTCCAGATACAGTCAGATGCGCATTGCTGGGATCCTCGGAAGCTTCAGAACAGCGCCAGCGGGGCCGGGACTCCTCCTGGCCCCTCCCCCCAAGGGCCCCCAGCACTAGCCTTCAGGGGCTGCTGAGCCCAGGGTCTGCAGGAGCCTCCTGGGAACCCACTGTACTTGGGTTTCCTACCTGCCTCTCCTCTCTCCCGAGAAGTGGCCCCTGGCGGCTTTGCTGGAGTCAGATGGAGTGTCTAACAGCAGTGCCAGTTTACTGGTCTTTCCCTCACATTGAGGGCCAGGGAGGTCATCTTGGTAGCTGCCTTCTCCTGGGGTGGCCCCCAGGATCTTCAAGACAGGTGTGGGTTCCTCCATTTCCAGGTACTCATTTCACTGCCCCAGCTCAAGTCCCTTCTATAGATCTAGAGTCATTCCCTGGAACCATTACAGTTTCGGTGGAAGGAGGGTTTGAGGGGGAACAAAGCGGGAGGGATGCAGACAGGCTGGGTTTGGAGCACTGGGACATCCTGGCAGGCCCAGCTGAGGACAGAAAACAACCGGAGAAGAGGTAAGGGTCCCAGCCCACTAGGGAGATCAGGGACAGAGGTCTGAGACTGGCCACGTGCCCCCTAGGGCAGAAAAGGCCCGAGTCCCTTTTGGCTGCATCTCATGAACAACCCATTGAATTTGGCCCTGGAGAAGGGACACAGGAGTCACCATCTATCCTGGAGGGGGTGGGGCTAACAGTGGTAGTGGCGGTGGGGAGGGCAGCAGGAGGCCTTGACGCAACAAGTAGCAACAGGGATGTAGTGGTTTCCAGCTGTTCTTCTCCCAGATGAGTGTGATGGTGAGATGGAGCCAGATAAGGAAGCCTGGCCCAGAGGCCACTCACCCTCTGCCCCAGCCCCTCTCCCCGTTACTCCTGGGTGACAATTGTCTTCTGACCACTAGCTGCATGCCTGCCATTTGCTGTTCTCAGAAAGGGGCCCGTTTGTTGAAATGACTACCGGATTCAGCCACCAGCCCTAACGGCTGGCCTCTCATATCAAACCCAAGAGTCAGCTCATGTTCTTATCTTTGAGATTGGGCAAGTGATAGCAATATCCCAGGAGAGCCAAGACAGGAGACAGCAGCCCTCAGTCCACTGTCCTGTCTCCCCGAGAACTCCAGGCCTTTCTTGGGAGGGGGTGGTCATTGGAGGCGGAGGTCCCGGGGGGAAAATGTCCAGACTCCAGCCCCAGGAATGGGAGCAGCCAGGGGAGGCCCCACTGGGCTGTGGCCCCCAGGTGGAGGGCAGGCAGTGAGACTGAGATCTGGAACGTTTGAGCTTTGCCTTCTGTCTGCAGAAGCTCCCCTGGAAATAAGTGAGTACCATAGGGGGCCCTCATCCGCCCCAGAGACGAACTGATTCACTGCAAGAAAAACAAGGGCTGAATTCCTGGCCTGTCTAAAGCCAAATCGAATCAGACCCCAGCTCCCAGACAGGGCTGACGTGCCATAGGCATGAACACCCAGGTCTCTGAGCTGGCTGTCATTGCAGGGTGCTCCTATTCAGATAGCAGAAACCCTGGCCCCCCAAGACGAAGGCACAGGAGAAAGGATAGGGACAAAGAAAGATGTAGGGTTTTAAATATCTGAGGGAAGGGGCTTCCCTGGTGGTGCAGTGGTTGAGGGTCCGCCTGCCGATGCAGGGGTCACGGGTTCGTGCCCCGGTCCGGGAGGATCCCACATGCCGCGGAGCGGCTGGGCCCATGAGCCATGGCCACCGAGCCTGCGCATCCGGAGCCTGTGCTCCGCAACGGGAGAGGCCACAACAGTGCGAGGCCCGCGTACTGCAAAAAAAAAAAAAAAAACTGAGGGAAAAAAAAGTCGTTCATTTAGAAGGCCGGGATGGAATCACCAGCCTCTGTGGCCACCTGCACTGTCCCAACCCCCTGTCACTCTTGAGCACTTGAAACGTGGCCGGTTTGAACTGAGATGTGCTCTAGGTATAAAATTCACACCGGACTTCAAAGACTTAGCATGAAAAAAGGATGTAAAATACCTGAATAATGTTTTATACTGACTACATGTCCAAATGATCTTTTGCAATATATTGTGTTAAATGAAATGTATTTTAAAAAACGAATTTCACCTATTGCTTTTTAAGGTTTTTTGGCTTATAAACAGCAGAAGTTTATTGCTTACAGTTCTGAAGGCGGGACGTCTGAGGTCTGAGCACCAGCATGGTTGGGTGAGGGCCCTCTTCAGGGTCATGGATTCTCATGCTTTCCTCACATGGTGGAACGGGTGTTGCTATTTTTATTTAATGTGGCTACTAGAAAGTTTAAAATTACAGATAAGGCTTGCATTTCTGGCTCACACTGTAATTCCATCAGACAGCTCTGACCCAGAAGCCAGACTGGGTGACCCGTTTCAGCCTTCCCAGGCCTCCTCCTTTTGAACCAGAAAGGAGTCCCAGGACCTGGCAGAATTCTTGTCCCGTCCATGAGGCCTTCCCCTCGCCTGGACTTGCTACCCGCCCTGTGGACTGAGAGGTTTGAGATCCATGGGTCCCCAACCTCCTTCCAGCACTGTGGCAGCTCATTCACGTGCCCCAGCCTGGCGCTTCCAGGCACGTGACGTGGGCCACTCACAGCTCGTGGGGACCGAGCCCGGAGCAGAAGGGCTGATCAGAGCTGAAAGCAGTGTAGCTCCCGGCTCTGAGGCTGCCATGCATGCATGCAGCTAGGCAACAGGGTGGCAGCTTGGATAGTGTGCCAGGGCTAAGTTACCCACTCTCTCCTCCAGCTCATGGGGTCCTGCAGGGAGGGGCATTCTCCTCCCTGCTGAAGCAGATGGCGGCAACTGCCTACTCTGCCCTGGGAACTGTAACCTGTCAGGCTTCCATATGCTCCCTGATCAGGACAAGCTTTGCCATCTCAGGAAACTGCCCTCTGTCTGTACAAAAGCTCTGCTACCAGGCCCTTGGAGCCGAGCCAGCTGGTAACCTCTCTTGCCTTACACTTCCCTGGCCGGCTGAGGAGCCAGGTGCCTTCACCGGCTGGGCGGAGTGGACAAGGGCTGGTGGGGTGGGGACTTCGGGGATGGGCCTCCTTCTGTCTACAGGTGCTGGGGGAGGAAGGGGCTGTGGCCACAGGAATCTACTGGGCAGTTTGGAGGAGGCTCTCTTGGCTGCCAAGTCTGCCCAGAAAGCTGGATAAAAAGAAATACTGAAGGTTGGCCTGGAGACCGTGGCTTGCCCATCTAGAACAGAGCGGGCAGAAAACGGGGCTGGCTATTCCTTCCGGGCCTTTCATAGAGAGAGTCTAAAGGAAGCAACTCAAGCAAACCAACCACCCAGTCCTGCCCATATTGTGAGAATAGGGTTCCCCATACTAGGTGGCAAGAGGGAGAACACAGAGGGGACCTCAGGAGAGCCCAGGTCCCGAGTTGGCTGGGAGGGCAAGGCCAAGGATGTCTTGGCTATCTGTCCCTCCCTAGGAGTGGTTCTCTTTCCCTACCCTTGGGCAACAGTGGTTGGCCCCAGTTCACCTGTGGGACCAGTGCTGGTACAGCCCACACCTCTGGGCCACAGCAGCAGCCTGCTGGCACAAGCCATGCCTGCATTGCAGAAGCCTGCAGCCCGCCCACTCTCACTCAGGCACTGTGGCGCCTCCAGGTCTCCCCGAGTTGCCCAACGGCTCTGGGCCTGTCACCTTGAAGACAACGGCTAGCCTTTAATAGCCAGGTCTGGGGACCTGCAGCCCTATTGTGGAGAAGTTCAGGTTTAATGGAGGTGGCTTAGCCATGTCCCTCACAAGGTCAACAGCCCAGCACAACAGCTGGGAGAGAGTTACATTGTCTGTACTGAAGCAGCAGGGGTTCAGCTGCACCAAACCCCATTCAATAGTCTGTGGAAGAAAGATTTATAAAACAAATAAAAAAATGAAAGAACGAATAAGTCTTTATAGCTGGGGGGTAGGCCTTCCTAATCAGTCTTTGTTGCCAGGAAATTGGAAAGCACACAAGAGCAGCTCATTACACTCAGCCTGTTGTCCTAATGACACTGCTCAGACCTAGCAGGACTCGGCTCTGGGGAGGGAAGAGGAAGAAGACAGTGGGGCCTGCCAGGAGCAGGGAGGAGTCCGGCTATAAGCGGAAGGCTCTCCTCACCTATCAGCTGCGCTGGCCCCACCAGCTTGGTGCACAGCAGCCTGGACCCTGGGCTCAGGCTGCATGGCTACAGCTAGGAGAAGAGACTGTTCTACGAGTTCAGTCCTACCTAGGCAGGGGCTCCCTCTGCAAGGCGCCAGGACAGGGCTCAGGTGTGAAGGTGGCCTGTAGGCAGCAGTGGAGGGAGAAGCATGGTGTTCTAATGCCAGCTCCATCCGTGGGGGAGCAAAGGGAAGGAAATTCATTTGTCAAGGGCCTATTGGTACTAAGCAAGCCCTCTGCATGGCAGAAAACCAGATGACCCCATCTTCCAGGGGATGACCCCTACCTTCCTTCCATTCCAAGATGAGTGAGAGCTCACGAACGTCACCAGCTTTCAGGGACCAGTTACCTGCCCGTTGTAACTGCACTGCCTCCTGCCGGAAGGTCCCTGGGAAAAGTTCAGCCGAACAGAAAGAACGTGGTTCTTTTCCAAGGGGTCATTCAACCGCACACTGAGCGTGAGGACACAGTTGCAGCTAACAGAGGTGAACAAAACCATCTGCTGAAAAGAGGGACCAGAGAGTAGCAAGGCTCCCCTTTCCAACACAATTAAAATCACCACAGTGGGTGCGGCCGAGGGAGGAAAGCAGTGCCCCCTGACTCAGAGCTCTGCAGGTCTCGGCCCCAGCGTGACACAGACTCTGATAGAGCCGCCAGGATCCTGCCCCCAGAACAAAAGCAACAAAACCAAACCTGAGCAGCTCAGAAAGGTTGATTAAAAGGTTCCCATAAGTGTTCCATCAGTATTCATGAGCTGAAGTTATATTTTAGCTTGTACCAGCTGACAATACGGCTCACGAACACTTGGTGCTCACACGGAGGGCAGATCCCGGGCAGCGCAGGGCCGTGTTGGTCATTCGTGCCCTCCCGCCTGTGCACAGTGTCTCCAGCATCTCACAGAACCACAGGCCACTCTTCCAGTTGGCGTGGTCAGGATGCAGGCAGTTTCCAATTTATCTCTTTGCTTGGAACATCGATAAACTTTACAGCTAAATCTGGTTTCCATCTCCTCTGTAGCAACAAGTGTCTTCCAAAACAAAAAAAATTAGAACCAACACATATTTTTGCTATCTTTGGACATTTTCCTAGACCTCTGAAGGTTCCAAGCTTCTCAAAGCTGTAGACGGCAACATGTTTAGAGATCCGCGGTCGATTAGCTTTTGTGTACACTGATGCCGAGCGTGTGAAGGATCAGCATTGCCACGGCGATGACAGTGAACAGGCAGAGCGAGCGCAGTGCCCACCTCGGAGCTCCTGAAGTCGCGTGTCCTCTCCTGGATGGGGGAAGGGGGAGGCCATCACCTCAGCTGTGGGAGGAAAGACTGGCGAAGGGCCAGGGCCACTGTGGGTGGACAGGTGCACTGCCACCACAGGCTGTCACCTCCTGGCCACGGTGAAAGGCTCAGGTTGCCAACAGAGGAAAGGGATGGAACGAAGCCTGGCACTGTTTCATTTCAAACAGGGAATCCAAGAATTCTCATCTAGTCAAAGGGAAAACTGGGGACTTCCCTGGCGGTCCAGTGGTTAAGACTTCGCTTTCCAATGCAGGGGGCGTGGGTTCGATCCCTGGTCCAGGAGCCAAGATCCCACATGCCTCAGGGCCAAAAAACCAAAATATAAAACAGAAGCAATATTGTAACAAATTCAATAAAGACTTTAAAAAAAAAGGAAAACTGGAGAGTACAGCGAAACAACGCATGTGGAAAGGAAAAAGCCATACGCATATCCACGAGCAGTGGAGAGCCTGTCCAGCTCCAACTGCCTTACGTTGCTTTTTCCGACAGAACCAGCAGAGTTAAGGATAACGAACTTGGCCACATCATGTCTTTCCCATCCAAGGCTCAGCATTCATTCTCTAAGTCTGTACGCAGAGCTTTCACCTCGTGGAGCTTTGAACTCTTAACGTTTCTGCAGATCAAGACCAACTACTTACAGATTAACCACGCAACAGGTAAGAAGATAAAAACCATTAACACAGCAGCGCTCAGGCATGTTCTAAAAAACGTAGACTCAATTGAGCTTGCCCTCCTCCTCTCTGGATCTGGGGAGACAGAAGACTCTTCCAGGGTCAAATCCTGCTGACCGCGCCACATCCCATCCTGTGGGAGGGACGAGAGCCAGAACAGCAGGACCCACCCAAAGCAAAGCGACTGACTGTTCACAACCCCTCCTCACGCCGGCAGACCTCCCCGCCCTCCGCTCCCCAGGAAGGAAGCGCCGGGCGGCCTCTGCAAACCCATCCAGCGAAAAGTGCTGCTCCCTGGGTCTGACTCTGAACCCGTTCCCATGAGCTGCAATAGCCGCTTCCCAGGCCTGAGGACAGGATGGGGTCCTGCTTCCGGCGTCCTGTCCCCCATAACACAGCCTGTTCAACGACTGGGGATTCCAGGTGAAGAGATGTGTGAGCTAAGTGAGACCTCGGCCCTGCCAGGTCTTCTTCTTAGGTAAATATGCGTTTTGATACTAATCACGTCTTGTCACGGCCTCACTGGCTGACGACAGTCACTGCTACTCAGAGCAGCCAGCAGGGACACCAGGTGGAGGGGAACTTCTGGTGTGTTTCTTTTTCATGAGAAAGAGAAAGCTTAGAAAATCTTCAGTCAAAATGATCGACTCGGGATTCTGGCTCCCCCCGCCCCCATATGCCGGCACTCTAAAGAGAGTAGGAAGGGCTGGAAGGACTTACTGTGAGCAAGACAAAGGGACATCTTCCCAGATGAGGACAGACGGAGCTTCTCCAGCCCCGGCCACACCCCTACAGCGCCACAGACACTGGCACAAGCAGACTGGAGGACCGCCTGCACAGCGGGGCCTCAAACTGGCTTCCTGACGCTGGAGGACATCCCAGCTGCGGCTGCAGCCCAGGTCAGCGTGAGAATGAGGCGAGGGAGATGAAGAACCTTGGACCACAGCCCCGGTGCTGCCAAGCGCACTGGAGAGCGGGACGAGGGTGAGGAAGAGAACGAAGGGCCCCGGCGCTCCCCCAGCCCATTAGGAACACTGACCGGGCCTTCAGGACCAAAATCCAGGACCTCAACCTAAGATCATCTGTGCTGTACCCTCAGGAGGAGGTAGGGAGAGAGGAAAAGAAAGATACCCCTAAATTGCATGGCACAGATGATGAAATGATAAAACTTTCAATTAAAATTTTAAAAGATCAGCTTCCTGAGACTCTCTGACCCAAGTCAAATGCTGGGGGGGAGAAGAGTTCTTATCTCTGAGCATCTTGAAAGCCCCTGCCAACGCTCAAGTCTAAGAGCGTTGACTTGATCTGTCTTCCCACCACCCTCTCCTAACTTCTGGCGATTTCCTCTGTAGCTCACTGGGAAAACAGAGGCACCTCTGAGCCCACAGAGGGTTTCATGCATCTCATGTTTAAGTCACTTTTATTCCTTGCTTTCTGACATTACTTTTTTGACTCCTATTATTGATGCTATAATAGAAATAAAAATGAGTGACGAAGAAAAAATAAAGGGTAAGGAAGGGAAGTGATGAAAATACAATGGCATCTAAAAACTGCAGGTTGGGAACTCTTCAGAAACAGTGCCTCTATCGCTCTTATCAGGCATCGGACACACCCACGTTGCCAGGAAGTCAGGATCCACGTGACGACAGGATCTCGCAACAAGGTTCCAGAGGAGAGAGCTGGGCCCAGACGTGAATGAGGATGTGCAAAGAACGGGCACAGGGTCCAGCATCTTCGCCTTTTAATATAAGATTTGTTTTCATTATTTCTGAGCGTAACATATTTCTTCTAAAAATAGAGCTTTGCTTGTTCTGAAACTTCTTAACTTTCACTGGGAGGTGAAGGGGAGTAAGGCTGCCAACGCTTCCTAGTCACGGACAAACTCTTCAAGGGATTCTGGATGCTCACAGCAAGAATGAGTTCATTTCAAATCCATGGGACTGAAGAAACACGACAGAACATTCCCAGCCCCAATCTGTGCCTGGTGTGGACCCCCACGACCACATTACTGACCAAAGGCTCACATGAGACCAGATGGCAGGGGCCCCTCCTGCAGGGGACAGACACAGGATCCCACACATATTTATCAGAAGACAACAGGGTGCCCTTCTAGCACCCTGGTTAAGAATGGAAGTGTACAAACACACAAGACATAGGAATGCAGGGTTGAGGATGTTAAACTTCTGCCCTGGGCCAATGCAGACCTGGATTTAATATCATGGAAGCTGCTGGGGTTTTCTCACAATACAGATTAAGAGTCAGAATCTCCCCCTGCCCCCAAGGAAAAGCCTGGTTAGCTCCTGAATCCAAAGATGCCCTTGATATATCCAGTGAGGCCACTCTTGGTCTTCTGCTCCAACTTGTCCTCAAGAGGTGGGAAAGCCACATGGTTGAGGGCCAGGTCAAAGAACAAAGGCTTGCATGGGATGGGCTGGAATCCCGGCGGGAAGTGCACGAGGTTGGCTTGCTTGGTGACGAGGGAAGGGTCCAGGCAGAATGTCTCAAACCGTTCGACCAGGGGCTGGAAGTCAAACCAAAAGCAGGAACCCAGATGTTAATCACAGCCCACTGGTGGAACATTCACTATGGGCCGAGCACCCAGTTCAGAGCTCATATGTGCTATCTCACTCGATCCCCACAAACCTCCTAGGAGGGGCTATCATGTCCTCGTTTTATAATTGAGAGTCACTGAAATCTAGAGAGGTTGGGAGAGGTGGGCTGGGACTGAGGTATAAGCCTGTCCGATGTCCGAGTCAGAGCTCGTAGCCAGGGCACACAGCAGGTTCCTAACTCCATTTGGGACCATCTAGATGACACCTGACAAATCTCACATAGGCAGCTTTCAGGTCCTGAGTAAAAGAAGGGAGGGAAGTAGGGTGCTCACTTAGAGATCTAGGGTCCTCGTTCTACAAATGAGTACACATTCCTAATAAGTTATGAATCCTTTTTATTCCTCAAAAGCCACAGCCCAGACTCACCTTATTGTCCTTGACTTGAAAAGAGGTCTCTGTTTGGTGGGAATCATTTGTATCTGAAAGTTTCACAGGATTCAGTAAGAACAGGGACTTATAACACACTATAGTCACGAATGGACACCTATCACACGTCTGGGTTCTAAATCCTAACAGCAAAAGTAGCGGATCTGTGGGGAGTTAGCCCTCTCCCTCCTGAGTCCAAACTCAGAGAGAAGCAGTGCAGATAACAGACAACTAACCCCAGAACCAATGTGGTCAGCCCAGCGAAGCAAGCACCTTGAAAGCAAGAGACACGGATAGGCAGAACGGACAGCACAACAGCGTTCCTCTAAATTCTTCCACATAACCTAACGCCTCAACGGGGCAGAAGGAATGGCAGGAAAAAACTACTTACAGATTAACCCAAACAGGCCCTTTCAATCTTAAAACAGTGGCATAGGGGGTGGGAGAGAAGAGGAGCAGCAGTGAAGGGGAGTCTGAGAAGACAGGCCGCAGAGAACAGGCAGGCGGCTCACCCAGGATCGCGGCCGCCTGCAGAGAGCACTTTTCCGACCTCACTTGCGTGATCAGCTCTTGCACGTCAGGCAGGTCCTGTAACAATGTGGAAAACGGGGACTCGTGAGCTGGAGTCAGGCCAGAGAAGCGCACCACACTAACCTGAGCTAAGTGACCCCACTGGTATTTTCATGAATTTCAGACTTTTTAAAATGGTCTCCCTATTAAAAGAAACAACACACAAAAACTAGCCTGTTTCAAAGGGAGGAATCTATGCCATGGCTTAAGTAATACTGCCTGGAAATAATAATGACAACAAGGATAATATTAATAAGTTAATCATATACTAAATGCATTATGTGCCAGGCATTGCTCTAAGTAGTTCACATAACTGTTCATTTCATCTTCGCCATAATCCTGAGATAGTTTGTACTTGCATTTTACAGATGAGAAGACTAAAGCACAGAGGGGCCAAAGAACGTGTCCAGTCACATTCCCAGTGGCAGTAGGGCAGGGCTTCAGAACTAGGACGGCTGGCTCCAGGGCCTAAGCCCCTACCCACTGACCCCTTCTACAAGGGCAATGCCATTCTCTTGCCTCAGCCTCTTACTCGGCAAATTGGGAAAGATCTGACTAGGTCTGGATACTGCTGAATCCCCGACGCCTCTGTTCCCTAACACTTTCCCCTGAAACCAGCCGTCACATTAGGTCAGATGGGCTTTTGTAAAATGCCTCTTCTCTCCGGAGATAAGCCATACGCACTGGTTTGTCTCCACATTCCAACGACGCCCTACCAGATGACACTGCTACACTCGCCAGCCCACCCTCTGCCCACAGCCGCCTCCCACGTACTCCTTCCTATTTCTCTGCCCTCGCCCTCTATCTTCTTCTGTATTCATAGGTGGGTACTATGCAAGTCCCACGGCTGCAGCAAAACCACAAGCTCTCCGAAGGCAGAAACCAGAGTTCTCCTCCACCCCGGAGCCCAGGGCTGTTCCAAGCAGAAACAAGTGCCCCACCAGCAGCCCCTCTCACACTGGCTGTGACAATGTTAGGAACAGTGACCCTAGCCCGCTTTTCTAAACAGTCTCTACTTATAAAATATACATGGATTCCTTGGACCAGTGCTTTAAGAATCTATAACCTCACAGCAGTCCACAAGCTTAAAAAGCTAGCTGCCAGTCAACAATCACTACATCAAACCAGATCAGCATGTAAGCTTTGATGTACACCCAAGTCACCTGCGGGTCTTACCCAAGTCACCTGGGGGTCTTACCCAAGTCACCTGCGGGTCTTACGCAAGTCACCTGGGGGTCTTACCCAAGTCACCTGTGGGTCTTACGCAAGTCACCTGGGGGTCTCACCCAAGTCACCTGGGGGTCTCGCCCAAGTCACCTGCGGGTCTCACCCAAGTCACCTGGGGGTCTCACCCAAGTCACCTGCGGGTCTCACCCAAGTCACCTGGGGGTCTTGCCAAAACGCGCTTTTGACTCAGCAGGCCTGGGGTGGGGAACTGAGAACCTGTATTTCTAGCAAACTCCCAAATGCTGCTCCTGCTGGTCCAGGCACACATTGTGTGGAAAGGCTTCACCAGTGGTTTTCAACTTGGCTACACATTAGAATAACTGAGGGGCTTAAAAGATCCCAATGCTCATACCAGATCCCACACCAATTAGAACCAATATCTCTGAGGGTGGAATCTGGACATCCACCTTTTAAAAATCTTCCCAGGCAATTCCAACATGTAGCCGAGTCTGAGAATAGTATTTCAGGGTTGTTTTAACCAGAGGAAGGCTGTCCCTCTTAGTACCCGAGTCCTCTTCGGGCCTGGAATGCCGCCATGAGTTGCACTCCGCAGCTCCTGGGCACTCAGGGATGTACCACATGCCATGGCTGACCAGGCAGGACCAGTCTGGGAAGGCGTGGCAGCCTCACAGCAAAAGTGCTCAGGGCTTGGAAAACAGGAGAGAACAACAGCTCACCTTTAGGCTGTTCTTGAAGGCTCCGGCATCAGAATTCACCTCATCTGCGTACTTCAGGACCCTGTCGTACAGGACAAGGGCTTCGCTCCACTTCTTCACCAGCACATAGGACTGAGCGATGAAGAAACACCTGATGGGGAATGAAAGAGCCACAGTGTTCTTAAGCAAAAATCACCCAAGATCAAGGCTTTCCTTGCTGTTTAGGCTAAATAAATTGTAAAGTTTCTTAACCTCAGGCTCACTGCCTGGGATGGGAGATCCCACCGTTCTCACTGTTCCAGTTTGCCAGCCTAACCTGCAGACTTGTCCCCGAAATTAGAGCCGACAAGGGTAGGTCCAAAGCTGACCCAGTGTCTTTTACTTACTGTTGACTCTGCAAAAAAGAGGCAATTTCCAAAAGGCACAGGGAGGAAGCTGGAGACAGGCAGGAAGGTGGGATGCTGCCCAGATATAAATCCCACCCACAACTGCCCACACATCTAGGTCGCAACCATTCACCTCTGCTCATGTCTTTCAAAAACCAAATCCAAAGAAACAAACCTCTTCCTAACAGAAATTACTCTGCTGGGATCAATAGAGCCTGAGCGCTGCTGGCCTTTGACAGGAGCCAGAGAGCGCAGGGGCATGCGGGCCAGAAAAGGAAGGGCAAAAGCACTCAGGGCTCTACTGAGCCATTCTGTCTAGACCCCATGTTGCTACACAGTCCACTCCCAAGTTACAAATAGCACGGTGCATGTAAGAAACTGAGACGCTGAGCTTTCTCCCAACTCAGTTCAGTTTCCCTGAATCAGCTGTTCTAGTTCTGCTAATTGACGCTTTTTCCAACACTTATCCCTTTTCCACTGGGAGGAGGGAGGAAAGGGAAGGGAGAGGACAGGTAATGTATGTGCTTTCCAGCTCCCCCAACCTTTCCAAAGAGCAAAACTGCACTGGAAACTCCCAGCCACAACCTGAAACTTCCCTTGGACACGCTGGGCTAACTGCTCTCTGATCACATACCCAACCTTCCAGGGACATACTCCCAAGGCTTCTAGAACCACGGGATGGTAGAGGGGAGCCCTGTCTGTCCCACAGGAACTTACCTGTAAGCCTTGTAGACCAGAGTTTTAAGGCCTATCTCTTTCTGGAAGGCTCTGTCCTCCTCTAAGCCAGGAAGCTGGAGCAATTCCACCAGATTCTGCACAACAGATGCAACAAGAAAACTCATGAAGAGGAGACCTCGCACTGATCGTCTGACAGAAGACTTGTGAGAATAGACATGGGCAAAACGGAAGAGTCTAGGCTTCAAGTAACGGGAAAAAGTCTGTGACGCGTGACTCAGCAGCAGCCACATCTGGTGTCACCTCCACCCTCCTCTCTGACACTGAAAGCCCACGTGTCCTTTCTCTCCCAGTCACACTCCACCTCTTTCAGAGACTTCTAGGACCCTCTCAGCTAGAGGGGATTTCTCCGGCTCTGAACTCTCATTTCAGACAGCCCACTACTGTGGCATCTACACGAATAAGTGCAGATGTGCAGGGGTCTCACAACCTTACTCACTGGTGAGCTCCCATTGGGTCGAGGCAGAGTGGCCTCAGGTCCCAGGACGCTCCACAGCATGCGGGAGACCACCCTGCACAGGGGAGGTGCTCAGTGAATACCTGTGGTTTACAAGTGTTTACACACCAACACGTCTGAATATTGGGCTCACGGATGGCTGAAATGGCATGAAAACAAGACCTCTGTCTTTTTTTTTTTTTTTTGCGGTACGTGGGCCTCTCACTGTTGTAGCCTCTCCCGTTGCGGAGCACAGGCTCCAGACGCGCAGGCTCAGCAGCCATGGCTCACGGGCCCAGCTGCTCCGCGGCATGTGGGATCTTCCCGGACCAGGGCACGAACCCGTGTCCCCTGCATCGGCAGGCGGACTCTCAACCACTGAGCCACGAGGGAAGCCCAAGACCTCTGTCTTTTATCGAGACACTAACAGCTCCTGGCTGTCACAGCCCTTTCGCTATGCAAAGCTCAGTCATTTGTGTCCAACACAAACACAGGACAGGCTCTTGCACTCCCAGCCCTCCAGGGTCACCTGAAGAATGATGTCATAGAGCCGGATCAGGTCCTGGGGCCGGGGGGAGCGCTTGCTGTCGTCCTCCGGCTGCTGCTGCAGCACCGCCTTCTGCAGGCCTTTAGCCATGTTCTCGTTCCGCTTGATTGCTGTTGACAGCTTGATGTAAGTCAGGTAGCTGGAATGGACCACATGTCAGCTCAGGTTATGATGAGGGAAGCTGACGTTCGAGAAGAGCACTGGACCACAAGCTGGGACTGCCCTAGGGGATTATGGGGGTGAGGGGGTGTCATATCGCAGGGCTGTCAGGCCTGGGCCTCAAACTCCAAGGGCCTTCAATTCTGGCTGCTGTTCAGTGGCTAACTGCAGGGGACCAGTAATGAAACCTTATGACAAAATCTGATTTTAGCTTGAATTATATCCTCCATATCTTTATTTTTTTAATTTTTTTTTATTTTTGTGGTACGTGGGCCTCTCACTGTTGCGGCCTCTCCCGTTGCGGAGCACAGGCTCTGGACGCGCAGGCTCAGCAGCCATGGCTCACGGGCCCAGCCGCTCTGCGGCATGTGGGATCTTCCCGGACCAGGGCACGAACCCGCGTCCCCTGCATCGGCTGGCGGACTCTCAACCACTGCGCCACCAGGGAAGCCCCTCTCTGTATCTTTATTAAAGAGCCAGACAGCTACTAATTTCAGAGGACACTGCTGGTCCTTAAGATGACTAATGGATGGCAAGCTAGTTCCTGGAACAAGGACCGGTTACCCGCCTGGCCCACACTACAAGGACAGCACACATGCACGGCAGCTGCTCCTGCTCCGCTGATGACCTTCTCTTCTCAGAAAATACTGAGGGACATTCTCTTTGGAGGGTTATGCATATTAAATGTGTGTATATACCGGAGACTATGCGTGATGCCTGCTTATTTTAACTGTACCATCTGGAAAGTCCTTTAATATTTGGCAATTAAAAACACGGTAACTAGTTAAGTCTACTTAAGAAGTGTTTAGGCCTCTAGATCCCCATCTTACTGTGGCAGAGGCTGGAGGCATCCTGGGAGAGGGAGGATATAAAAGAGGCCTGGGGACAGGGGATACAGGCACAGCTGAGGTCAGGGGCTCCACAATGAACCAGGGGGGTTAAGAGACTGTCAAGTTCTGAGGGCTGACCTCCTAGCATTCTTCTCCTACTCGGCTTCCAGAATAAGAACAGCCTGATATATGCTGAGGATCTGACCAGCCCAAGATAAAAAACCCTTCAAGATTCTGGAGTCAGGGTCCTCAGTGAAAGCGCAGACCCAGAGCACCTACAGTGAAACCACAACTGACGAGCTCCATGCAAGAGCTCCCAACAGACAAGACACAGTCATTAATAGGAGTGGATGAACAAGGATCACCAGACACTTAAGGAAAACCTCTAATAAGACAGGAGGGGCCAAGACTGAGAAGGGAAAAAAAGGCAACTTGGAAGAAACGAACTTTGTAGGGAGAAGAAAACTTTAGACAACTATTATTAATTTCAGAAAGATAAGTGAAGACTTTGTGGTTGTGAAGTTAGAATGAGACACTGTTTTAAAATAATATTCAAAGAACACAAATGAGCTCTTAGAAATTAAAATCGGGACTTCCCTGATGGTCCAGTGGTTAGGACTCTGCACTTCCACTGCAGGGGGCACGGATTTGATCCCTGGTCGGGGAACTAGAATCCCACATGCTGTGCGTTGCGGCAAAATAATTAATTAATTAATTAACTTAATGGCATTGGAAATGAGGAAGCCTGTGTAGGAGTCAGATGGGAAGTCAAGAGGGGTCCGGGTGAAGAGTGGGCGTAGAATCGGTGAGAGAAGGCTGTAGGGGAAAGTGGTAAGAAATGCTGAAAGCCAAAAATCAACAAGTAGCAACAAAACGCATGTTATTTAGAGACATGGAGGTAAATACCAAAAGAATTTGTTAAAAGAATTAAAAGTAGGGACTTCCCTGGTGGCACAGTGAGTAAGACTCTATGCTCCCCACGCAGGGGGGATGGGTTCAGTCCCTGGTCAGGGAACTAGATCCCACACGCTTGCTGCAACTAAGAGTTCGCGTGCCACAACTAAGGAGCCCGCCTGCCGAAATTAGAACCCAGCGCAACCAAATAAATATTAAAAAAAAAAAAAAAGAATTAAAAGTGGCTGCTGCTGCCTTTTTTTTTTTTTTTGCCACATTGCATAGATTGTGGGATCTTAGTTCCCCGACCAAGGATCGAACCCACGTCCCCTGCAGTGGACGCTCGGAGTCTTAACCACTGGACCATCAGGGAATTCCCAAAAGTGGATGCTTCTGAGAAATGGGAGGAAAGGTCATGAGATGGTTTTTTCTAAAGCTCTGTAGAAAAATCAAACTCTCAAAGTAACTATTATTCAGAGTAGGAGTCCAGATACATCTTTATTAAAATACAAGAGTTTTATTAAAATACAAGAGCTACCCGATTCTCGACTTCAATTTACCCCAAAGCTGGCTTCCGATCCTAACTGATTATGATCCTGACACTAGCCACATGTGGAGGTGGGAGAATGGATCCAAGGGCAAGGGGCTTCACAATTTGAAAGTTTCCTGAGCCCTGCTGAAACTCTCTGGGTTTTTCAAGGTTAGGAAGTTGATCAACTGCCTCTGCCTTGTTGTGGCTGTTAACTACCAACATGTCCCCTAACCTCCTGGAGCCTCATCTTTCTCCTTAGGTTGTTGAAGCAGAAGACGGCTAAGGGCCGTTCTGGCTGATATTCTGTGCACCCGAGTCATCTAGCAGTCAATTTGACATTCACATAACACCAAGTCCCCTAAGAATGGAGATTAAGGCAGGGAGAGGAGCTTTTATGGTTTTGCTTTTTTTATAAAAGAGGGGCGGGGGGCACGGGAATGACTGAAAATACAGCCAGGTTCACTAAAAACTTATAAGCAGTGACTAAGAAATTAAAATTTCAAGGTCACATGGAAAGAGAATCTGAGAAGTGGAATTTTATTTCTCCCCAGGAAGTTCGAAAAATGTCACTCTCCCTCCTTTCTTCTGTGAAACAAAATGATTCACCTCTTAAAAAATTTAAACTTGACAAGGTGATTTAAAAATGCATATGAAAGAGCAAAGGGAGAAAAACAGTCAAGATATGCCTGAGGAGAAACCTAGTGGGGAAAACTTGCTCGACCAGATACCAAGACTTATGATAAAGTTATAGTAAATCACTGTGCTGTGTTAGTACACACAAATAAATCAGCAGAGCAGAAGAGAGTCCAGAAAAAAAGAGCGCGCAAGGAGAAAATGGAATGTATTCCTGCACATCAGTGGGGAAAGGACAGAACAGTCAATAAATCACACACTGGAATAATCCATTATCCTCATGGAAAAAGGTGAAATAGATCCTTACCTCACTCAAAAATAAACTCCAGGTGGAATTAAACTTGAGTTGAAATTGAACTCAAATATAAAAGGGACAATGTAAAACATTCAGAACACAGCAGAGAGTCACTCTAGGAGCTTGGCATGGGAAGGACAGTGGTTAGCTCCAGAAGAGGGGGAGGAATCAGCAAGGGTGGGGCCACAAGGAGCTTCAAAATTATTGGCTGTATTCTAGTTCTTACACTGTATAAAAATTTTAAATTATAAGTATATTAGAATAATATACAAATTCAAAACTCATACGATAAAATGCGAATAGATGCATTCAGATTTTAGTATGTATCAATAAATTATAATGTACATAAACATTATATATACTCTTTTGTTCCAAAGATACATCATACAACGTTAAAAAGTCAAAACATCACAACCCTTACCTGTGCAGGTACTGAAGATTAGATACCTTCCCCGATTCCCCGTCAAGGATATAATCTCTCTGTTTCTGCAGAAAGTGAAAAGGTAAGGATAAAATGGCTGATCCTATCCTTGGCTCTGACCACCTCGATTTTTTTTTTTTTCTTAACATCTTTATTGGAGTATAACTGTTTTACAATGGTGTGTTAGTTTCTGCTGTATTACAAAGTGAATCAGCTGTACATACACATATATCCCCATATCCCCTCCCTCTTGCATGTCCCTCCCTCCCACCCTCCCTATCCCACCCCTCTAGGTTGACCACCTCATTTAATGGTGTGGTTCCTCCAAGTGCCCTGGAATACAGGCACAGACTCTAGTAAGCTAAGGGTCTTCAAATATCAGAGATCTACTGCATATATTCTAGAATGACAGGGTCACTCAGTTGCCACTGGCATCTAAAAACCAGACTTGAATAAGAGGATTCAGAGTAATGGCCAGTAAGGCTTCCTGTCCACTGCGTCCAGTGTCCAGACCCAAAGCATTAAGGCAGACAGTCCGTGGTCCTCGGTTCCATTTTAAGACCTGTGTCTTAGACCCAAGTTCTATGCCTTGTGCTGTTAGCTCTTGTCTTTGTGGCTGGCTGAATAATGGCCTCTAAAGATGTTCACATCCTAACAGGAACCTGTGAAGATGTTACCTTACGTGGCAAGAGACCTTACAGATGTGATGAAGCTAAGAATCTCTTAATTAGCCTGGATTATCCAGGGGGGGCCAACACAAACATAGACTCCTTATAAGAGGGAGGCAGTAGGGTCAACAATATAGAGAAGATACTGGGACTGAAGCAGAGGACAGACAGGAGAGAAGATGCTATGCTGCTGGCTTTGAAGATGGAGGAAGGGACAACAGGCAAGAAATGCAGGAAAATACACTCTCTGGAATACTGGAAATGGATTCTCTCCTAGAGCTTCCAAAAGGAATACAGCCCTACAAACCCATTTTAGACTTCCATCCTCCAGGACTGTAAGATAATATACTTGTGTTGTTTTTAGCCACTAAGTTTGTGGTAATGTTACAGCAGCAACAGGAACACCTTGCTATCACCATATTCATTACATTCTGTGAGGTGTCTGCTGAATTCAGCTGCTGTGAATTCAAAGTGAATGACAGAGGCTGGGGCTCTGTATGTACCTGCTACATGAATCAAGGGAAGTATAATATATAAAGCCTGCTTATTGGAGGAGGAAACACGCGACTACAGCCCAACATACATTCATTGAATATTTCATACAGAAGGTACTACGGCAGATGATTAAAGAAATATATAGTTACTTTTAATATGCTTATAATCTTAAGAAAAATATAACAGGAAGGTAAATATAAAACAATACACAAAATGTTAAAAGGCTGTGCTTGACTGGGACTTCCCTGGTGGCGTAGTGGTTAAGAATCCACCTGCCAATGCAGGGGACACAGGTTTGAGTCCTGGTCTGGGAAGATTGCACATGCCGTGGAGCAACTAAGCCCATGCACCACAACTTCTGAGCCCGTGCTCTAGAGCCCACGAGCCACAACTTCTGAGCTCATGTGCCACAACTTCTGAGCCCATGTGCCACAACTACTGAAGCCCACATGCCTAGAGCCCGTGCTCCGCAACAAGAGAAGCCACTGCAATGAGAAGCTCGCGCACCGCAACAAAGAGTAGCCCCCGATCGCCGCAACTAGAGAAAGCCCGTGTGCAGCAACGAAGACCCAATGTGGCCAAAATTAAATTAATTAATTAATTTTAAAAAGGCAATGCTTGATTAACTATCAAACAAAAATTATAGCTGCAAGTATCAGATATTCGGAAAATGGAGAAATGTGGGCGAGGATGGTGTAGGCAGGCTTCTCAGAGACAGTGAGCTATGAGCCACACCTTGAAAGACAGCCAGCGTTTGGACAGGTGAAAAGGGAGTGGAAGAAGCCAAGTGTGAGGGGGGGGGAAAGGACAACAGTGTAAGGAATGCACTGCAGTGGGACAGGCATAAGACAGTGAGTACAAGAGCCTAAGGCAGAAGACTCAGAGGGAAGCAGCCAAGTACAGCACTGGAAACAGGCTAGAAACACCCAGCGGAGGCTCACATACCAGCTCAAGGAGTTTGAACTGTATTTGCTAGACACTGTGGTATTTAAGAAGGGTGCACACAGCCCTCAGGGTACGGGTATAAGAAGAAAACTAGAACTTCTATTTATATCTATCTCAATTCTAAAAACTTTATTTTAATACATTTTCTAAATCACAAATTAGTTGAATAATAAGGTATATAATTTATAAATAAATGTTATCAGAGATAAATGCTCAATTTTACTTATGGGGTGCATGATCATAGAAGTTTAGCGACCACCGCTCTAGACCTCAGAGAATCACTGGGCTTTTTTCACAAGTAGGCAGTGAAATAGGATCTAGAGAGATTCAGTCTGTTCTTCTGGCAAAAAGGTCTGGAAAACCAAACTGAAACCAAGATAGGAAAAGCAATCAGGAGACTTTTGTGGTAGTCCAGGCACAATATAAAGGGCTTATTAGAAACAGGTGGAATGGACAAGAAGTGAGAGAAATTACAAAGGGAGAATAAACAGGGTTTTTGGTGACAGGGAATAAAGAGACAGAAATGGTTCTGAGGTTTTCAGCCTAGATGGCTGAATGAATCACAGTGATATTATTAGAGAAAGGGAGCACTGGAGAAATCCACCTGGAGATATGAATTTGAGATCAAAGCTTTAACAGGTAATACGTGAAACCATTAGGAGAAACAGGATAGACAAAAGAAATTCTCAACCTGATGGAGCCCAGAAGAGGCTTCGGTTGTTCATTAGCCAATCACCACACCTAAATACAACAGTGGCTAAGAGTCAATGCACTGAGAATGCGACACACAGACTGAAGAGGACCTCAGCCCAGAACAAGAGCCCGTGGCTCAGCTGAGAGTCCTACCTGATCTGGCTTGAGCTCTTCCCGAACGGCCTGGATGGCGTCCCGACACTCACTGAGCATGGATTCAAACAGACGCTCCTTGGTCTCTTCACTTTCAGCCTAAACAAAGGCAGAAGGCAGTAAAAAGATTTTCTTTTGAGTAAGACATAGCACTCTGACGGGAGGAAGGCATAACATCGCTTTGATTCCTCCCATTAAACACAAATACACACATCAACCAAAAAATGGCCCGAATCGGAGATCATTTCAACTGTTAATATTCTCTATCGTATATGATTTTTCTTATGGTTTTAGTCTTTATTTGTATGGAAATGAGAAATATATACATATATATAAATATAAAGTGAACATACTGAAAAAGTATCTGTATAACTGATCTAAACTGTCAGGCAACAGATGCTTTAATGTTTCCTCTATCATAGAACTTTCTACTATTCTCCTCCAACTCTTCTACCCCTGCTCCCGACCTGCACCTGGCTTCCCTAGAGGGGCCTTATGGACTAGATTTGGGGCACTGCCACCTCATACTGAGGCTCAGCACAGCAGAAGCTTCTTTTCCTTACAAATGTAACCCAACGGACTTGCACATACTGGATTTCTTTTAAGTCCAAGCAGGTGAGTAACATTACTAATCAATACCCAATCAAAAACATATTTCTCCTAAATGCCATATGAGGTTCTCCTCCTCCCGGAAATTCTGCCCTCAGATATTCCATACAGCTATGCTGAGAACATTTTTAGGGCAGATGAGGTTGACAAAGCATAGGGTGTCACCCCTCTGCCAGCCGGCTGGGATAAGGCAAAAAGTGATTCATTAACTGAATACCTGCCAAACCACATTACCATTCTAAAGAATCTGACTGAGCAGGTGGGAATGAACAAAAAGCAAAAAGGAGACGAACTTGTGTTACTTGCAGACCCACCCAGACATTAGAACATCAACATTCTCATGATTATGTTTGACTTTCCACAGAAACTATCATCCAATCTGATCTCTTGACACTCAAGTGACCTCCAAGAAAGCCCCAAAGAAAATCCACTCCTTTAAGAGATGGCTAGGAGTGGCTTAAAGAAAAACCTTTTCTTCTCTTAAGAACGCTTATGTTTTTCCTAGTTTCCAGTGTGGGAAAAAACTTCCTCGTAAATTACCCAATATAAATTGAACATACTTTTCTATTTATAAGTTACTTGACTTTCCTGTTGTTCAGTAACTTAGGAACAAATCAGGGGCACAGCTATTCTATAAACTTATAAAGGCAAACACAGCCACCATTAACTCACTGAAGCCTAGAGTAGTGCTGTCCACTAGAACTTTCTGTGATAATGATGTATCTGCACTGTCCGTTGTAGTCATCGTTAGCTACACGCGGCTGCTGAGCAATCTGACATTTTAATTAATTTAAACAGCTGTGTGTGTTCAAGTGGCTACTGTACTGGACAGTACAGCCCAGCTCTGGAGAAACACACTCACACGAAACACTGTTAATTAAGCATCTCAAGTTAGCAAGATTCTTTACAATCATTTAATCAAACTGGCCAAATTTTTCAAAGTACAGATCCTGTGTAACGGAGCAGCCGCAGAATAAGATATGCGAACAGACCTGGCACTAACCACACACATACCAGAGCCACGTCGTGAGCAGCCCGGATAAACTCCAGCATCAGTTTGATACCATGCAATCCAGCAAACAGGCCACCGACACCCTTTTAAGATGGGGGGGTTCAGCAGTCAGGGCAATGGGTGTATAAGTAAGAAAAGAGTAAATGTGGTTTTACCGGCTACATAGGATCTGTCTCCTTTCCTACAGGGAGGGAATGGCTCAAATAAAAAAATTAAAATGATGTCTAAAATGCTAAACCTCTTTAATGCCATGTATTACCTTCGTTTCCTTTGAGTAAGGAAACCTCTGCATCAAGGTACTGAACATAAGCAAATTTTCCCTCTGCTTCCAGAAAATTCTAAGATCCATTGGGAATCTTACAAAAGTCTTAAACCGCAATGAAGGAAAAAGCCTATCTGAAGGGGAGCACTTCAGTCAATTGTGTTTTCCTAATGGCAGCTGCACTGCACAGTGACGTGGAGACCACTAATCTCCGGAGCAGAACTTCTCCCGGTTCTCCCGGGCTGGACAGAATGTCTCCAAACAGGAAGCCTGAAACGTATCTTGCTACTTACCTGCTTATTCCATAAACCTATCTTGGAGGCTAAGATAATCCTGAAGGGGCAGTGGAACAAGAAACACCTCTCTATGCCTATGCAGAGGGAGGGTCCCTCAGAGTCCACATGCATATGTCTCAAGTTTGCCACTGAACCAACAAGAATGTGCTCCTAAACACAGGGGCAAACCCCCTGCATGAGAATCTGTGGTCTGCCTGGACCTTTCCCAGCTGTGCCTATGACACAGAGAAACCTGAAGCCCAGAAGTAATGTTACTCAGTCCTAATAAACAAACTCGAGATCAATTTTTATAAAACTTCAAATACTCTCGGATGTGCTTTTCCACAGCCTCAAATCACGTCTCAACGCTGACTAAAACCAGCTGCTTGTGTCCTGAGGTAGAGACCCCCAGCTCTTTAAAACAGAGCTCCCAGATGGTTTTCGCTTGTCCACAAATATTGCCGCATGGTGGTGGTGTGACTAAGAGACAACAAGGCGAGTCTGACCACATTCTCCACCAGACTCGCAGGAGAACCAAGGGGATGGGAACCAAGCCTCGCTCGGCCCAGTGAGGTCTAGTGAAAAACACATGGGACTTGAGTAGCAGAGGATACAAACCTCACTTAAAAATAGATTTTTTTTTTTTTTTTAGAGAAAAGGGGAAATGATCTCCCTTCCAGTCAAACATTAAAACATGAGCCATAGCCTGTGGATAAGAATCATGAAACCTGCAGAGACTTTAAAGCTGCCCACCCCCCACCCCACCCAAGAGCTGCCTTACACCCTCAAATCACCACCAGTGACAATTCAGGCAGGACCAAGGACTAACAAAGCAGAACAGAAATAAATTATAAAGTAAGACAATACTAAAGACATGAGGCCCTAAAGCTTGGCTAAAGGAAGGAAGGATTCTGCAGCGGGAGTTCAGCAGCTCATTAAGCCTCAGCTCCAGTTTTTGCAGTTTAATATTATCTCCCTGAATTATTTCTTCCTTGCACGCTTTTCAGTAAACTGCAGTTTTAGTATTTAAACGTCATAAAAACCTCTACAAGCAAGCAAGAAGCTGGGGCTACCAAATTCCTGAACTCCAGCTCCCAGAGGGTGGCAAACACCAACATCAACCAGGTTAGAAAACACTGCAGTGAAAAGCCCTGTCTCTCTCAGTTAGAGTGCTTGGTTTCCAGGGCAGAGAACAACTCGATACAATAAGGAGAACAGGCAAATCATCTGACAGTGGCACCAAGGAGCAAGTAGTTCTTCTGGAGATTAGCCTCAAATGGCCAAAGGGCATTTCCCACATTTAATAACCCACGGTTCATTCAATTCAATACACATTTAATCGGCCACAGTGCTAGCCCTGACATCTCAGGATTCAACTAAACTTTGACACTGCACTTAAATTACTTTATTTACTGGCTTGACGTGGTGGTATATGTCTGATATAGCACATTAGGCACGTAACTGTTTCTAATGTTTTTTTTAAAATTTTTATTGGAGTATAGTTGCTTTATAATGTTGTGTTAGTTTCTACTGTACAGCAAAGTGAAACAGCTATACATATACATATATCCCCTCTTTTTTGGATTTCCTTCCCATTTAGGTCACCACAGAGCATTGAATAGAGTTCCCTGTGCTATACAGTAGGTTCTCACTAGTTACCTATTTTATACATAGTATCAATAGTGTATATACGTCAATCCCAATCTCCCAATCCATCCCCCCGCACCCTGTTTTAATGTTAAAACCTTAATGGGATTCCTGGGATTAATACACATTTTGTTTGACCTACCAAATTATTTAAAGGTCTCTGATACTCAAGTGATCCTAATGTACGGTAAGATGCTTAAAAACCACAGATAACTGTATTCACCACAACAAGCACATTAACCAGGCACTTAAAAGATTCTACAAACATTAAAATGATAACGGAATATTGTAAACTCTATGCCAGTAAAATCAACAATTTACATTAAATTAATAAATTCCTTTAAAAAAACAAAATCCAAACTGACACAAGACACAAGATGAAACAGGAAATCCGAATAGCCCTACAACTTGTAAAGGAATAATATTTGTTTAAAACAAGCAAAACCAAATTTTAAAAACCTTCCCACAAAGAAAACTCCAGGACCAATGGTATCACTGGTGAATTATAACAAACATTTAAGGAAAAAAAATACCAGTGTTACATACTCTTTCATAAAATGAGAAGAAGGGAACATCTCCAAATTTGTTTTATTAGGTATGTATAACCCTGACACCAACCCTAAAAAAGACATTACATACAAAACAAGAAAATCATAGGCCACTCTTTCTCAGGAAAACAGATGCAAAATTCTTAAAGTATTAACAAACCAAATCCAGCAATGTATAAATAAAAAGTACAACATATTACAACCAAGTGGGTTATCCCAGATACTCAAGGTTGGCTTAAACACTGAAAATTAATCAATGTAATTCACTACGTTAACAGGCTTCAAATATTCTTCCCGCTTCAGCCTTTAAAGATTTGAAACTATCCCTATATGGTTCTTTCCAACCCTTTGATTTCATACACTCCTCAAACACACCACTGTATCTTGCGGGATAACAATTAAAAACTCATACAGAACTTCGCTGGTGGTGCAGTGGTCAAGAAACCGCCTGCTAATGCAGGCGACACGGGTTCGATCCCTGATCCAGGAAGATCCCACATGCCACGGAGCAGCTAAGCCCATGTACCACAACTACTGAGCCTGCACTCTAGAGCCTGCATGACACAACTACTGAAGCCCACACACTCTAGGGCCCATGCTCTGCAAGAGAAGCCACCGCAATGAGAAGCCGGCGCACTGCAACAAAGAGTAGACCCTGCTCGCTGCAACTAGAGAAAGTCATGGTCAGTCACCTCATCACAGGTTGTTTTCTTAAAGGTTGATTTCTTAAAAACATCTATATTTTGGGACTCCCATGGTGGTCCAGTGGGTAAGACTCCACTCTCCCAATGCAGGGGGCCTGGGTTCGATCCCTGGTTGGGGAACTAGATCCCACATGCCGCAACTAAGAAGTCCACATGATGCAACTAAAGATCCTTCATGCCACAACTAAGACACGGCACAGCCAAAATAAATAAAGAAAAATTTTTAAAAATTTATATTTTATAAATGTTAAGCATGAACAACTTTTTAAAGTTACTTAATAAATGTTATCTTTTCTTGTCCTTTGTCTGATGTATGTCTGTGGCCCCATTCCTAAGAAGTCCCTATTTTATTTGCCCCTACTGACCTCCCTTGCCCCCTATTCTATCCAGAATTTCTGCCCCACTGTCACTGCCTGATGCCTGGCACAGAACTGTAGCAGTTCTTTTCTTCCAGCATGTACCGCTTTAAAACAAGAGTTAACCCAGTTGCATAATCTAAATGGTTGCTATCAGCCCTAGTCCAGAAGAGAGACCTCTATACCCTAAATGCCAATGAAATGTTCTCAGAAAAAGTTTAGTCTTTTAGATTAATGAAAACTCAACTTTCTGGTATTGTTCTAGTCTTCTGTCTTTCAAGGAAATAAAGGGTAAATAAGAGGCAATATGTAATACAGACAAAAGGCACAAAGAAATCCTTCAGTTGTTGAAAGCTGTCCCCAACCCAAAGGAGCCATTTTGGAACAAGTCACTGAAAGGTTTGGATGCTTAAGACAACTCATCAGCACAACTAAGAAAGCACCTCATACAAATATCACTCCGGGTGCAGTAGCTTGCTGTGAAGTCTCACGAAATGCCACTGGTCCCTGCTGAGGCTGGAGACACAGGGAGCAGCCTGGTTTTTTCTCAGACGTTCTTCACCTAATATGGAGAAGGAGCTCTAAAAAAATGCCTCAATCACTGCCTACTTCATACAAACCAAGATCACCAGGATCTCTCATCTTTTGGAACTCACTTGGTTGTGCACACCCACAAACAGGTAAGAATTATCTCAGCAGGAGCATCAGGTAGTATGGCTTTGCATGAATACTGCATATATACCACACATAAAACAAGATGTTCTGGTTTAGCTGTCTTTAAAAGGCCCAGGAACAAGACGTGGCCCTTTAGGGCTAGAAGGCTAGGACAAGAGGTCAGACAGACACAAGGGACATAACAGTCATGCTGCTGCACCACCTGCTGGGCTGAATGTAACCCCTGACTTTAAGCAGACCCTTGTTGCTCCCATTTTTACTGAAGGCTGTCACTGTCAATTTCTTTGCCCTCCAAACTAAGAACTCCTTGATAAACTCAGCTTTCAAAATAATTTTATTCAAGAGGGTACATCTTGAGACTGTTACCAAATCCCAAGCAGCAACAAAACACTACATGTTAAACACACAAGGACAAGCTCCAGACACACACAGAAGAGAACAGAATAGGTCCTTGCTCCTTACCTGGGCGATGGCTGACTCATTGTCGGCCAATCCCAGTAAAAAGATCCTCACTTTGTCGATCTTCACCGGGACCGTTCTGCCTCTCCATTCCACTTCACTCATGGTGGCTGCCTGCTTGGCTCGAGTCTGAGTGATCAAGGCCTGGAAGGTAGTTTTAAAAAGTTAAAGCTTTAACTGTGGATATGAGTGATCAAGGTGAAAATCAGCAGAAACTATCATTTGTCTCTTTCTAAAACTAACATATCACAGTTTATAGAGTATATACAAATTTCTATTTAAATTCCTCCCTGGCATATTTCTTAGCTTACAGAAACTCCAATATTAAAAGGACACGACAGAAGGCTAACGAGCAACACTAAGTTTTGGCAAGAGTGTAAGGAGAAAAGCATCGCAAGCAGAAATGTAAATTAGTAGAAACTTACTAAAAGTATTTGTCAATATGTATCAAAAGCTTCCAAAACATTCAATTCCACTTTTACAAATTTATCCTAAGGAAATAACTAAGAATGTATACAAAAACTGGGGACACAGATATTCATGGTAATACCAGTTACCACTTTTAAACAATCAACAGTAATGAGTGGTCAAATAAAACATGTACCACAATGGAATACCATGCGGTCATCAAAAGATGCATGGAAATGTATTTACTGAAGTGGAAAAATGCATGTGACATTAAATTTAAGAAGCACGTTACTAAACAGTGTATACTGAGATTCTATTTTTAAAACATATGCCTTTTTCTCTACATATACAAGTTTGCAGGACTTCCCTGGTGGAGCAGTGGTTAAGAATTTGCCTGCCAATGCAGGGGACATGGGTTCGAGCCCTAGTCCGGGAAGATCCCACATGCTGTGGAGCAACTAAGCCCGTGCCCCACAACTACTGAGCCGGCGCTCTAGAGCCCACGAGCCACAACTACTGAAGGCAGCACGACTAGAGCCCGTGCTCCGCAACCAGAGAAGCCACGCAGTGAGAAGCCTGCGCACTAGTGAAGAGTAGCCTCTGCTCGCCGCAACTAGAGAAAGCCCGCATGCAGTAGTGAAGACCCAAAGCAGCCATAAATAAATAAATAAATATTTAAAAAAAGTTTGCAAGATATTCATCATATCATACCACCTCTGGGTGGTAACCCACATGATTCTTTTTTTTTTAATTAATTAATTTTATTTTTTATTTTTGGCTGTGTTGGGTCTTTGTTGCTGTGGTGGTGAACAGGGGCTACTGTTCATTGTGGTGCACAGGCTTCTCATTGCAATGACTTCTCTTGTTGCGGAGCACGGGCTCTAGGCGTGTGGGCCTCAGCAGCTGCGGCATGCGGGCTCCAGAGCACAGGCTCGGCAGTTATGGCACACAGGCTTAGTTGCTCCGCAGCATGTGGGAGCTTCCCAGACCAGGGCTCGAACCCACGTCCCCTGCACTGGCAGAAGGATTCTCAACCACTGCACCACAAGGGAAGCCCCTAAATGATTCTATTTTTTCCCCCCAATCTTTCCCAGTCTTTTATATTTCCTACTTTTTCTATGAGTACCAAATTAAGAAAGTTGAACACTTTAAAATATTAAGTGAAAATAGTTTTTGCTAAAAATAGATATAAATATGCATATATTGACAGCAATTATCCTCGGATGATGGGATTATGGGTTACTTCTTTTACTGGACTTTTTTCAAACCAAAGACTTTTCACAAAAATGTGCATACTAGATTACCTCCAATTTTTCAGCCAGGAGACCCTCAGTGCCCCCAGACCTCAATCTCATCTGCATGAGTTCATTGATAGCTGACTGGTCCCCTGAGAAAAAGAGAGATATTGAGTGGAAAATCCTCGAGGGAGTTGGGTGTTCCCTCAAGAACCACTAGATTCAACTCCAAGCTCTTCTCCCTCCATAAGCACGTTTCAAGGCCTCCCAAGTCCTTTCATAAAGCTCTTGGTGAGTAAAGAAGATGGCAGGGCCAAAACCGAAGCAATGGAATTCCCTTCCGGATTTCGAGCAGGGCTAACTCCGACAATTCTACTTTTTTCATCAACCAAAACCCACACCAAATATGGAAGCAAGGGAAAGGGAAGAAAGTTAAAGAAATTCTCTAGGCTCTCTGAGATGAACTACCACCAAGCCACCTGTCGATGCCCCATGCAGCCCGCTCACCAATGTTATATGCACAGTAGCGGATGTTGGGCGAGATCTCCTCCACACGCTGGTTGTACAGCACAGCCTGCTCTTCTGTGAAAGCGCTGGCCAGCTTCTCATAGATAGTCCTGCGAGGAAAGAAACATCACGGCTCACAGCAGCCTCACTTTAAGAAAATAAACTCACAAGGAACACAGACCAACTACCAGAACTTGCATGTTCTGAGGCTGAAAGAGAAGAATCAACATTTCTAAAGAGAAGAAAAAAAGAAAGAAATTGTAATAACTTTCACAGAAACAAGCACTAGCTGATCTGCAGCTTGAATGTGACTATCATCAGAACCGGTCGCAGCCTTTGGCCCAGAGGACTCACTTGCATTTGTTAAAAGCCTCGATGGCAGCTTTCCATTCTTGATGTTCAAACCGCAGCATTCCTGAGAGGTAAGCTGTGTAAGCCTGTAAGGTGATGGGAAAGAGAAACTGCGTCAACACCCGACAACCAGACAGCCCAACCGCCTCTACTTGCTTCGAACTTTGATATCAAGAATACAGAGATATTCAGGTTGATTCTAAAAGAAAAAAATTTATTTCACTAATAAAATGTGATACACAGGTAATTTTATGATTCATTTTACTTCCTAGGAAAGAACTTCAAAATAAAGAAAATTTGTTCCCTTCATTTTATTTAACAACCCACTTCTGGGCTATAACATAAGCATTAAAAGTTGAAATATCTTTCATCTCTTTTCAAATATTCATTAAGAAAAAAGTTCTTATTTTGTGAATTTCCCAGATACAAGTTCTCCATGCACGTATCAAAAGAAGCATGGGCTTTCTTAAAAGTCAGAGCTAATTGTTAAAAACCAAGAGCTCAAAAACAAAAACAAGAGCCAACTTCACCTTTTAAAAGCAAGATTAGGTTTTTTCCTCTCCTGACTACAAACATATAATGTAAGAAACTCTGTTCTGTTTACGTCTCTAAGCTCCACAATAAAGCAAAGCTGATGTTGAGACACTAACCTGAGCCTCCAACTTGGTCTTGGCGTCCACACGATTGCTCTCACACAAGCGTTCCAACTCCTCCGCATGCTTCACAGCTTTGCGTAGGCGAGATAACAAGTGGAACCGTTTTCGGGGTTCAGTGTTGGCTTCCTGTTTGAGCTGCATGGCATAGCTCCAGGCTCTCTCAGCATCCATCAGAACCAGAAGCAAATATCTAAACCAGAGACAGAAGGGGCCAACTGAACAGCAAAGGCCAGGAGCACCAGACTCAGATATTCTCTGACGTGCAATCTTTGGCCTCTCAACTTTTCCCTATGCTCTGCCTTGCTCTCCTCCTCAGAGCTGCTCTTCAGTATCAACCATGGCTCCCAAATCAGCATCTCTGATAGGTTTCTAACCACCTATCAGACACATCTCATTGAAAAGCCTGCTATTGCCTCAAACTTGGCAAACCCAGACTTACCCCTCCCAAATTTAACAAATAGAGGCAGTCTAGGCACATAATCTGGCCTCATCTTTGAATCATAGCTCCTTCATCCCAACTCAGTTAGAAACCAAGTCCTTGAGAAGCAGTGTATACATACATATATATGCGTGTGTGTGTATTTTTTTAAACTGAAGTATAGCTGACTTAAAATATCGTATTAGTTTCAGGTGTACCACACAGAGATCCGATATTTCTATATATTATGAAATGATCGCCACAGGAAGTCTAGTCACCATCTGTCACCATACAAAGGTATTACTGTATTATTGACTATATTCCCTATGTTGTGCATTATATATCCCTGCGACTCTACTGTATAACTGAAAGTTTGTACTTCTTAATCCCCTTCCCCTATTTCACCCACCCCTTCCCACTTCTCTCCCCTCTGGCAGCCACCAGTCTTTTTGTTTGTTCATTTGTTTTTTAGATTCCACATATAAGTGAGATCATACAGCATTTGTCTTCCTCTAATTTCACTTAGCATAATACTCTCTACGTCTATCCATGTTGTCGCAAATGGCAAGATTTCATTCTTTTTTATGGCTGAGTCACATATATGTAACCTGATCTTGCTTTTAAAAGATGAAGTTGGCATCCCTTGTTTTTGTTTCTGAGCTCTGGTTTAAATATACATATAAATATAGATATAGACATAGATTTAGATATAAAACCTTCTTTATCTGTTATCCTTCAGTGGACACTTAGGCTGCTTCCACATCTTAGCTATTGTAAACAATGCTACACAATAAACGCTGGCGTGCATGTATCTTTTTTAATTCGTGTTTTGGGGAGTTTTTTTCAGATAAATACCCAGAAGTGGAATTGCTGAGTCATATAGTTCTATTTTTAATTTTCGGAGGAACCTCTGTACTGTTTTCCATAGTGACCGCACCAATTTACACTCCCACCAACAGTGCACGAGGGCTCCCTTCTCTCCACATCCTCACCAACACTTGTTATTTCTTGTCTTTTTGATAACAGCTATTCCGACAGGTGCGAGGTGATATCTCATCGTGGTTCTGATTTGCACTTCCCTGACAACTAGTGATGTGGAGCATCTTTTCAGGTGCCTGATGGCCATCTATATAACTTCCTTGGAAAAATTTCTATTCAGATCCTCTGCCCATTTTTTAATCAAATTGTTTGTTTTTTTGATATTGAGTTATATGAGTTCTTTATATATTTTGGATATTAACCCCTCATCGGATATGTCATTTGGAAATATCTCCCCCCATTTAATAGGTTGCCTGTTCATTTTGTTGATGGTTTCTTTCGCTGTGCAAAGAGAGGCAGTATACTGAAGTGGTTAAGAGCCTGGATTGGAATCTCAGTGCCACCACTGTATGACTTTGGGCAAAATACTAACCCTTTCTGTGCTTCACTCTCCCATGCAATAATACATATAACACACTTAGACCAGAGCCTGGCACTTACTAATGCTATATAAGTTGGCTACTTCATTGTTATTATGGTGAATCTTTCTTTAAACTACTGCCTTGATTAATCTTCCTTTAACTGTAGCTTAGCCTGGTCTCACTGTTATAACAGACTCTTCCTAACTCGATCTCATTGGATTTAATCAATCCATCCTGCTTCATCCCATCATGCTCTAGTTTTCTGACTGTGTCTCATACACCAAGCTCCGAGCCTCTTTGCTGCCTGAGCAGTAGCTAACAACTGCCCAGAGCATTACATTTCCTACACTGCATTCAAAGACATCATGGCATGCTGTTTCCCTGAACACAGAATGTCTTTTCCTCTCACAAACCCTTAAAGGTCCAGCCTCCTCCATGCAGGCTTCCTGGCTTCCCCATCAAGAACCCCCAAACTAACTTCTCCCTTCCAAGACTTCAGAATTCTTATGAGTAAATTACACACAATATAGCAGTTTTGCTATCTTGTAGTGTTCCCTGTTCTGTACTCAACCAATATCTCTCAACAATATCAGAGTCAATGAGGTTCAATAACTATGCCTCCCCAACTCTTCTACATCCAATATGGTGTCTAACTCAGTTCTGGCCACGTACCGGACCAGGGGGCAGCAAACTTTTTTCATAAAGGGCCCAACAGTAAGTATTTTAGGCTTTATAGGCCCTATGGTCTCTGTCACAACTACTCTGCTACTGTAGCACAAAAGCAGCTGTAAGCAATATCTAAATAAATGGTGTGGCTGTGTTCCAACTTTACTTACAATAAACAGGTGGCAGGAAGACCATTTTGGCTCACAGGTCAAAGTCTGAGGAACTGACCCATAGACTTTTAATACATATTGCTTTCATAGAGTAATCCTGCCATGTTAAGCATGAATGCCTTGAGCACTGAAATACAAAACTCTTCTGTAATAATTTACACATGTCCAGATTTCACTTAAGACATAATGATTTAAGTAAGTACTCAGACATTGAGATTTGCGTTCTAGAAACCTTACCTAATAACCAGTTAGAGTCTAATCGCTGACTTCAACATCTGCCATTCTACCATAGCTCCTGAACAAGTTAGAGAGTCTCTCTGAGGCTCAGTCTCCTCATTTTATAACACAGGAGTAGTAAAGATGTCTATCCCACAGGATCACGTGAAATAACTAAGAGTCTGACACAACACCTGTCACGCTGTAATTGTTCAATAAATGTATTAGCAAGATGCATTCAGCACTTAGCACTGGGCAGTCAATACCTGTTATCAGTCAGAAGATCTTCAGTTACTTTTTTCCCTGTGAATTTGTGTCTGTTCCCCATCTTGAAGTTGAGTGTTTTCCGAAGACGTCTTTGTCTACGGGAACAGTAGCCTCTGTAGGAAACCACAACCAAAAATCATTCGGCCAAGCTGATAATACTTTCAATAGTAAATTCTACAATAAGGTAAGGTCAAAAGTTCAGGGTATTCTACTATATGGTTGCTATAGATACCACCATCCTCTTGCAAACATTTATTGAATGGAAAATTGCAAGCAATATGACTGGTATCACAGAAAACATGAAGAGACAAGGACACAGTACCCTTTCTCAAAGAACCCATACTCTAGTTGGAGAGAATCATGCAGATAGAATGGCAACCAAAAAAAACAAGGCCAATGTCAAATTGAATGTATAGGACACAAGTAATCATTCTCTTCTTGTTAACCCACTTTGCTGGAGTGGACTTATGGTGGGTTTCGAAAGAATGAGTAGGATTCTGATGGATGTAAAAGGGAAGAAGGGGCATCCTGAGGGAGACTGTGATGACAATGAAGACGTGGAGAAAGAAACTGCAAGCATATTTGAAGAAAAATGAGGAGGTTAATTAGGATATAAATAAGAAAACTATAGACATCACCTCTATGCCAAGCCTCTCTCTTCTGTACTCATGCAACTTTTTATTCTTACTTCTACTACAATATGAGCGCATTATATTATGTTCTTAATATGTCTATCTCACTAACATAAACTCCTTTAGTGCAAAGATGATTTTATTTTCAAGTTTCCCCCAATGTCATAGCACAGTGCCTAACATACAGATGTGCAGTAAATGTATTTTGACTAAATTGTGTAAAAGTACATGTAAAATTTTACCACCCTTAATCAAATAATATAGCACAAAATTTACAATGCAAAATGATATTAAATGGTACTTCAAAATCTCAGTCTTAAAGCTACCAGAGCGGACTTCCCTGGTGGCGCAGAGGTTAAGAATCCGCCTCCCAATTCAGGGCACACGGGTTCGAGCCCTGGTCCGGGAAGATCCCACATGCCGCGGAGCAACAAAGCCCGTGCACCACAACCACTGAGCCTGCAGTCTAGAGCTCATGAGCCACAACTACTGAGCCCACATGCTGCAACTACTGAAGCCTGCGTGACTAGAGCCCGTGCTCTGCAACAAGAGAAGCCACCGCAATGAGAAGCCCGCGCACCACAATGCAGAGTAGCCCCCGCTCGCTGCAACCAGAGAAAGCCCGAGTGCAGCAACAAAGACCCAACACAGCCAAAAATAAATAAATAAATTTATTAAAATAAAAAAGCTACCAGAGCACAAGTTATTAAAAAGAAGTAATAGTCTGACCGAATCTATGAACTAGATCTTTTCCCTCGATTCATAATTATGCTTTAATTATCACTTACCCTTTCACATAAAAATCAAATGGGACACTCACACATTATGAGTAGAAATATAAATCGGTAAAAATTTTCCGGCAATATGGATACATTTATCAAGATCCTTAAAAATGTTCACACTCCCTGAACTGACTGTCTATTTCTATACTACTCTATGCTAAAGAAATGATCAGAAATACAAAGAGGTATGAACAGAGATTCACGGGAACAATATTTTTAAACCTACAAAACTGGCTACGATATAAATAACCAACTTGGGGGAATAGGTAAATAAATTATGGTAGGCCTATATATTGAGTTATAATGCAACTAATAAAAATCACGTGTATGGAACATTTTTATAGGCATGGAGAAATACATACCATATAACGTTAGGCAAAAAAGCGGAATACAAAGTTGTATATACGATATGAGCAAACATGAAAATAATGCATAGAAAGAGACTAGGAGAACAAAAATACTACTTGGTAGGCACATACATACAAATATATTTATGTACTAAAAACGTACTAAAAGGTACACATCAAAGTCATTTTTATGTTATGAATATTTTACCACCAAAAAATCTAATTAAAAATGTAACACTGAAAACAATTAATAATAACTAGAAAAAACAAAAACAAAAATCGGAGTCAACCACTAGCCATTCAGTTGGGGAACAAAAGCAGACTGCGATTCATCCCTGCAATGGAATACTACTGAGCAGTATCTGTTAGGTGAGAGAATCTAGACACAAAAGGCTATGTTCTGAAAAAAGCAAAACTATAACAATGGAAATCAGAACAGTGATTGCCAACAGCTGGAATGTAACCCAGATCCTACAATACGGTTAAGTTTAAAAAAAAAAAAGATTACCATAACTATTATTTTCAGCAGAAGCCTCCAATGTTATCTGCAATACTGTGAGACAAAATGGATAAAAAGATTGGCTCCTTTTAAATTTGAAAATTAAGCATCTTCTTGAGAACTCAATACAAGTTAAGAACTAGACTTTCTAGGTATACTTTCTGGTACAGCAGAGTAAGTAGGATAGTAAAAAAGCAAACCAAATTTGAAAATTCCACAGAGACTTGTACATATCTTGCGCACGATACTAACCTGTACCTCTGAAAATCTCCATGCCGTAAACCATGCTGCTGCTGGGATTCCTTAATAATCTGAAGAACTAGAGCCAAGATTAAGGAAAAGCTTACAGTGCCAAGAATCCAAATAACTCAAAACATTCATCTATATTAGTACTATTGGTCTACATCTGTATCAAATCACAGCACATTAAACATTTCTGAAATACTTAGTACATTAGTGAAATCTCTGGTAAGCATTTTCAATAGCTCTCTTATCATAGGACAGGACCAGGGCTAAGCATGTAGAAAAGTTGACTGCCTGAACTGTTACTACTTTCAAACTAAAAAAGGAGGGCATCATTAGCCATTGAGGATTAATGAGACCCAACAGCTAAAGCTGCTGGATTCTAAATACTGACTACATCTGGGGTGGTTCCCAGTGATTTACACCTGGACCCAATGTTTTACTCATTTTAGCAGATTCAGGTTATAAATGACGTGTACTACTCCTCTATTTGCATAACCTCCTACATCTGCCAAATCTGACTGTCCTTAACAGCTGTGATGCTGCATGTGCCTATGGTGAGCACATGCCAACCAAACCAGACCACAGTTTGCATTAAAATACTAGTTTTTCTTTTTTTTAAAAAAAAGCCTTGAGCAAACTCTCCTTTTTAAGAACCTTAAAATATTTTAAGATTATGTCCCAAACTTCAGGAAGTCCAACGACCTTTGTCTACAATTTTAGTTTTCTTTTAAAGTTTCCTCAATGCTTCTTTACAGATGTATTTTAAAACACTGAACAATAAAAGGGCTATTTCAATAACTAAAAAGAGACAAACATATATAAGGTGTGCAGTGAAATCAAGGCGTTCTAACATCCATTTGAAAGGATACCGCCAGTTCAAAAAGTAAAACTTCAATCTCCTGAAAACTTCACTATATTAAGATGTCAAGCTAAATGTATTATTTCAGAAATTCACCTACATTTTCTCCACTACTTATTCATTTCAAAAAGCCACAAACTAATGTCATCAACACTCAACTGTGGTACACTCTGATGAAAACTAGAAACCGATTCATCTGAATGACTCTCAACAAGATAAAAGGTCTACAGACCTATTAAGAAACCTATACAAGTAATGTTAACAACCTACAATGATTTATATTCAAAATGGGCAATAAGCTTTCCCTTACAACACGTAACTTTTGCCTCCATTTCCAAAGCATCAAACTGTAATTTTTATTATGCATTCCCCGACAGCTGTCAGACAGAAGTATTAGGCCAAAAGGTCAAGACTGCAGTTTCCTCTCCCCAGTTCAGTGGCCCCAGTTGCCAAGGCAGTAGTTCATCAGAGTGGCCAGTGTCAGCCCCATCACCAGCCCTCCAACTGGGCAACTGCGGGTAAACTGAAGAAAACTGCCCAATATTCCGGTGCCGCTTGAAAGAAGAGGAGGTTCCCCAGACTGGAAGACAAAGAAGATGCGAGGAAAGGCCAGTCGAAAACCAGACCCTGAAACTCTGAAGTGCCAAAAAGTAGAAGCGAGAGAAACTGCAACCTTCGGCCTCTCCTGCCCAGGTCGTGCCGCAACCCGCCGCCTCTCCCGCCCCCGGCCCGCCAGATCGACACGTAGTCATTGCGAGTTAGGCCCGATTACTGTAGGATACTCTCCAAACTCAGGCTATCTCCGAATTCTTTGTTTGCCTTCGATCCAGCTGAAGGCCGTTCGTTTTCCTTATTTTCCTCTCCTCCGGCACCGCGTCCACCACCGCTACCGCCGCTGCTGCTACCACCGCCGCCTGCAGGAACCTGTTTCTCAGCAGCCATCTTGCCCCTGCGCCGCAGAGCAGGACGGGATAGAGAAGGCGGGACGACCGGGGAGAGAGAGAGAGAGAGCGGAGCCGGCTCGGATGGGCTGACGGGATACCGGCGGATTCCGCTGCCGACGGCCCTGCCCGCAGGCAGCGGCCACTTGTTGGAGTGCGCCTGCGCGTGGACTAGGCTTCCGGGTCTCAAACGGTGGTGGGCTAGGCTGAGGGCCCGGAAGCTCGCGGACGCCGTAACTGCTGAGGTCTCCTGGGGGCAATCCTACTTCGCATCCACCAAGGGTGGAGGATCCGGAGATGTCCCCCTCCCACACCTCCTGCATCCCTGCACAGGGGATCCGGCTCACGTCCCGCACACAGAGAGCGGGTGCAGTTGGCTAAGACCTTTGGATTTCGGAGTGTCTACCTCCCCGGGGGCTCCGGAGATGGGGTTCCCACCGTACGCAACGAAACACCACGCCTGGGAGGAACCGCCTCTGTCTGCGCTTTCCTTTGGAGCCGACCATAGTGCAGGGACTTTCCCTAATGGATGGGGATCGGTGCCTTTCCCTGGACTTCCGGTCGAGCAGTCCGCGGAGTGAGAAGTGCTGAAGCGAGGGATACCATGAATCTTTCCTCTGCAATATGGCACTGCGAGCTCTGGAGTCTGATCTCTGCAGCTCCAATTCTGCCTCTGCCATTACTGGTTGGGAGATGTTGGGCAAATAATCTCCCTCATAAACCTTTTCCCTCATCTGTAAATGGGGATAACCAATTAGGGTGGTTATGAAGACTAAATTAAATGGTGTATTTTTAAAGTAAGTCTGCACTAATCATTAGGGAAATGCAAATCAAAACCACAATGAGGGATCACCTCACACCCATTAAGGTGGCTACTATTAAAAGGACAATAATAACAGAACATAACATGTATTGGTGGGGATGTGGAGAAGTTGTAACCTTGGTGCACTTTCGGTGCAAATATAAAATGGTACATCCACAGTGGAAGACAAAAGAATTGCCATATGATCCAGCAATTTCACTTCTGGGTATATATCCAAAAGAATTGAAAGCAGGGTCTTGAAGAGTTATTTGTACACCCACGTTTATAGTAGCATTATTCACAATAGCCAAGAGATGGAAGCAACCCAGCGGCCCTCAGGGATAAGCAAAATATGGTCTGTCCATACAATGGAATATTATTCAGCCTTAAAAGGGAAGGAAATTCTGACACATGCTACAACATGATTGAAGCTTGGAAATATTGTGCTAAGTAAGCCAGTCGTGAAAAGATATGGTATGATTCCACTCATATAAGGTATCTAGTGTAGTCAAATTCATAGAAAGTAGAATGATTGGTTGCTGGGGGCTAAAGGCAGGGGAAATGGAGAGTTATTGTTTAATGGGTATAGACTGTCAGTTTTGCAAGATCAAAAAGTTCTCGAGATTGGTTGCACACCAATGTGAATATACTTAACACTACTGAACTATACACTTAAAATGTTTAAGGTGGCAAACTGTGTTTTGTATATTTTACCAAAAATTAAAAATAATTTTTAAAAAAGTAAGTCTCCCAAATGTCTATCAACAAGTGAATTTGATAAACAAAATGTGATTATCATACAATGGAATATTATTTGGCCATAAAAAGGAATGAAGTACTGATACATGCTACATTGTGGATGAATCTTGAAATCATTAGGCTAAGTGAAAGAAGGTATACACAGAAGGCCACATATTGTATGATTCCATTTATATAAAATGTCCAGAATAGGCAAATCTATAGAGACAAAGAGTGGTTGTGTAGGGCTAGGGGTGGGAGGCAGGAACAAAAACATCCTAAAATTGATTGTGGTGATGGTTGCACAACTCTGTGAATATATTAAGAAACAAATGAACATTTTATATGGGTAAATTGTATGGTATGTGAATTATATTTCAATAAAGCTTTTTTTAAAAAAGTAAGTCAGATGATGTTAGTCCTCTAGTCAAAACTCTGCAATGGCTCCGCTTTTTAGTCAGATTAGAAGACTTCCTTGCAAGGGAAAAAAGTCCTACATGCTATGCCTCTCACCTTCTCGCGTGCCAATCTCCTTCTTGTTCATTCAGCTCAAGCCATACCACGCTCCTTGCTTAGGGACACGGGCACACTCCTGCTTTAGGGCCTTTGCGCTGGCTGTTCTATCTGGAATGCACTTCCCTTGGCTATCTGCTAGGCTAGCTCCTTCAACTCTTTGCTCAAATGTCACCTTCCTAATGAGGTCTGCTTGACCACCCCATTTTAAATTGCACCATCACCACCACTCCAGTACTCTCAATTCCCTCACCGTGATTTACTTTTCCTGCAAGTACTTGACTTGTAATTGATTAATAACTTGAGTTATATTTGTCTCTTCCCTGCTAGAAAGGAAGCTCATGAAGGGCCTTGGTCTTTGTAGAGCTCACTGGTAAATCCCAAGGACCTAGAACAGTGCCTGGAAAGGAGTAGGTGCTTTATAAACGTGTATTCAATAAATGAATGGCAAGCATCTCAGAAACATGAATGGTCATTATCTTCCTATTCAGTGAATAAGCAGGCAGGGCAGAGGTGTGAATGAGGCTTCCTTACCAAGAGGAGCAGGTAGCTGGGCTCCTGAGGCTGAGATCCTGGAGGGGAAAGTGGAAAAAGAATGTTTTTGACTAGGACTCAAGGAACAGGGCAAGGAAAGGGGAAGCAGAGGTCAAGCCACAGAAGGTAGTGATGTTCAAACCCAGTTTTAAAACTATATAGAAACAGTGATGATTCTGGGTCACGGGTGTTTGATGCCTAGTATGTCAAAATCAGAAACAAATATTTAAGTTGTTTTTTGCAACCTAAACACCCTCCTGGCTATCTAGGAAAATGCTCCTGATGCATGGTCCTCTGCTGTTTTGTATTTCCTTTAAGTTTCCCCTTGCTGGATATCTGAATAGGGTGAGGAGAAAAAGAAGAAGAGTTGGATTCATCCAGATTCTACCAACTGGCCTCAGGTCTCTCACACACGTCATTCCATTCTCACCAGAGCCCTCTGAGAAGGTGTTATTAGCCCATATTGTAATATTGAGGAAACCGAGCCACGGCGCCAGGAACAGAGCCTGACACACAGCAGATGCTCAATAAATTTTTACCGGACTGAATTGGAGGGGGAGACGCTCAGTGAGGGAGAGAAGGGAATGAAATCCTTCCACCATCCCTACCGCTGTTCCTGGGAATTAGAAGTGGGAAGAGGCGTGGGGCACACGGCAGGGCCGTCCCACTCGCCAGTTCTGGAAAACGGCAGCACTCTCATCCGCCTCCGCCCTTCATCACTCCCACCCCACGCTTTAGGGCCCACCTGCAACTCTCTCGAGGACGCTCCCCAGCCTGCCCCAGGAGGTCTGGCGCGCCCGCCAGGCTGCAGGGAAGTGCCGAGGCGCACGGGGTAGCGGGCGAGCGCTCCCGGCAGGCGGTCCCTCCACCACTCCGGCGTCTGCCCCGGAGGTCGGTTCGCTGCTCAGCCCGGCACAGCCCGGAGTCGGAGGCTGGAGCGCGCCGACGCCGGAGGGCCGAGGAACAGACACTGGCGCGGCCCTCCGCCCCAAGGGTGGGCAGCCTGTGCCTTGGCCGGGGCGCGCCGAGGCCACTGGACAGTCCTTCCCCCAGCGCGGCCGGCCGCCAGGGGGAACACCCCACCCTTCGGCTGCTCGCTCCTTCCCCTGCCCCCAGCGCACCCGCTTCTCCTGCCCCAGCCTCAGCGAGACTCACTCCGTCCGCAGCTCCACCGAATCGCTCTGGGCGCTGCAGCGGCTGAAAACCGCCGGAGCTGCGCGCTCGCCAGGACGCAGACGGCTGCAGAAGTCGGGGCAGCCCCGGTGCAGCGGCACTATGAATGGCTCGGGTGGCCTGAACACCGAGGACACGAACGAGGCGGGCGGCCGGGGTAGCTGGCAGCCTCATCGTTCCCATGCTATTTGCGCTCATCTTCCTCGTGGGCACCATAGGCAACTCACTGGTGCTGGCCGTGCTGCTTCGTGGTGGCCAGGCGGTCAACACCACCAACCTGTTCATCCTCAACCTGGGCGTGGCCGACTTGTGTTTCATCGTGTGCTGCGTGCCCTTCCAGGCCACCATCTACACCCTGGACGACTGGGTGTTCGTCTCGCTGCTCTGCAAGGCGGTGCACTTCCTCATCTTCCTCACCATGCATGCCAGCAGCTTCACACTGGCTGCCGTCTCCCTGGACAGGTGAGCTGGCAGGCAGGCTGTGGCTGGAGAAGGGGGCTGGACTTGAGGGTCAAGGAGGGATGTGTGGAAAGTAGAAAAGAACACTAGGAAGGCAAGGGAAGCAGGAAGGAGTGAAAGACAAGCAGGCGTGTAAGAGGAAAAAGAAGAATAAGAATGGGGGACCTCCGTGTCTCTCTGTTAGGTACATCCTCAGGAGCTTCAGGCTGGAGACCTCAGCTCTCCAGCGCCGCTGACATCTGACAAAGCACAACGTTTCTGGGTGCAAAGGGTTTTCCCCCGTGCTGGGTCTCCTTTGAAGCTCGACGCCCCTGGGAGGCTGGGATGGGAGGGATTACTGTGGCCAATTTACAGACCAAACCGAGTTTGTAAGTGATTTGCTCAGAGTTGCCCATCCAGTAATCCTGTGCGTGAAGCCACTGGCCTGTCTCCTGGCGTCAAACTCGGGCGCCTCCACCTCACTGGCCTCCAAGCCACAGTTTGCTCCGCACAGCCGACTCTGGTGCGGACTGCAGAATTTGGGTCCTTCGTGAGGGCCCATGCCAAACTCCGAGCAAGCATGGCCGAGGCTCCCTAGCTCGGTCCCACAACCTGACCAACAGGCCCGGGGGCAAGGGCAGGAGAGGAGCGGGCCCAAGGGTCCCCCTGGAAGCTGAAGCTTGAAAGGACACCTGGGGGATTCCTAGGGAGGGAATCCTGGTATCTCCCCGGCCCCCTCCGTCCCCACGTCCTCCCAACCTTCCCTGGACAGGCAGCGAGGTGAGGCCACATTCCCCATATACCTCCCAGTTCCACTGAATGCCAAGTGTGTTGGTTCCAAGAAGAGAGCACTGATGGGACCCATAGAACGTCGGCTTCTCTAAAGAATTCCCTCGCGGTACCTTGCCTGACAGTGTCTCCAGGCTGTCTCCTAGGGCCTCAAGGCGCCTGGGTCCTACCTCTCCGGGCACCGTCACTGGTGGGTAATCACAGCCTGCCGGAGCCCCAAAGTCGGTTTACTCTTCGGGGTGCCCTCCCGGGTGGAATCCGATTGTGGTCGTAGTCTCAGGAAGAGCAGATGAGTGGCCTTTCCTGCTGCCGGGTCCCGCCCCACGTGTAGGCGCGGCTGAGGGTGTCCGGGATGCTCTGTGTCGCCCTCCGGGCTTGTGCGGTATTACCGTGCGCTAGAGACATTCCTCGACAGTGAGCGTGGGGCTCGAGGTGGAGGGGTCCGGCCCTGCCTCCGCGAATCCGCCGGGACACCAGACGTCTCCCTTTCTGGCCCGACCCGCAGGTATCTGGCCATCCGCTACCCGCTGCACTCCCGCGAGCTGCGCACGCTTCGCAACGCCTTGGCGGTCATCGGGCTCATCTGGGGGCTGTCGCTGCTCTTTTCCGGGCCGTACCTGAGTTACTACCGCCAGTCACGGTTAGCCAACCTGACCGTGTGCCGCCCGGCGTGGAGCGCGCCTCGCCGCCGCGCCATGGACCTCTGCACCTTTGTCTTCAGCTACCTGCTGCCCGTGCTGGTGCTCGGCCTGACCTACGCGCGCACCCTGCGCTACCTCTGGCGAGCCGTCGACCCGGTGGCCGCCGGCTCGGGCGCCCGGCGCGCCAAGCGCAAGTTGACGCGTATGATCATCATCGTGGCCGCGCTCTTCTGCCTCTGTTGGATGCCTCACCACGCGCTTATCCTCTGCGTGTGGTTCGGCCGCTTCCCGCTTACGCGCGCTACCTACGCGCTGCGTATCCTCTCGCACCTCGTCTCCTACTCCAACTCCTGCGTCAATCTTATCGTTTACGCTCTCGTCTCCAAGCACTTCCGCAAGGGCTTCCGCAAGATCTGCGCGGGCCTGTTGCGCCGCGCCCCGCGCAGAGCCTCCGGCCGCGTGTGCGTCGCGGCCCAGGGCACCCACAGCGGCAGCGTGCTGGAGCGCGAGTCCACCGACGTAACGCACGTGAGCGAGGCAGCCGGGCCCTCTGCTCCTGCGCCGGCGCCTCTTAGCTGCCAGTCCTCCAGCTCGGTTCCCAGCCTGTCCTGGCGGGACCAAAAGGCTCCCAAAGCCACCTTGACAGTTAATGTGACCCGAAGGCACTTAGGGAGTACACTTGGGTGTTGAAAGATTGGAGTCAGAGGTCGGGGGATCGTGGAGGGAGTTTCATCTGTTAATAAAACACGCAATCCATTCCGCGTGAATGGAATTGGCGCGCCGTGTCTCCGCATATCTCGCGAGGCTCTACGACTTCACAGGGGAGCTCCGGATAAATGAGGGCAGGGTGCCCTGCTTAGTTACAAGGAAAGAGGGCGGCCCGCACCGAAGGCGGCAGAGTTAAAGTCCGCGTAGAAATCCCTAACTGAGGCTGGGGAGCGCGGGACGACCGAAGGCTCTTTGCACGTGGCCATGCGGAAGCGCCAGGTGTACAAAGATCGGGGAGCCAGCAGCCGCCGGTGAGCGCGACAAAGGCGGGCTGAGTGTTTCAGCGCGCTCGATAAACCGGTCGATGAGAGACTTGGACACTATGTGTGTTCCTTGTAACTTTCGTGCGCCTGCGGGTGGCGAGCCCTTGCCTGCTCCCAGCTCCCTGGGGTCCCTTGGAGTCATGCCAGCCAGAGCAGTGCCTACCCACCTTCAGCCTTTGGGCTTCCTTCCTTCACTGCAGCTATCTGGGATCTGGTCTCCAAGGGCTTGGTTTATCCTCAGGCCAGGAAAGTCACCCGCACACCTGTCAGTCCTGCTCTGGGGCGCACAGCAGCGGTTCTAAGGCACTGCTGGACCGGGGCAGGCTGAGAATCCCGCCCCGAACAAAAATGCCCCCGAGCTTTGGTCAGGAGCTAGCCTCTACGTGTCCCCAGGTTTGCCCCACTCCCGGAGTTCTTGAGCCAAGCTTTTTACATGAAATTAGTTCAGTGTTTGAGGAGAGGCAGGGTAACCCAAGGGTGTGCCCACTTCAGGTCTTTGAGCACAGAGCACTTTGGTAAGGGTCTGGGTATTTAGCCAGGCGGTGCCTGCTGTGGAAACAGAGGCTGCACCTGGCCAGATTGGAAGGACAGTGTCAGAGAAAAGTGTGTGTGTGTTTGGGCAGGGCTCCCACGCTTCCCTGGTCTGCTTGATGGGTCCTGAGTGTGATGATTGGTTCCAGGTGGTGGAAATGGAGCAGGACCGGGAAGCATATAGGCAGGTGCCAGGTGGGCGGGGCTGGGTCCTGAGCTTTGTCTTCAGGCGTTTGCTGAACCTGGGGTGGGGGTGTGCCAAGTCCAAGGCTCCAGGGTTGGTGCGCAGAACAGCTGCCTCCAACCAACTGCCCAGTCGCGCAGAGAAGTGACTGAAGTGGAGGTCGTAGCTTGGCGCTGCTGCTCCATCCAGCCCCTCCGAGCGGCTGCTGCCAATGGCCCTGCGGCTCCTGCTCCATCTCACCTTCCTCAGGCTCGGAACCCCACTGTGGCTCCAGCGTGTCAGCGGTTGGCAGGTAGAAAGCGTACGGTCTTGAGCTTTGGGATTTGCGCCCCAGGGCACTGGGTGACCTCGATCTCCATCCCTCAGACTGGCCATCCTTCTTCAACCTCAACTCAACCCCAGGAGGTTCAGATTCCGAACGGAAGCGCGCCCCTGCTCGTGGAGGTGCAGGTGTTTGTGTCAAACGTGTTTAACGTGGTAAGTGTCCTCAGGCTGTGGAGGACTCGGGGGCCCAAGCGCTGAGCTAGGAATGGGACAGGACTCAGCCTAGTGAGTGCTGGGGTCTCCTTCCTTCTTGTCACGTAGTACCCACCCCCGAGGTGACCTGCTGCCCCCCTCCCCCAGGACATCCTGCAGTACACAGTGTCCTCCACGACGCTGCTTCGGCTGGTGAGCACCCACCACCAGTGTGGGGGCAGGGGGTGAGGGAGGGAGACCTCTGTAAGCCCAGCACAGAAGTACTGGCCTTCATCAACCTGCCAAGCCCAGGGGCGCATGTATACGGAGAGCGGGAGCCTTAGTAGCATCCTTGTGTCCCTAGTCCTGGCTGGACACTCGCCTGGCCACCGGCAGGGCAGAGTCACGCTGCCCTGGGACACTCTCTGGACACCAGGACTCACTATCCGGGAGGTGTAAGTGAGGCGGGGGTTCTTGTCTCAGGAACTAGGCAGGCATAGCCCTCGCTATTCCCCATCTAGGGCCGGGAGGTCCTCTTAGTGAATATCCCCCTCCTGGTGGCCCTGCCACACCACGGGCACAACTCCCATGCCTTATGGTGCCCCTTCTGGAACCCCGAGGGCAGTGGATGGCAGCTGGGCATATGCTGGGGTCTCCCCCTCCTCCCCCTTCTGAGGAGGAGCTGGGCCACTGGCTGTGGTACCTTTCCCTCTGCAGGCTCTGGGTGAACTGGCAGGGCCAGAGCCCACAGGCCCGAGTGGACCGGGATGGCCACATCGAGCTCCACCTGGCCCTCACCACGGAGACCAACTGTGACTTTGAGCTTTTCCACTTCCCCAGGGACCAGCGCGACTGCAGCCTCAGCTTCTTCGCTTTTGGCAACACTGGTGCTGACAGGACAGGAGCTGGGAGATGAAGGGAGAGGGGAGTCTCTGGCCTCCAGCGAACACCTGACACAGGGGTCCCGGGCCTGTGTTCACACCAGTCCACCCCCAGGCTTAGGGGAGCTGATCGTTCTGCTTTCACCGGGCATCTCCCACTCAAACAGCAGCCCCACCTCCTAGTCCTCCCCTGCTCTAGGCCGTAGCCCCCCTCCAGTCTTCTCTTCTCCCCCATCAGCTACCCTAGAGCAATGCCCCCAGCAGCCAGGGCCGAACTGCACACTTGTGTCAAGCCCAGAGGCTCAGGCTGCTGCTGGCTCATTCCTGGAAACATCCCGGAGGTGTAGCCACCCAGTGAATATCCCACAAGCCCAATAGGTGACGTCCAACTCGGCGGCGAAGTTCCATCCTTCCCTACATCCCTCCCCTCTGGGAAATACCACAGCTGCCGCCCAGTGAATCCTAATTATTTCAGGTGTGAGATGATATACTGGTGAATGAGTCTGTGACCATGTCCCCCTCCATGAAGTGGTGCATTTATTTTTACAATGAAAATTCACCTGTGAATCTGATAAGGCCCTTCTAACTGGAGTAAACTTGGGGTCTTGCGAAATCCGGTTTGGAAAGCCCTTGTACAGACCAGTTTCCAAGTCTGCCCCCAGCAACCAACACAGGGCTCCAGCATCCCTGGGCTCCAGCTTGTCCCTGCCCCGACTCCCAAGAGAGATGCGGGGGCAGGGGTACTTCTAGTTCACTGTTCTCACCCCCACTCCTTCAGTGATGGAGCTGGAGTTCCAGGCCCATGTGGTGAATGAGATGGTGAGTGTCAAGAAGGAATACGTAGTTCAGGATTTGAAAACCCAAGTCCCATCCCAGCAGCTGGTGCCCTGCTTCCAGGTGACGGTGACTTGGGAGGTGGCTGCCGAGGGCTGATGGGGGCATCGAGGATGCACAGCCAGAGGCCGTGACATCACCCTTCTACCGCCCACCCCTGCGCAACCCCCACTGGAAAGTCCCGACCTTCTTCCTTCCAGTTGCGCCTGCAGAACACAGCGCTAGAGGCCATCATAGCGCTCTTGGTACCCGGGGAGGCACTGCTGTTGGCTGACCTGTGCGGGGCGCTGCTGCCCCTCCGGACGGCGCGCATTGCCTACAAGGTGACCCTGCTGCTGGGCTACCTCGTCTTCCACTCCTCCCTGGTTCAGGCCCTGCCCAGCTTCTCCTCCTGCAACCCACTGCTCAGTAAGGCCCACACCCTCGCCTGGCCGGGGGCAGGACCACCTTGTGCTGGGCCCACCTCATTCTGCCCGCACCTGCTGTCGCCCCACCCCTGCCCACCTCCCCAGTTCACTACGTCACTGCCCTGCTGCTGCTGGTCTTCATCAGCACCACGGAGACCGGGCTATTGTCCGGGCTGCTGGCCCACAGCAACCTCAGGGCTGAGAGCAGCCCCAGCCCGGTCCTGAGCAGGGAGCGGCACGACTGTGGGAACCCAGGGCCAATCCTGGGCAGGGCCTGGGGCCCGTTCCTTGGGGGCTGCTGAGGAAAGAGGCCTAGGGGCAGAGCTGGTGGGCTGGGGTTGCGGGTTACCAGGCTGTTTAGAGGTTCCTGCATCCACTCTGCTGGCTCCACTGTCCCTGGGTTCCATCACGGCTGCCCTTGGAAGCAGCAGGTCTGGAGCCGGGAGCAGGGTTAGCCTCCCTAAAGGCCCGGGTGACTTCAGACTCCCTGAGATAACCCTCAGCCTTGCAGAGCCTCTCTTGTGGGACGTTTTTTCAACTCAAGATGACCTAGAATGGGCCAGACCCAAACATTCATTAGCTGTGACTCTAACGAAGGGAGAAATACAGACTGGCACCTCCTGGGATTCACCCTTCTGCTCCTGGAGAGCATGCATGTCAGCTGAGCCCTGAAGTACACCTCCTTTTCCTGCCTCTCCCCACAGAAGCCTCCAGAGGAGTAAGGGGTCCAGGAGGAGCTGGGCTGAAGCTGCCGACCACATCTTCCTGGTGTACGTGGCAGGGGCGCTGTGTAGCCAGTTCATCTGCGCTGTGCTCTGGATGTGGGCGACATGCAAGTCGGACCCAGCCCCTGGTGAGGCTGCACCCCACGGCGGGTGGCCCAGGCTGTAAGGGGCAGGGCCTGGGGCTACAGACCTGAGGAGTTGGGCTGTGACAGGGTCTCAGGAAAGAGGAGGGAGGGAGGTCGACTCTCTTCCCTAAGCCTGGAGGACCCCAGGCCACCCTGAGCTCTCCCTTCTGTTAGCATGCAAGCAAAGAGTGTGGAATAAACCCATCATCCCAGTGCAAGGGCGCCTCAGGGGTCTGTCTTCACTGAGCTCAGCTGTTCACTCTTGTCAAAGTAGGTGGGGCCCATCTCATGCCCCCGACCCCCACTCTGCCCCAGATCGTCTCACGACCGTTCACTGGTCACCCAGTCCCCACACGCAGCCTAACTGCTCCTCTGCAACCACTGCTGCTTGGCTCCAGGCACGGGGTTGTCAGAACTCCTTCTGTGAAGTCCTGCGGAGCGCTGGCCCCCAGAGGGCAGGGGACAGAGCACTCCCGCTCCAGCCACCGGGGGGATGCCTCGGGGGCAGAACCCCCCAGACCGCAGGACTGCGGGGATGGGGAATGCGGTCTCTGCACTGAGTCCAAGAGCGGGTCAACCCTGCTTGCCTTTCTCCAGGCCCTGGGGCTGCAGTGTGGCCTGCTCCTCCGAGCCCAACCCTCACGCCTGGGCTGAAGGGGGTTCTCCATCCCCAAGTTGGAGCTGGTCCGGGGCTGGGCCTGCTCTGCTCTCCTGCTCCTGTCCACACAAGGCGGCTGAGGGCACAGACCTCTGTCTTCCTTCTCTGTCCTTCCTGCCTTGAAGCCATCACGTGGCCCCTGCGGGCCGCAGTCAGGGTCATGAAGCCCAAGGCGCGGAGGAACCCCCGAGTTCCGGGAGAGCGCTGCTTGTGTGGGGAATGGGGGCCGTGAGAGGAAGGGCAAACCAGGACCCGAGGGCTCAGGGACGGGCTCCTGGTCGGGGTGGTGGAGAAAGACCCCAGGGCCCAGAGGCAAGTTAACACCGGTTTATCTGTCCGATAACATGGCTGGTCGGCAGAGCCAGGCAGGGGCAGTGGCGGCTCAGGCGGAGGTGTCAAACAGGCGATCGATCATGTCGCCCACCTGCTCCACGCGGTACTTGATGTACTTCTCAGGATTCTTGGTGAAGGGCACGCTGCCATACCTGACCAGGCGCTGAGGTCAGTGGGGATGCCTAGCCCCTCCCCAGCTCTGCCTCAGCCTAAGGCCCTCCCGATGGGGTGCCCCTGGGTGATGGCTGGGTCTGGCCCCACACCAAAGCCGTGGGCACTGTATCTGCCACCCAAACCCACCACCCTCTCCAGGTTTCCTTGAAGAAGAGAAGGACCCAGTGGTCCAGCCGGGGCAACGGGGAGCGTGGGGCTGGGAGGGCAGAGACGGAGGGCTAACCTGTGCAGAAAGGCCCCGTAGGTCTCCTTAACAATGTTTTTCTGGGCTTGGCGGATCTTGTCCCTCTGCTCCGTGTCGGGAATAGCCCAGGCCTTCTGTATCTTGCACAATTCTTCCAGGCCATCGTTGAAGCCCTGGTCACCAAAACGGTGGAAACAGAAGTGACCCGGAGACAAAGGTTTGAGTCTCTGTTGCTACAGTAACAGCAGCGATCAGTGGAGCGGGGAGGAGCCTGACTTACCTTAAAACGTTCCTTGATCACCTGCCGCTCCTTGTCCCGAAGCTGGGGGGCCAGGGGAGACGGCAGAGAAAGTGTCCCTCAGAGCAGGATCGTCCTGCCCCTGCTCCTTCCCCAAACCCCAAGCCCAGCCCTCTCCCCTGCTGCCCGGATGGCCACGGGCGTCCTTTGCTTTCTCATCCCAGTTGTCTGTTTTTTCCCAGAGACACAACAGACACACCACATCTGCTAGACATCCCTTCCCAGCCCAGGCCTTCAGCCCACCTTGACTCCGGGTTGGAACACAGGCAGGTTCTTCTCAGCGATGTAGTCAGTCACCTTTAACCAACTGCCAGGCAGGGAGGGAAGCAGAGGGCAGAGGAGGGACAGCCTCAGGCAGCTGCTCCCTCCCTGGGGCTGGACTGCTCTGTTTTTTAAAAATCTCTTGATCTACTGGGGGAGAGGGTGAGGGCAGGGATCAGTGTGGGTCATAACTAAGCAAAACACAGCTGAGATCTTTTTCCTCGGGAATAAAAATGTTCAAGCTGCTCGCTTTTAAAATTAAGGACAAAAACAGAACATTCAATAAATTGAACAAACACTACCAACTACACTTCACGTTGATATCATGGCCAATTAAGATGGAGAAGCAGATGAGAAAAGAGGGAACGGAGGACAGATAAATGGGAAAGCAGAGGGAGATACGGTCACGGGGAAGAAACACACAAAGGGAGAGAGAGACGCACAAACTAAGAAACAGGAGGAGAGGGGCAGAGACAGCCCTGTAGAGCGAGGCTAGCCAAGTTCAAGGGACCTTGTGAGCTTGCTCTTCACCTGGTCTAAACGTTACCCACGTCTCTGACGGGCAGCCCTTCCACCATCTTAGTCGTCACCCTTGGCAACTACCCTTCTCCACCCCACGAGTGTGATTAAAAAACAAGTAGAGGATTGGGGTTCACAGGGTGGCAGTTCCCCATCATTGAGCCCACTCTGACTGGGCCTGGCATCCCGAGGCTCTGAGAAGCAAGCGTTACTGGTGGATACACAGGCCGGGGAGCGGGAGGGTGGGCAGAGGCCCACCTGCGCTGGTAAGTCTGGATCTGCTGCTCGATGTGCTCACGGTAGGAGCGCTCGGCAGTCTTCTGGGTCACGGCCACCAGCTGGATCAGCTCAGACCTGGGGTGGGAACAGGCGAGAGAGGAGAGGACGATAGAAAGGCTGCCGGCCTCTGCAGCAACACCAGTGGGGCCTGCCTCCCACCTCCCTGGGTCCTGGGACTGTGACGGGTAAAGCGGCGTCCTCCCCGTCCTGGACACGAGGGGGCACAGCCATCCCCGCAGGCCAGGCAGGGGCAGGTGAGAGCTGCAGACCAGCACCCGTAGCCACTTACTTCTCCAGGGCCTTGAGGATGTAGTTGTAGTTGTTGTGCAGGAAGATGGCGCTCAGAGCCGGGTCCTCATACACCTTGGACTTGCTCAGCAAGTTCAGCTGCAGGTTGCCCAGGACTTTACCTGCACAGGGCAGGATGTGGTCACGCCTCCCGTGGCAGTCTGACCCAAATGACCCAATCCTGGGGCCCACAGACCAACTCCCACCCGTTGCTGCTTGTCCTCCCGGACTCGAGACCCCACCAGCCTTGGGAGCCTTTTGCCGAGCCCCCGCGGCCCCCCAACCAGAGGTCAGGCTGAGATTCTAGAAGTCGGGGCGCTGGCGCTCAGGAGCGGGACCTGGACTAGCAGGAGAGCACAGAGAGGAGACGGAAGGGAAGAGGCAGGGAGGTAGGGAGGCCGGGAGGCAGGGAGGCGGGGAGGCGGGGAGGTCGGGAGGCGGGGAGGCGGGGAGGCCGGGCCCCGGAGGCTGCCACTCACAGATGTAGGTGCTCAGGAGGCGCTTGCTGAACTCGGAGCTGTAGCTGGTGGCTGAGGAACTGGTCTCTGTGAGAGGAGGGGTCCTGTTACCACAGCAGTGGCAGCAGCCGAGACCCTCTCTGGCCTCCCCTAGGCCCGCAGAGCGGCTGAGGAAACCCTGGAAGGGGCCCGAGCCTCCCGGGGACGTGCTGAGCTACAGGGCTCCCTTCCCGCTGCGGGGGGCGCTCCCTGGGACTCTTCCTGGAACCCAGGGCCGGCGCCTCCATGGTCTCGGCTGGCGGGGGTAATGAGCTGGCCCAGGGCCGGCAGGAAGGCTGGCAGGACAGGAACGGGACAGCCTCTGCAACCCAGCCCCCGACCCATGCTGGGGGTACCGACAAGGCCCACTTCTCCCATCTGTCAGCAACAGAGTCTTAGAATAGGCCCCCCGTGGCCTCTCCCCCTTCACCCCCACTGCCCACAACCTCCTCTACCAGGCCCTTCCGAACAGAGACTTGCTGGCTGCACAGAGCAGAAGGCCAAGGGGGGAAGGGAGCGGATGGGGGAGGAAGGCGACAGGGAGGTGCTGGACCAGCTTGAAGGGTGTACTCAGGGTGCTGGACACAGCAAGATGCTGCCTGGAGAAACCCAGAGACAGAAAGTGGCCGTCAGGGAGCTGAGAGGGTTGGGAGCACCCGGAAGGAACCGTGTGCCCTCTGACCCCGCTCCTACTGGGAGTCTGTCCAGGTGCCTCTGTCCCCAGGGAACCTCACTCAGGGGGCTTCAGAGGGGAAGGATGGGGCTGCGGAGCCCTGCTGCTTACCTCGGGGGTCTAAAGGAATATTGTATGTGTCCCCAAGAACTACGCAGTGAGAGGCAGTGCGCACAGAGGGGCAGGGGGGAGAGACAAAGGAGGGAGGAAGATGCAAAGTGCAAAAACAGGTTAGAAACGGAACACCCGAGCCAAGCAGACCACTCCCCGCGACGCCAGAAACAGACAGCAGGACAGCCCAGGCTGGACCCCTGAAGGCCAGCGACACACTGGAAAGTGGACATCTGGAGACCCACAGGCCAGAGGCTGCACCTTGGCTCCTTGCCCCTAGACTGGGGGGAAAAGGGAAGGCCTGGGGCCCAACAAGCTGGGCTGGGTCTCAGTGCTCGGAAGTGCGCTCTTCCCCACGTGCTAACCTCCTGAGCCCCCGTCCCAGGACAGCAGTCACAGTCCCGGGAAGACACCAGGCTGGCCCTGAGATGCCAGCTGTAAGGGGTCAGCTGTACTGGACTAATTAGGAGGAAAGGCAACACAAGAGGAGGTGGGGAAATGCAGGAGGGGCGGGGCTAGGAGGAAAGGCAACACAGGAGGAGGTGGGGAAATGCAGGAGGGGCGGGGCGGGAAGGGCACCTCCAAACAAGTGAGTTCTGCTCTCCAGAGTGAGGACAGTGGAGGGAGCCGAGAGGGGCTGGAGGCCAGGAAAGGTAGTCATACCCCGGCTGCTTTCCTGATGCTGGACCCAGATGGCCCAAGCAGCTTGGGGGTCCCGCCACAGGCCACATCTCCTTCCCACTCCACAGGGCGGGGGAAATCTCCTCACCCAGAGGGGGCTAACCCCACGTCTCCAGGCCAGAGGGAGGAGTGGGGCACGGGGCCCCGCTGGGAGGTGCCAAGTACCTTGGGAGGCCAGCATGGCGCCTGCTGTCTCCTGGAAGTCCAGGAGCTGCTGCAGGAAGAGGATGGCCTGCGTGGGGAGAAAACAGGTCCAGGAAGAAGGTCAAGGGCAGGACCCAAAGGTCGGATCACCTCCTACAGTTCACCCCTCTGACCATTCCAGGACAGGTACAGGGCCAGGGGCCTGCCCAGTGAAAAGGGTGGCTGCAAACTTCGTGCTTCACCCTGTGGGTTTGGCCTCCTGGGAAAGGCCCTGTCTGCTGGGGGCACTAAGCACCTTGCAGTCCATCCTGCCACCTGTGCCCCCTCCCCGCCCCAGGAGCCCCCGGGCAGCACCTACGTTGCTCGTGAGCTCGTGCACGGTGCCGTCCTTGGGCATGTTGTACTCCTTGTCCGGGTCGTTCTGTGGGAAGAACAGCCCGACTCCCTGAAGCAGCTCCCGGGGAGTCCCGCGCCCACCCCACACCCCAGTCTGCGGGCTCATGGCGCCACCTCCTGGCAGACAGGTGTCAGGATGCCCCTCGGGCACAAAGGTGAGCGGGACAGACATACGGACATGACTACATGGGAAAAGCGGGGCAGGAGCTTGACACCTGGGGTGGGGGGCCTCTGGAGCCCCTGGGGAAGAAAGGGGGGCCCGTGGGCACTGACAGGAGACTAGCAGCACGGCCGGCTTCCCCACAGGGCAGGCCCGCCCCTCTTGGAGGCCTGCTTTCAGAAAGAGTTTCCAAGCCAGGTCACCGGCAGCCCTGCCCACAGCCCCACGGGCCGTCCTGCACGGCAGCGAAGGGAGGGAGAGCACCTTGATGTTGTCAGCGAAGTCCTCCAGAGCTTTGGCTCCAACGGTCTCCATGGAGGTGATGAGGCTGGGCAGCTTGTTCTTGGTGCTGGCCGCCGTCCCCTGAGGAAGCACATGGCTGCACAGGGTGCCAGAACCCGGCTACAGGCTGTGCCTGGGGCCCTGCTCCTTCCCGGCCCCTCACCCCAGGGGACTGTCTCCCCTCTTCACTCACCCTGAGAGCACCTCCACATGCCCGGGACCCTGAGGAAGCTGCTGCCATTCACCCTCGGAGCGGACCCGTGGGGGTAGAGAACACAGTTCTCCTGGGGGGCCGTGCCGGGCAGCAGGATTCCTCCTTCCGGGGTCCCCAAGGGCATCCTCACCCACATACCTGGAGCACCTGGTCAAACTCAGGCTTGGTCTGCTTGAGGTGCCGCAGGATGGGGAAGACGGTGAGCACAGCCGAGAAGTCGTGTCGGATGATGGCCTTCCGGGCAGCAGCCACGATGTTCTCCCCTTCAAGCATCAGCCCGTCCAGGGCATCCTGAGAGAGCGGGGCAGGGAGAGGGCTCAGGGGAGGGGGCAGACAGCCGGTTCCCAGGGACGGTGAGGGCACCTGGAGGGGCGTGGGGGAAGTATGCCCCCAATGGGGAGGTCCCGACCGGGACACGCCACCCAGGACAGATCCCCAGGATGGGAGGTGGAGGTGGTGGCTGGAGTTGAGGGCTGTGGACCGCATGCCCGGACCGAACTCAAGCTTCTGCAGTGACAGCTCATGCTGGGGCATCTGGTCAGGGCCCAGGGGCAGGACCTGTATCAAAGAGTCAAAGGTCTTTTTCTGATGGTGCTCAGGGATGACGTCCGTCAGCAGCTGGTACTCGCTCTGGGCCAGCTTGACAAAGGCACTGACGCAGTGAATGTAGGCGTCGGTCTCCACGTCCAGCATGTCATCTCTCCCTGGGGGGAAAGCAGTGCCCCTGAGCTACTGGTTTGGGGCAGACCCTCTCCCTGCTGGGGGGTGGGGCACGAGTCTCCCCAGTTCCTGGCCTGTAGCCAGACTAGCAGCAGATGGGGAAGACGACTGTGCTGGCAGAAAGCTGGGAGAACTCCAGCAGGCCCGGCAGGGTTTGCGAGGAAAAACGGGCTGAGTCCAGCCTTTGTTCCAGAATGTCAGGTACGAGAGGTGTTGGGGAGATGGATAAAAAGGATAAGATCCCCCAATCGACTTCCTGGATAAGACACGCCTGACCCCAAGACTGAGGATTCTGAATTGTACTGGGAAGAGGACACCCAGGGATGGGCAAGTGGCCGCGTCCACCTCAGGGAGGCAGGCTCAGTGGTCGTCCATGTCCGAAAATGCTGGGCCTCTGGAGCCAGATACCAGCCCCGCCAGGCCTTCTGGAATGTATAAAGAGGCAATGGGCTCTGGTCCATAAGGCTAGCTGGCGTGGCGTCAAAGCTGGAGATGAGGCAATGTGAGCCTCAGAGGGGGAGGGCTCCTTGGTTGTCAGCTGCCCAGCAGGAGACAGGATCCCGCTACTGCATTGCAGGCTGGGGCAGGGGTGCCCGCAGGCAACCTGGTCCTATGTGCCGAGGGACGGGCTCCGAGGAGTCAGAGCTTTGGAGCCATCGCTGGAGTCAGGTGTTGATGCTCCCTGCGCTCCAGGGGCCTGCCTGCCCTCTCTGCCCGCCTTCCGAGTGGCGGCAACTTCTGCCCTTGGCCCAGGCCCTGAGAGCCAGGCGTGCACTCCCACCTGGAGAGAGGCAAGGGGACCTAGTGCCCAAAAGAGAGACAGACCGGAGAGAGAGAGGCGAGTAGGCCGGGCTCATCCTTGGAGCGGAGCGGCCGGCTAGGCCAGGCCGGAGCAGGCCCTCTGGGGACGGCCGTGAATGCAGCGGCGGCTGCCCTCGGGCTGGGCTGCAGTACTCACCGGCCAGTGGCCCGTGCTTGTCGTTCAGGGCCTCGGACAGGTGCTTAACTCGGAAATCATGCTCGTGACCTAGCGAGACGTCGGCCGCAAACACAAGCAGCGTTTATCCAGGGGCGGGGTGGCTGCCTCTCAGGGGACTGGGAAGAAGCCCTCGACCTCCGGGGGGGTATGTGAGATGGGGTGTAGGGGAGGGGGCATTGGAGAGGGCTCTGAGCCCCTCCTCTGCCTCAGACCACCTTGGGAACAGCCATTTCAAGCGTGACTTGCAGTGCCCCAGACCATCCTCGGGAGCTGGTTTCCCCACGCCTGGAGGCTGAGAGAAAACCGGGTTTCTGAAGCGTTTCCAGCAGCTGCGGAAGCTCTGATGCTCAGCCCCAGGGGGTTTATCTCACCATATTTGGGGAGAGATCCAGTTAGAGAAATGTCACTGCCCAGTGAATGGGGACAGGCTTCTTTTCGCCCCCAGGGTCATTCTTTTGAAGGTGGATCTGGTCCACTAGGGCAGGGCTGTCCTTCCTCTGATGGGAGGGAGGCAGGGACATGGTGTACGGGCTGCCTGTCCCCTGTGGCACATGCTCGCCTTTCAGGTGGAGGGGGGCGGCCAGGAGGCCTCGGCCGCCTTGGTCCTGCCACTGCTGGTCTGAGCGTGAAAGGGCTGCCCGTGACAAAGAACTTTCTCTGAGTTCAAACAGGAGACAAGGACAGAGACAGGGAGGGGAGGGAGCGGGAAGCCTCCGGGAGGGCAGAGCCGCCGTCAGCCAGACAGGACCAGGCCGAGGGCCATGAAAGCTGTCCCCGAGCCAGCTGGGGTCAGAGGCCCAGGACCTCAGTTCCCACCCCTGGTCCCCTCTCAGGGTTGCGCCCGAGGCCCTCTGGGGGGGTTGGAGGCTCTGCCCTACCACGTGAGTGGGCACACGGTGGAGGAGGAGGGAAGAGGAGAGGAACACAGGATGATTACCTTCCAGAGGAATGAGGTTAGAGCCCCCCTTTTTCCCATCTAGACCATGCTGGGAATACTGTTTCAGAAGGTTCTGAGCCTTACGGATCGTCCCTGTCACCAGAGCCACACAGAGAGGAGATAAGAAGACCTAGGAAACGAGTGAGAGGAAACAGCAACAGCCCTCCACCTACCCCCCAGGCCCACGCCCACCCCCAGCAGAGAGCACGCCCGGGTACCATCTCTCCCAGCAGGCCTCTGCCGGGCCCGCCCCCAGCAGAGCACGCCCGGGTACCATCTCTCCCAGCAGGCCTCTCCCGGGCCCGCCAGAGGCCCCGCAGAAGGAGATGGAGGAACGGACACATTTCGTTCCCCCAGTGGAGCTCCTGATCCTGCCAGTGGCCCTCATTGTTCCAGATCTGAGTTCATTTTAGGAAGTGCAGAGGGTGAAGGAGATGAGATGGGCAAAGATCCACCAGGAGACGCCAAAAATAAAAAACAGTACTGAGTGGCACTTAACTCAGAAATAGACAAGGGCCTGGGATGGAGGAGCTAGCGATGGAGCCCTCACACCCAGAAGGCGAGACCAGGTGGCAGAGCCTGGGGGCACCTTGAAGCAGGCAGGCCCACGGCTCCTGCCCAAAGGGCAGGCAGAGTTCTCCGGGCGTGCTCAGTGCCGGGACGCGGCCAAACAGTAGCCAGACGAAAGCAGCACCCAGGAGTTGGTGAAACGGGACCGAGCTTCCTGGGCCAGCAGCGCCCAGGACGGAAGGCTTGGAGACCCAGAGGCAGACTGGCCCCATACACCAGGGGAGGGACCCAAACCACCAAAGCAATTGGGAAAAACTCAAAAGCCAGAAAGAAGTTAATAGGAGCCAGTCACACAGAGAGCAGGAGGGAGGGCAGCAGGAAAGGGCACATGCCCTTGGCACGGGGGGGAAAAAACCAACAGTTAGTATCACAAGTGAGCACAATGGAAACAAAACTGCAGCGCCCACAGCCTCCAGGGTCAGCCGCCTCTGTGGGAACGAGACATCTCAGGGCAGAAAACGCGGGGAAATAAAACAGCATCTAAAACAGATGTGTACAGCTGCCCTGTTAACAAAATGTACTGGGGCAGGGGAGGCGCCCATGAGCGTAGCTCCGCCCCTCTTCCCTGGGGACTCCCAGGTGCCCCCTCGCATCTCTGAGCGCAGCGAGGCTCCTTGGGGCCTGGCAGCTCCCCAGAAGGCTAGCGGAGGAGGGGCAGCGTCTGAGCGGCTCATCTCTTTCTGTTTGCACCAGCCGCAGTTAGTTACTAATAACCAAGTTTGGGGCTTGGGCTCAGCATCTGGCTGGCTGGGTTCTGCCCCTTCAGTGAGCAGCCCCGCTAATGAGCGAATCAGTGCCCTGCCCCACAACCGACCAGGAGCAGGTGGGCCCGCCGGGCCTCCAGGAGCCTCGCCAGTATGCTCACGTGGACGTGGGCTGGGGGCACTGATCCGGCAGCCGCCAAACCCACCAGGAGCACAGTTACCACGAACGACGTTGAGGTCGGTGTTTCATTACCCACCGAGGCCTCCCTGCTCCTCTCCTCAAGAGCTGGGAACTGATGTCCCAGGGGCCTGATTCCCTAGTTCCTGACGTCAGTCCTGAGCCCCCCAGCTCCTGACAACTCTTGAAACCCCACAGAAACCAGAGGGACGCTCAGAGCCCGAGTTTTCCTCTTGGGGCTCTAAGCCAAGCTAGATTAGGTAAACTGGGGGCCCCGAGATCAGATCCCTGCTCCCTGCATGGCCAGCAGCACTCCTGGATGCAGTCGGGGTCCTGGGGCCTCCACTGGGCCCATCAGAGAAGAGACAGAGGGGAAGAGAGCACAGACTCGCCAAGGCCCAGGCAGCCTCGCAGCCTCCCGGAACCAAGGCACAGAGACGGACAGGCCCAGGTGCAGGCAGCTGCGGCTGCCCAGGCTGGCTTAGTAGAGTCACCGTTTGTGGCAGGTTCCCCAGGGGGTCAGCCAGGATATCCACACTGGAGGCGGGGGAGGACAGTGCTCTTCCTGCTGGGGCCACCCAGATTCCCTTATGCTCTGCTCCCTTGCGCCCCTGCGGGCACCCTCGGCTCCGCCATATCTCCGAAGCCTGAACAAAGGCCTGAGGAAGAGCAGGTGCTCGCGGTGTCAACAGGCCCCTCGTTCTCTGAGGGGCAGGCAAGGAAAACGCTGTCGTGAGAGGCGGGTCCCACCGGTGCGTGTGCCCACAGCAGCAGCTGGACAGGGAAGGCTAGGGTGGGAGCAGCCCCCAGCCTCACTGGCGCTCTCTCCCTGGGGCCTGCGGCAGCCCCTCACCCTGGAATACCCCAGCCTCTCGAGGGCCACACCTCTCAGCAGCCAGACACAGCCAGGCTTGCCAAGCGGAAGCTGACACACAGGAACACTGTTTACCCGGAGCACAGACTACAGGGGACATGATGACGGGAAGAAGGACAGACAGTGAGCTGTTCGCCCAGGACACCGACGCCCAGGGCCCAGGCGTCTCCCACCTCAACACCCCTCCCTTGACTCTCCCACCGCAAGGCACTAACTTCGAGTGGAGCCCAAAAGCCGGATTAAGGTCTTTGGAGAAGAAGGCGTGGCATTATTTTCCTTTCTGGGTGACTGTGAAAGTGTAAACTCTCCCCTATCCACTTCTTCAAGCCACCCTGGCCTTCTGCAATGTGACGGCTGCAGTGCCTGCCCCTGTCCTGTCCACAGTTTTGGCGGCAGCAGCGGGCCTGGCCTCCTGATAGGACGACGCAGGGAGGAGAAGGGGGTCCAGCAAGAGGCTCTGCCCCGGCACCTCTCCGTGCCTGTGACCCTCCACTCCAAGGACACTTATGTAGCCCCCAGACTCGGCTGGGTAGAGAGGAGCTCACCGGGTGGGGCCTTGCTAGGTGGGCAGACACCTGCTTTCTGTCCTGCGTACCTATAGTTGGGGGTCGCTGTGAGGTCAAGCTGTAGCGGCTGCTACCCCCAGGGTGGGCAAAGGCAACCCGGGTCCCACAGAGTTTCTGTCTGGTTCTGAGGTGGGCCAGGGTGGGGTCTCACCTGGCCGCTTGACCGGCTTCTTGGTAGGTGTGTCCTTCCTCTTGTTGGGGACAGCAGGGGAGTAGGGGACCCCAGACGAAGAACTGCTCTTCCGGAAATGCTCCTTCAGGCCTTTGATGGAGCGGTCCAGCTGGCTGGAGCGGATCTGGTAGTAGACGTTCATGAAGTCTGAGGAGAGATGGGCGACAGCTGGGGTTCCTGCCTCTGCCTGGCCCCAGGGCCTCCCTCTCACTTCCAGACGCAGCTCCGCAGGGCAGCAGCAGTGCCCACCACTGTTCCGTGCTAACCCTTCCCAGCGGCCTCCCACACGGCCTCGTCCGTCCCAAATCAAAGGCTTAAAAGGGAAAGTATCCCCCAACAGAACCAACAATTAGCTGTCATTTTTTATTTTATTTATTTATTTTTGGCCGCGCCGTGTGGCTTGTGGGATCTTAGGTCTCCTGCCAGGGATTGAACCCGGGCCCCTGGCAGTGAAAGTGCCAAGTCCTAACTACTGAACCGCCAGGGAATTCCCTGTAAGGTTTTTATTTTCTTTTTTTTTGGCCATGCCACGTGGCATCTTCCCTGACCAGGGATTGAACCCATGTCCCCTGTGCGGGAAGTGCAGAGTTTTGACCACTGGACTGCCAAGGAAGTCCACAGTAAGGTTTTTTTAGATAAAAAAAAAGGTAAAGTTTACATCCAGCTTCAACTTGCTAAGGGGTCAAAGGATGTGAGCAATTTATATGCAGTAAAGAGACAACAAATGTCACTGAATAAAAAAACACACCATTTCTTTAGCCATGAATGAAATGCAAAGTTTAAAAAATTCGAGGATTGTGAAAGCCCTGTCAAAAAGCTAAGATAAATGAAGCTAATGAAGAACAAACAGCTGTGGGATTTTCGATGGGTCAGTCGACGGGCCCCACCTACCCGGAGAGGAACTCAAGACGGCAAGAAGGTTACAGATCTGTTCAGACAGTTCTGCCTGATAACCGTACCTTTGAGAAAATATCTCAGAGAACTTCCTAAACAAGAAAAGCAAGCCATACAACTGTGCTCACTGCAGCACTAACTGTCAATACCGGAAAACTGGAAAATCCAAAAATGCAAACGAGCAACGAAAAAGATACGAATGCCACGGTACACTTTAGCAGCTCCCAACGAGTGTGTCACCAATGTGAAAAATGGAACAGAACACTGAGGCTCTGACTGAAGGGGACTGAGGGGTCTGGAAGCATCCACTGGCCTCCCACTTATCCCAAGGGAGCCCCTGAAAAGCTCCTGCCGAGCCCTCGTCTCCCACAGTGCAGCTCATGAGCCACAGACGTGCCGTGTGGTCAGTACAGGCGGCCCTGAGACCTGGCACCACAGAGTCCTCGAGGGAAGGCAGGGACAACACACACTGACAACTTGGTATGTGTACAGACTAACAAAGAGACGAAGGGTGTGGGGGGCGGGGGGCTAAAAAGCTTTCAATTGAATATTCATTACAGGTGTTTTTTTTTTTTTTTTAATTTTTTGCTTAACTTGGGATTTAAAAAAAAATCCTGGGACTGGATTTAAAGAAATGATGGTACCAACATACCATGGAATATTATGCAGCTGCCAAAAAGAATGACGCAAATATACACGTACTGATACGGAACACTCTCAAGACGTATTACTAAGTTGAAAGCAAAATAAAAACAAAACAATCACAGGGGAGTGTTTAGTATGCTCCCTTCCACTTGGGAACGAGGAGCAGATACACACATATTTATTCTCTCTCTCTCCCTCTCACACACATGCAGTGGCATAAAGAATTTTTTGGAAGGGTATAAATAACCTTAACAGTACTCATCTTTGGGTTATGATACTGTAAGCATTAGGGAAGTGGGGAGATGGACTTTTGCTTTTCACCTAAGCCTTTCTGTGCTACTTGAAGTTTTTATAATTAATCAAAAAAAGGAAAGAAACAGGAAGGTAAGGTATATAAAAAAAGCTTGAATTTAGCTAGATTCATCATTTGATACATAAGCTGTAGACTTACTCCTCATATTGTTTCCTACTAAACTCCTTTGTTTTAAAAGAAATGCAGGTGGATTAAAGAAACAAAGGGCAAAGTCCACTCCCTCTGGCCCTGCCGCCTGGACCCCGCCTCCCCAGGACACCTCACCTTGGTTGCGGCCATATTCCACCAGCCAGCGGGAGATGCGGATCACGTCCTGCAGCACACTCTCAGGCAGATGCTCTAGGGGCACCTCCTCCTGTACCTCCAGGTCGTCCTCACCGCTGATCAGATCCAGGATGAGCACAGGGGACACGACCTTGCTATGCCGGGTCATCAGGCTGCGGAACTCGGACTCCAGCGACTCCTTCCCCCGCTCAAACAGCAGCTTCTACAGGGAAGAAGGAAGGAAGGGGGGAGGGGAAGAAGAAAGAGGGTCCACGGCTGTTCCACCATTCAGCAGGCCCTCGTCTCCCCATCCCCTTCCTCTGCCTTCCTGATTCTGGGCCTCGGCCCTCCTCTGCCTTCACTTCCTTTTTCCCAGAGAATAAACGGTGGGAAGCTTTGCTTATTTCTTTCCCTTGTGTTCTCTCAAAACGTATGTTCATAGGTGAAACCCAGAGTTTTACAAGAAGTAGGTGCTTCACAGATATCAGTTGATTATTTTCTCATTGTACCATTAATTTGTGTTCTTGTTAGAAAAGGGGTTGCAAAAGAAAAAAAATAGATAAATTGGACTACATCAAATTAAACACTTTTGTGCTGTAAACGATACCATCAGAAAAGTGAAAAGACGATTCACAGAATGAGAGGAAATACTTGCAAATCATGTATCTGATGAGCGAAAGGTATCCAGAGCAGATAAGAGAATTGAAAACGTATGTCCACACAAAAGTTCGTACACAAGGGTTCATAGCAACACTGTTCATAACAGCCCAAAAGTGGAGTGTCCGTCAAGTGACGGATGGATAAACAAAATGTGGCAAATCCTTACAATGCAATATTATTCAACCACACGATGGAAGGAAACACCTCCACACGCTACCACGTAGATGAACCTTGAAAACATTATGCTAAGTGAAGGAAGCCAGGCACAAAAGGTCACATATTGTGTGATTCCATTTTCAGGAGAAGTCCAGAAGAGGTAAATTTACAGAGACAGAAAAGAGATGAGTGATTACCAGAGGCTGGGCGAATGGGGGAGGGAAGGGAAGAAGAGTGACTGCCAATGGATTTCTTTTTATAGGCGATGAAAATGTTATAAAATTTATTCCGGTGTTGTTGCACAACTCTGTGATTATACTAAAACTATTGCGTTTTATACTTCAAATGGGTAAATTTTATGGTATGTGAATTATATCTCAGTAAAGATGTTTTAAAATTAGAGAGAGGAGTTGGAGCGTTTCTGCTTAAATGGAAAGTACGTCCTCTGGGGTAAACCTGTAGCATATTCTTTGTACTCTCCTTCTCCAATCCACTCCCACACCCAAGTTCTAGCACAGAGCTCTTCACTCTGTGATCCAAACTTGGTAGAGACCCTCAAGAATCAAGTTCTCCAGCCCCTGGCATCCCAATCTCTGAGTCCACGCTGCCCACCCAAGGGCTGCAGTATTATGGTTTTACTGGTGGGTGCCCACTGCGTTACTGGTGTGCCATGGTATTGATCTTGTCAGTCCTCCGGGTGGCCAGGTGGCGCTGTGCGCAGCAGAGACCACTGGCTAGTTACCACTTTACCCCAGCGTGCCACACAAACATTCTCATTTCCGATGGGGCCACGATGGGAGAAAAGCTGGGAGGCTCTGTTCTAAGCAACAGCTTTCTGGGTGGGAGAAAAGCCAGTTTCCCATCTTTGTGCCTCAGCCCACCCCCTCTTCTGGGTAAGACACACGCCTCAGGGCAAGAACTGTGGTACCACCAGGAAGGTGTGCCAGGGGACTGGGGGGTCCGAGCTGGCCTGCCCTCTGATGTTCCTCAGTGGCTGGGATGTCTGGGCCTCTGCTCCCACCTTTTCTCCTGTCTGCATTCTCTCCTTTCCTCAATGCATTGAGTAAACCTCACTTCCCAGCCCTTCTCCATCTCCCTCTGGTGATCTAACAAAGACCCCAAAACTTAAACACAAAGGTATGACACCAAAAAATTGAATATGAAAACATGAATGCAGGTCCCCTCGCTAGTCAAATTCATTGAGTCAGAAAGTAGAGTGATGATGGCCAGGGGTTGGTGGGGAGGAGAAAGGGGAGTTAGTGTTTAATGGGTACAGGGTTTCAGTCTGAGATGATGAAAAGGATTCTGGAGATGGTTATACGACAGTGTGAACGTACTTAATGTCACTGAACTGTTCCCTTAAAGATGGTTAAAACGGCAAATTTTATATTATGTATTTTTTGCTACAATAAAAAAATACCCATGCATTTATAAAAATCAAATGTTAAACTTATACTTCATATTTAACTTATAATTTAGTTAAATTATTAAGATGCAATAAAAATGTATACCTGTAATTTCTGAGACAGAGATCTTAATGCCTACAGTATGTGTATGGTATTATATACTTCTGTTTATTCTACTACATTCTCTTTTAAGCTGGTTCAGTGTCTCTCATGAGACCAGGGCCGTGACTGGTGTCCCCAAATCTCTCACATCACTCTGCTGGCCCCTTACCACTTTGTTGAGCTCTGGGCTGTCTGGGCTGTTGTCCTGGAAATACTCCACAGCCTTCTGAATCTTGGCCATGCTTCCCAGGTACTCTTCCAGCCTACCTGTGGGGCTGGAAAGGAGAAAAGTCCTATTAGCCTGGGCAGAAAGAAGGACCAAGAGAATGGTATTTGGCAAGGGGAGAAGAGAATTAACACACGGGACTCTAGACTCAAATATATTCTACTCCTCCCTTCCAAGGCCTACAGCCACTGGTCCGAGAGGCATTAGGAATGTGACCTTCTGGCCCTAGCTCACCCCTCCCTGATGATCTTCTCAGTGTCACTGGCCACATGGTAGTAGCTGATAACGTGGTCCAGACAGGACAGAGTCTTCTCAACATTCTCCTGCAGCCGCTGCAGGTTCTCCGTCTGCTTGTGCACAGGGATGATGGAGTTCTCCAGCTTCATAAGGCGACTCTCAAAGGATGACAGGATAGACACCTGCGGGGGGAAGCTCCGTGCTCTCAGGCCTCAGGGCTGTCCCAGCACCGCTTCTGCCACCCACCAGGTCTTTGGCAATTGCTGCCTCTTCTCTGGTTTTCTAGACAATAAGCTCCATGAGGGAAGGGACAGGGTACACCTGTTCACTGCTGTATCCCCAGAACCTACCATGTGCCTGGCACATAGGAGGTGGCCCAAATAAATTGGCTGAAGTTTGATTTGAAGGCAAGTCAAGCATTAAATTAACTCCTCCTCAGATAATCACCTCAGGATGGCTTCCCTTCCACCCTTTGAAGTCAAATCTCAATCTCTATTCTCTCTGATGCTTTCCTGGACTGAACGGGAAGTAGTTTCATACAGGGTAGCCTCAAATGCATTGCTGGTACCTTCAAAACCCTTTCTCTCCAAGAGTGAATCTCATTAAGTAAGGACTAGCACCTGATGACTGTGTTACTAAATACATGCTCAAGTTTGTATCTGCTCGGTTTGTGCTTTTGTAGTCTTCTCTAGGAACAAGGAAGGAAACTCTTATTTACTGAGAACCTATTGTATACCAGGTACTATGCAAAATGCATCTCTATGCATTAGCTTCTATGACCTTCACAGTTACACTGGAGGTTGGCATCGTCCGTTTTAGCAGGGGAGGTAACTGAGGCTCAGAGTTACCTGTCAGGGGCCACACACAAATAAGTGGAGGGGCGAGAACTAGACCCCAGATCTCTCTGACTTCACAGCTCATTTTACACCTCAAGCCCTCTGGGGTGAAGGCTGAGTCTTTTTCTGTCCTCAGTAATCCCAGAAGTGGAAACCCGGCCGTCCAACCCTCACTTGAATTGACGATGATGCATGGCCAGTACCCAGCCCACCTAAGTCAGTCTCACTAAATGTCTGCAGAAGGAGAGAAGGAAGAATGGAGAACTTAGGCAGAAAGCAGAAAGCCCAGGCCAGTGGGGGCTGCAGCATCCTCAGCGAAGGGGCGGACGAGGGGAAGGGAGTGTTAAGAGACGTGTCATACTGTTGCTAGAGAAACCCACAGCTTACCACCACCGCTACCCAGACCAGCACCCCCAGGTCTTAGGTACCGGAACTACCGGGTCGCAGGGTTCTCCTCCTGCGTCTGGAAGCCCTCCCAGCTGAGGGGTTACTCACCATGTTCTTGGTGAGCTGGTCGCTCTTCTCCAGGCTGTCTCGGATGAAGGACAGCGTCTCCTCCTCCTGGGGGGAGCGCAGGCAAGGACGTCACCAGAAGCCGAAGGCTAAAGGAGACCACCGCGTCCTGGATCCACGGCCTCGCCCCTGACTAGGTCTCCTCGCAGGGAGGGCCCCCTCCCACTCCCGCCGCCTCCCTGAGTAGAGGCCCGGCCCGGATCTCGACCCCTTCCCTCACCTCCTCCCCCGCCGCCCCAGCTCCAGCCCCACCTGCTTCAGCTTGTCCTCGATCTCCCGCCGCCGGGCGGACGCCTCCTGCGGGGGTATCATGACTTCGACCCCCCCAGCGGCTCTCACCGCCCAGTACCTCGCCTCCGAGTGCCCTCTCGGCTCCCGTCCCTGTCACACCCACTTCCGCCCGCGGCCCCGCCCCGGGGCGCGCTGATGCGCCATGTTAGGAGTGGCAAGCTGAGTGCGCCTGCGTGCAACTCAGTGCAGGGGGACCGGGCAGGTGGCCATCTTGGGTGTGGCAGAGAATTGTGTTCGGGTTTGTCCTTGATGCGGGTTTCCACCCTGAACAGAGAAAGTTCTCTTGAGCGGCGTTTTGTCACAACAGTTACAACTCACTTGCCGTCTTCGTGGGAAGGCTGACTCTTCTCACAAAGATCAATGACGAATTCGTTTTTCCAGATCGAAGTCTGGATCCAGGCATCGATGGCGCATTCCCCACAAAGCATAGCACAGTGCTTATCACACAGCAGGCGCCTAATATGTGTCCATTTAATGAACAAGGGGCCTGTGTAATCTCGTCCCCTTCGGCCCTAAAGCTCATGTAACGAGCCCTGTGTGCAAGCCCTCGGCTGGGGACAGAGTGGTCGCCCATGGTCCCAGCGGCGCCCATAACTACAATTCTGCCTTGTGGAGGGGCTCAGCCAACTTCCTGTGGCAGGAGTTCTCGGAGCGTCCATCCCAGGGATTTGGATGGGACCGGAGAGCAAGCCCCAAGCTCCACCGGAAGGTGTCTGTTTTGTAGAGAACTGTGTGGTTTTATTTGCTGGGGGTGAGGACCCCGCTGCGGGAAGGGCACGCATGGGAGTGCTGAGGACCTGGGCGGGTAGAGAAGTGGCTTCAGCGGGGAGTTTTCCTACATCTGGAAACAGTGCAAGGGGAAGGGTGAAAGAGCCCAGACCTGTCTGAGGGGTTGGGGCCCAGGTGGTGGGGTCAGTTAAGGAGAGGTTGAGGCCTGCCTGCAGGTATTCAGACACACGGGGAGCATTGCTCACAGGGCCTTTGAGGAAATCAGAAAGGCTTGGAGAGCTGCTAGCGCCCCTTCTGCAGGGTGCCAGAATGTCTCAGTTCCTCTGCCCAGACTCTCCTCTTAAGTACAGCTCTGGGGCGGGAAGGGGGACCTGGATCAAGGTTCCTGCAGGGATGGCTGTTCCACCACCAGAGCCAGCTCCTGCAAAACCTAGTTACTCCCTCCTCCATCCCTTCCCTGCTCACCCTGTCTCTGCCCCCAGCCCTGGGGAAGTAAGTGGCCACACAGCTTTGTTCAGTTCGTCTGTGGACCCGACATCCAGGTACAGGTAGATAGACAATGAAGCATACGCTGGTGGGCACCAAGCCATAGGGTTCCCAAGGCCCTCCCAGGACCCAGTTCCACAAAGAGGAGAAAGAAGTGGGACAGAGAGCCTGGAGGGGGATTAGGCAGCCCTTCTGGGGCAAGAGGACAATTTCAGATCTGGTGGGTGGCCGTGAAAGTGCTGATGAAGGAAATATCCAGGAGGCGCAGCCCTGTCACAGATGAGGGAGATAAAAAGGCAGAGTCCTTGTGTAAGGATACCTAGGATGATTTCGCTGAGGTGGTCCTTGTGCAGTCCTGAGAACTAAGTGAAGGGAGAAGTTTAAACTGCTAGGTGCCACAGTAAAGAATAAGTGGGCTAGAGGGCAGGAATTCCCTGGTGTCCAGTGGTTAGGACTCGACACTTTCACTGCCACGGCCTGAGTTCAATCCCTGGTGGGGGAACTAAGATCCCACACGCCGTGCGGCACAGCCAGAAAACCAAAACAAGACAAAAAAACGCTCCAGAAAATATTGATAACATCTTGCTCTATAGGTCTCAGGAAGAAATCCTCTATGGGGCTTCCCTGGTGGCACAGTGGTTAAGAATCTGCCTGCCAATGCAGGGGACAAGGGTTCAAGCCCTGGTCTGGGAAGATCCCACATGCCGCGGAGCAATGAAGCCCGTGCGCCACAACTACTGAGCCTGCGCTCTAGAGCCCGCGAGCCACAACTACAGAAGCCTGTGTGCCTAGAGCCCGTGCTCCGCAACAAGAAAAGCCACTGCAAATGAGAAGCCCACACACAGCAACAGAGTAGCCCCCGCTCGCCGCAACTAGAGAAAGCACGTACGCAGCAAGGAAGACCTAACACAGCCAAAACTAAATAAATAATTAAAATAAAAATCCTCTATGGTTGTGAACAAATACTTTGAGCTTTGTACATTAACACTGCAATTTTCTAAATAAACTACATATGTGTGTGGGTTTTTGTATTTTCTCCAATTTCCTTCTCTAAGGGTAATTTGGTAGCCAACTCAATTGAGAGCCTTCTGTTTGCCCATCTCTGTTACAAGCCCCACCTTGTGTTATCTTGTCTAATGCTCACAATAAACTCACAAGTCAGGCACAGCTATTGTCTCCCTTCTGCAGACAAGGAAGGTCAGGCTCAGAGAGGTCAGCGGCACTGAGTCAACACAGCTGGACAGGACACGGTACAGCTAAGGCTGTTCTCCGTCTCCCCATGCTGGGTAGCTCAGGAGTTCTGACTGTTGTTATGCAAAGCTGCCAATCTGATTTTCATGGAAATCCACTATGAAAAGCAAGTTATTATATTTATAGCAACCATATCTAGTAAAGGGTAGACAGAATGAAAAGATGAGTTCCAATGATTCCCAACCCAATGTCAGGCCGATGTTGACAAGTGGACATTGACTCAGTAAAAGCTGGAATTCCCCAACTATGCTTAGCACAAGCTGCTTTAGCAAAAGGAGCAAGTGGTGTTTCAGCTGCAGCCTCAGGAGCTTGGCTTTCATTTGCAAACTTGTTCAGAACACAAAGGTGCAGGTCACCAGGAAGCCCTCAGCTGCCCACTCACAGAGATGCTCTTTCCACAGGGAGGGGGGAGGAAGAGCTTGCTCCCCAATAGCCTGTTCTTTTTTTTATATATATAAATTTATTTATTTTTTTAATTTATTTTTGGCTGCATTGGGTCTTCATTGTTGCGTGCGGGCTTTCTCTAGTTGCGGCGAGCAGGGGCTACTCTTCGTTGCGGTGCGCATGCTTCTGACTGCGGTGGCTTCTGTTGTTGTGGAGCATGGGCTCTAGATGCGCAGACTTCAGTAGTTGTGGCACACGGGCTCAGTAGTTGTGGCTCATGGGTTTAGCTGCGGGCTCTAGAGTGCAGGCTCAATAGTTGTGGCTCATGGGTTTAGTTGCTCTGCTGCATGTGGGATCTTCCTGGACCAGGGATCGAACCCGTGTCCCCTGCACTGGCAGGCGGGTTCTTAACCACTGCACCACCAGGGAAGTCCCAACAGCCTTAGTTTGGTAACTTCCTAATTCCGGACTTTGTGCTCTTTCTGAGGAATTAGCTATATAATTCCTCCAAATTACTGTTTCCTGGCCCTGCAGCAATATTGAAAATGAATATGGTATGACATAACAGCCACAAAAGCAGATCACAAGCGTATATGTTCCCTGGGATGGCAGCCATTTAAAATATGACAGATGCATTGCAAAAAAAAAGTCAGGAAAACACCACAAAATACTAAAGGGGCAAGCAGAGGAGGTGGATGATTCTTTTTCTCTAGTTTCTAAAGATGGTGAGTTTAAATTACCTTTCTATAAAAACACTTCTAAGAAAACAAATCTAGGGAATTCCCTGGCGGTCCAGTGGTTAGGACCCTGTACTTTCACTGCCAAGGGCTCAGGTTCAGTCCCTGGTCAGGGAACTGAGATCCCACATGGCCAAAAAAGAAAAACAAAAAAAGGAAGAAAACAAATCTTCGTTTTTTCTGTAGTGATTACAATTAGTCTCTTTTCCTCATTTAGAAACCACCAGCCAGCCATCAACAGTGCCATCTGACAGAGTGGTCAGGAGTGTTTTCTTTCTTTCTTTTTTTTCCTCTTGAAATCCTCTTATATATAAAATGAGAGAAAGGACCAGGGTGCCCAAAGCCCAGGGATGGGCGGCCTTTCTCATGCTCTCGTATAAGTTAGAGACAGCAAAGGAAATGCTTAGTGTCCTTCAAGCCACCTGTGGGCTCAAATCTGCAATTTGGGTTTAAAACTGCTCTTCAAATGAAATGTAATACTTATTCAAGGTTAAAAATTCAAACTGTAGGGCTTCCCTGGTGGCGCAGTGGTTGGGAGTCCGCCTGCCGATGCAGGGGACACGGGTTCGCGCCCCGGTCCGAGAGGATCCCACATGCCGCGGAGCGGCTGGGCCCGTGAGCCATGGCTGCTGAGCCGGCGCGTCCAGAGCCTGTGCTCCGCAACGGGAGAGGCCCGCGTACTGAAAAAAAAAAAACAAAAAAAAAAACTCAAACTGTAAAGAAGGTATAAAGTGAAGAACAGAAAGTGCCCTCCTCCCCCTCGGCCCCAAGCACCTCTGTTCAAGAAATAACCTCAGTTATGACTTTCCAGATGTGTCCCTACAAATCCAAGCCTATTATAAACAGAATACGCTAATATCCTTAAAAGAAAAAAAAAAAGCCACAAATGCTATCTCATTAAACATACCATCCTTGTAGCCTGCATGTCCACTTAACAGTACACCTCGACCATCCTTCAATAATAGCGTGTATGCTTTGCATAGTCTTTGCATAGTGTTTCACTGAATAGATATTACATATTGAAGCAGTCTCTATTATTGGACATTTAGGGTGTTCCCAGGTATCTTACTACTGCAAACTCTGCCCCCTGTACGTACATACACTCTGCTCCCAGCCTTCTGAGAGTGGAATTGCTACATCAAAATGTACACCCCTTTTACATTTGTATAGATACGTACAAATTACCATCCAAAATGGTTGAACTAGTCTATATTTCCAATACCGACGTACAGATGTGCCTTACACTCCCTTATACCGCCTTAGCCCACACTAAATATCACCAAGCTTTAACATTTTGGCCAATCTGATAGATGAAAAATGGCATACCATGTTTAATTTTTTAAAATATTTATTTATTTATTTATTTGGCTGCTCTGGGTCTTAGTTGCAGCACAGTGCCATGAGCGGGATCTTCACTGTGGCATGCGGGATCTTTAGTTGTGGCAATGTGGGCTCTTAGTTGCGGCATGCGGGCTCTAGTTCCCTGACCAGGGATCGAACCCGGGCCCCCTGCATTGGGAGTGTGGAGTCTTAACCGCTGAACCAGCAGGGAAGTCCCTCATGTTTAATTTCTGAACTAAATGGAAAGGAAAATAAAACTTATAAGAATGTGTGGGATGCAGGGAAGACAGTGCTTAGAGGGAGATTTACAACATTGAATAGATACATTAGAAAAGAAAGATCTAAAATCAGTAATCTAAGCTTCCACCTTAGGAAACAAGCATAATAAAAGCAAATTAAATCTGAAATAGGCAGAAGAAAAGAAATGGAAGACAGGAAGTTAGTAGAGAAAGTCAAGAAAATCAAAATTTGGTTCTTTGAGGCAATTCCCTGGTCCAGTGGTTAGGACTCTGCGCTTTCACTGCCGCATGGAGCGGCCAAAAAAAAAAGAAAAAAAAAAAGTTGGTTCTTTGAAAAAATGAATAAAATTGATAACCTAAAATTGATAACCTGAAATTGATAACCTAGTCAGGCTAAACAAGACAAAAAGAAGACACAAACTACTAATATCAGAAATGAAATACGGTTCATCATTACTGATCTCGTGGGCTTTAAAAGGATAATAAAGGAATACAGTGAACAATTCTATGCCCCTAAATTTGATAACTTAGGTGACATGGACCAATTTCTTGAAAGGCACAATCTCCCAAAACTCACACAAGGAGAAATAGATAATAGACCTATATCTATTAAAGAAATTGAATCAGTCATTAATAAGCTTCCAAAATAGAAAGCACCAGGTCCAGATGGTTTTACTGGTGAATTCTACCAAACATTTAAAGAAGAAATGATACCAACTCTCTACAATCTCTTCCAGAAAATAGAAGCAGAGGGAATACTTCCAAACTTATTCTGTGAAGTCAGAATTACCCTAATACTAATGTCTTTAACTAAAAGTGAAAGACGTTACAAGAAAAACTATAGACTAATCTCGCTCATGAATACAGATGCAAAAATACTCAAAATGTTAGCAAATAGAATCCAACAATGTATAAAAATAAATTATACAGCATGACTAAGCGGGATTAATTTCAGGTATGCGAGGCTGGTTCAATATTTGAAAATCAGTTAAGGTAATCCATCACATGAACAAGTTAAAGAGGAAAAATTATATGATCATATCAACAAATGCAAAACACAAAAGAGCATTTGACAAAATCCAATATCCATTTGCAATAAAAATTCTCAGCAAACTAGGAATAGTGAATAACTTCCTCAATTTGATAAAAACATCTACAACAAACCTACAGTTAATATCATACTTAATAGTGAGAAACTAGATGCTTTCACTGTAACACTGGGAGCAAGGCAAGGATGTCCTCTTCTTACCACTCCTATTCAACATCATACTAGAAATCCTAGCTAATGCAATAAGAAAAGAAGGGGCATATGGGAACTCTGTACTTCCTGCACAATTTTTTTCTGTAAACATAAAACTTCACTAAAAATAAAGTCTATTAATAAAAAATCTTTCAATGGCATCTCATGTTCAATTTTTTTCTTCAATTAAAAGTAAGTTGAGGGACTTCCCTGGCGGCACAGTGGTTAAGAATCTGCCTGCCAATGCAGGGGACACGGGTTCAAGCCCTGGTCCGGGACGATCCCACATGCCTCGGAGCAACTAAGCCCGTGCACCACAATTACTGAGCCTGAGCTCTAGAGCTCGAGTGCCACAACTACTGAGCCCACGTGCCACAACTACTGAAGTCTGTGTGCCTAGAGCCTGTGCTCTGCAACAAGAGAAGCCACTGCAAGGAGAAGCCCGTGCACCACAACAAAGAGCAGCCCCTGCTCGCTGCAACTAGAGAAAGCCTGCGTACAGCAGTAAAGACCCAACGCAGCCAAAAATAAATAAATAAATAAAATCTTTTTTTAAAAAAGTAAGTTGAGGGACTTCCCTGGTGGTCCAATGGTAAAGAATTCACCTTACAACGCAGGAGAGAGGGGTTCGTCCCTGTTCAGGGAACTAAGATCCCACATGCCGTGGGGCAACTAAGCCCATGTGCCACAACTACTGAGCTCGCGTTCCTCAACGAGAGAGCCTGCGTGCTGCAAACTACAGAGCCCATGTGCTCTGGAGCCCGTGCGCCACAACTAGAGAGAAGCCCGCGTGCCGCAACTAGAGAGAAACCCGCACGCTGCAACGAAGACCCAACACAGCCAAAAAATAAAATAAAATAAATAAATATTTAAAAAAATAAAAGTTGAGTATCTTTCTTGTTTAATGGCCATATTAGTGTTTCAGAATTCTTTATATATTAAAGAAATTAGCCTTTAACATTTACGTGGAAAAATTTTTTTCCTTTTTTGTTATTATGTAGCTTAGTTTTTTGTTGTTGCTGATTTTTTTCTACTAGAGTTTTAATTTTTTAATTTATTCATATTTATCAGACTTTTTATTTTATAGCTTTTTGGTTTTGTGTCTTGCTTGGAAAGGCTTACCCTGGTCTAAGCTTTTTTCTTTTTTTATAAATTTATTTATTTTATTTATTTATTTTTGGCTGCGTTGAGTCTTCGTTGCTGCACGCGGGCTTTTCTCTAGTTGCAGCGAGTGGGGGCTACTCTTCATTGCGATGCACGGGCTTCTCATGGTGGTGGCTTCTCTTGTTGCAGAGCACAGGCTCTAGGCATGCGGGCTTCAGTAGTTGTGGCACGCAAGCTCAGTAGTTGTGGCTCACGGGCTCTAGGGTGCAGGCTCAGTAGTTGTGGCACGTGGGCTTAGTTCCTCCGTGGCATGTGGGATCTTCCCGGACCAGGGCTCGAACCCATGTCTCCTGCACTGGCAGGCGGATTCTTAACCACTGCGCCACCAAGGAAGCCCTTTCTTTCTTTTTTTTTTTAAACGCTCCTGTTTTTTTTCTACTAATTTCTTCTTTTTTCTTCATCTGTTTTTTTTTTTAATGTTTACAACACTGAGCCATCTGCATATTTTCCTGGATGGATACCCAATTGTCCCAATATCATTTTTTTCAATAATTACTCAACCACTGGTTTGAAATGCCACCTATATCATAAATAACTCCCCATAGATATTTGGGGTATATTCTATTCAAATGAACTGCTTTTACCTAGGTCAGCACCAGTACCAAACCAGCTAAGGTAATGTAGCTTTATGACTTAATTATATTTAATTTAATTTTTGGTGGGCATACCCTTCCTTCTTGGTCTTTTTTTTTTAATCAACAAAAACTTCTTAGATATTCTAATTTTATTTTTTTCAGGTGAGCTTTAACATTATTTTCACAACTGCAAATTGAATGTCCCCAGAGTAAACTGGTTTGAATGAAGGTCCTCAAAAAGGCTGGGACATCACTTGGGGATCCATGCCTGCTTGAGGGACTGAGGCAAAGTGAGCTTGGAAAGGGAGGCTGGAAGGCTGGACCACAGTCCTTCCAGCGGAGCCTGTTCAGCGGCCACGCCAAGAAGAAGGACCTCACAGGCAAGAGCTGGAGCGAGGAGTGACCAGGACACAGGAGCCTTGCCGAAGGCAGATCAAAGGCAGGCATGAAGCAATCGTTCTTCACAGCTGAGTGACAAAAGTGAGAGGAAAGCCAGGTGACAGGAAGACCCTGGGCCAGCCTTCTAAAGGGCTGTCTCCAGCACCCAGCCTTGGCCTGGCACGGAGAGGACGCCCAACCAATCTGTGAGGAACAAATAAGTGTGTGACAGCTAAGTCCAGGAGGGCAAGGGAGGAGCAGGGGCCTGGAGGGAGGACCAAAAGGGTGAGAGAAACTGGCGGGTATGTGTTCCAGAACGGGCAAGCAGGGGAAGGAGGGCAGGTGTACTTTTTTGAGGCAACCGTGAGACTATCTGCCCTGAGAATTACAGCCACACACTCAGGAGGAGTAGAAACACCCCACAGAGATGCGGCTGAAGAGAATCACTGACCCTTCCTGCCCCAGCCTCCCACCCACACTTGCCCCCTTACCCAGGGGAGGTGCCAGGAGAGGTCTGTGGAGCAGGTGGGGGTCTGGCTTTGGACACGTGTTCCCATATGAGTGTGTTCCACGTGGTGGCTGACCCCTGTGGCAATCACAGCCAGGGCGATAATGGCACAGAGAGGGGGAGTGAGAACCAGGTGTGAGGTCAGATGGGGCTCATCTGCTCCCAGCCCTGCCACCCATGAGCCATGTGACTTCAGCCGAGGGAGCGTCCCTCTGAATAACATTTCACGGGAATTAAGTGACACAGCAAATATAAAGGGCCCGGCACACAGCAGGTGCTCAAGGGATGTTAACCAGTGCCCACTCCAGACCTTCCTTGGCTGGCCTTTCCAGCTATACCTCGAGTATATTAGGAAGTAAATTGATTTCTGCATAGAAATTTTTTTTGGCGGTGCTGCGCAACTTATGGGATCTTAGTTCCCTGACCAGGGATTGAACCTGTGCCTCCTGCAGTGGAAGCGTAGAGCCCTAACCACTGAACTGCCAGGGAATTCCCCTAGAAATGTGTTCTGAGATCCAAACTGTTGATATATCTAGCACCTTTGGAACCTCACCAACTCCTGCTGTCTGCCCCCCAAACAGTCCTGAGTCACCGATAGCATCCTGAGTGGCCTGGCCCTGGTCCCATCCACTGAGGTCATTCTTAAAGATCAAGGATGCACCCCAATGTTCACTGCAGCTCTATGTACAATAGCCAAGACATGGAAGTAACCTAAATGTTCATCGACAGATAAATGGATAAAGAAGATGTGGTATACATCTATTCTACACACAATAGAATATTACTCAGCCATAAAAAAAGAATGAAATAATGCCACTGCAGCAACATGGATGGACCTAGAGATTATCATACTAAATGGAGTCAGAGAGAGAAAGACCAATGCCACATGATATCAGGTATATGTGGAATCTAAAATATGATACAAATGAACTTATTTACAAAACAGAAACAGACTCACAGACATAGAAAACAAACTTACGGTTGCCAAAGGGGAAAGGAGGGAGGGATAAATTAGCAGTTTGGGATGAACATATACACAATACTATACATAAAATAGATAACCAACAAGGACTTACCGTATAGCACAGGGAACTCTACTCAATATCTTGTAATAACCCATAAGGGAAAAGAATATGAAAAAGAAAAAAATATATATATATCTGAATCACTTTGCTGTACACCTGAAACGAACACAACATTGTAAATCAACTATACTTTAATTAAAGGAAAAAAGACGTAGTGAGAGCCAAATGCTGATGGATTGTTTAAAGAGCGGAGGCCACAAGGCACTGGCTGAGGGGAACACAAGAGTGACACTGACCACATTTTACAGACCAGGAAGTAAGCCTGAGGTATGAGCGCTCCCATGTGCCGGCACCATGCTGAATCTTTAAAATGGTCACCTCCCAGAATCCTCACAACCACCTGTGTGTCCTGCGGGGGGAGGTGAGTATTTTTGTTTTCATGGGAGCGGGAACCAAGGTGCACAGAAGTGTCTGGAAGGTGCCAGAGCCAGGAAGCAGATGCTCCATTTTTCTCCTTCATCATGTGGCAGGCTGGCTCACACAGGTACATCAGAATGACCCTCCTGGGACCAGCTGGAACACTCTAGGCCCACAGCCACCATCCCACCTGGGGAGACCCTGAAGGACTCAGCCTTTCGGGTCCCAAAGAGAGAGTGTGGGTCAAGGAGGCACCCAGCTACTTCCCTGCTGCTGGAGTCTGCGTGTCACAGCCCTGCCGCTGTCCCTGGGCCTAGTGAGCCTTTGCCTCCAGGACATCAGGGATCCTGGTCGCCAGGCAAGAAGCTCTCCACTGTCTGGATTTGGAGGGGGACCGACACTTGATGGAAAATTTCCCATTCGCTTTTTAAACTCTTTTAAAACTCTCATCAGTGGGGCTTGGAGGACGGCAGGGATTTGCTTCTGATTCCAGGGTTAAGGCCTGGCAGGAGGCCGGCTGGGGAGGCCCAGTCCACCAAGGCCTGATGATTCCTCGTGGCTACTGCTCCCTCCCTGTCCCTTTACTCCTGGCTCGATTCTCCCACCTCTGCCCCTGTCCTAAAACACACGTTTCCCTCCATTTCAAACTGCAGACTTCCCGGCACATCCCTGTGCTAACTCTATGGAAAAATGGGTGAAGAATTTTGGGACTTTTCTGAACTTATTTGCAAAACAGAAACAGACTCACTGACAAACTTATGGTTACCAAAGGGGAAATGTGGGGCGGGGAGGGATAAATTAGGAGTTTGGGATTAACAAATACACACTACTGTACATAAAGTAGATAATCAACAAGGACCTCCTGTAGAGCACAGGGAACTCTACTCAATATTCTGTAATAAGCTACATGGGAAAAGAATTTGAAAAAGAATGGATATATGTATATGTATAAAGGAGTCACTCTGTTGTACACCTGAAACTAACACAACATTGTAAATCAAATATACTCTAATAGTAAATAAAATTTTAAAAATTAAAAAAAAAGAAAGCAAAACAAAAATTAAAAAAAAAAACAAAAACTGAGACTTTACTCTTCCTTCTACCTCAGCTAGCAGCAACATCCGCCTCTCCCCAGCCTGCTTACCTTCAGTCTCAAGGTCCCTTTTTCTGGAGGCCGCTTTCCACTTTCCAGAACCCGGAGAGTGGGTTTTGAGGATGTGACTGTGCCGCTGGGGGGCGCGCGGCTCCCGCTAACCCAGAACCTGAACCCCAGACCTGGGCGGGTAGGGGGTGGGGGCTGGGGGGTGGCGAGTGGCCGGTCCCCTCCCAGGCCGGAGGCCAGGCCGGGACAAGTGGGCCGCGAGGGGGCGCCCGACGCCCACCGGTACCTTTCCACTGCGCCCCTCCCCCCCACCACCACCGAGAATGTCCGGGGGGTGCGAGGAAATGAGGAGAGAGGTCTAAAGGCAGGTGGATGGATGGAAACAGAAAAGGCGGGAGCAAATGGGGCCCTGAAAAGGAGAGGAACGTGGAAAGCAAATAAATGAGGACAAAACTCAAGAGGACACGGAGAAGGGAACCTGCGGGAAGAGGGGCACTAACAGGGTGGCTGGGGCCGACGTTCGGGGCCTTTCTGCGGGGCTCCCCTCCCCCCATTTCCCAAACGGGCCCCGGAAGGGGCGGTCCGGGCCGGCGGGCAGCGGTGACGCCAGGCGCTGGCACCCACCGCACTCCGGCCCCGAAACTCCTGGTAACAGAGGACGCCGGCGGCCGGGCTGCGGTTCTCGGGTAGCCGGGCGGCCCGCGCGCCCCCGCCGCTCCGGGCGCGCTCCCGCAGCCCCGCACACGCGGGCGGCCTGCGCGCCCCCGCACCCTGCAGCCCCGGGCGCACTCGCGTCCCCGCAGCCCCGTTCCCGGAAGGCCCCTCTCTCTGGGTGTCGCGTGCCCGGAACGTGACTCAGCGCTTTTTTTGTGCCTAGAGCGCCCTGAGCCGCCTGGCCTTGGGCTTGGGGGAGTGGAGACTCCAGCCTCAGGGATGGACCCACCCGCATCCTCCCTCTGCCTGCCGGCAGGGGCCTGGAAGCGCCCTTACCTAGGCCCTCCTGCCAGGCAGGTGAATCTTTGTGGGGAGGGGCAGGTTCAGTCATTTTTTTCATTAACCCCAGGGGCTACTGTAGGCAGGGGGAGAAAGAGAGGGCAGCGTGTCTTAAGGGGCTCGCAGCCTACGCAGGGTGCACTGGACCCCTTCTGCTGGCTTTTTAAAATTAATTTATTTTCTCCAGTTTTATTGAGAAATAATTAACATACGTCACTGTATAAGGTGTTGGGACTTCCCTGGTGGTCCAGTGGTTAAGACTATGCACTTCCAATGCAGTGGGTGTGGTTCGATCCCTGGTGGTGGAGCTAAGATCCCACATGCCCTCCGGTGCAGCCAAAAACACCCAAAAAAACAAAGGGTGTACAGCCTGATGGTTTGATTTACACATACAGTTGATCCTTGAACAACATGGGTTTGAACTCTGGGGGTCCACTTATACCTGGATTGTTTTCAATGAGTACATACTACGGTAGTACACAATAGTACCGTGGATAGGGAGGGCCAACTGTAAAGTTCTGTGTGAATTTTCCACTGCCCCAGGGTCAGTTCCTCTAACCCCTGCTGCTCAAGGGTCAACTTTACTGCGAAATGATTACCACAGTAGGTTTAGTTGTCATCCATCATCTCAAATAGAATCAAAAGAAAAGAAAAAAAAAAATTCTCCTTGCAATGAGAACTCAGGATCTACTCTGTTGACAACTTTCCTGTCTATCACATAGCAGTGTTAACTAGAGTCATCATGTTGTACATTACATCCCTAGTTCTTTTTTCCTTTTTTTTTTTAACTTATTTGGCTGTGCTGGGTCTTAGTTGTGGGATCCTGAGTTGCAGCATGTGAACTTTTAGTTGTAGCACATGGCATCTAGTTCCCTGACCAGGGATCAAACCCGGGTTCCCGGCAGTAGAAGTGCAGAGTCCTAACCACTGGACCGCCAGGGAAGTCCCCTGGTGCACTCTTGGGACCCACTTGCTCTGTGCGTTTGGTCTTCTGTTGTGTGCTTGCCCTCCACACCCAATGGAAGGGTCTTCCCATCTGTCTGAGATTTGTTGAATGAGTGAATGAGCACAGAGACCAGTGACAGGCAAATGCGGTTCTCAGTGTACACCACCGGCAGGGCACCACACACAATCACGTCTTCAGCAAGGGCTTTTTAATAAGGCCAAGGAAGAGGGGTGAGCTGGGAGTCAAGGCCTGGGGTCCCTGAGGGCAGGGAAGACAGGCTGAGCTGCCTTTCCTCTGGCTCTCCACTGTCTGCCCAGGTCAGAGTGCTGGCTTCTGGATCTAAGTCACTGTGAGAAATGGGGCGTGCACTCCCACCCCCTCCATCCGTTCCGCCATGCTCTGTTGAGCACACACCATGTGCCACTCCCAACTCCTGGCAGGTGCCATGGAGAACCAGGCACTGCCTCTGCCTTCCTGGAGCTCCCAATCCAGCAGGAGAGGCCCATGCTGACAACATGGTGAAATAAAGGGCACTGGAGGGTGGCAGTGGGTGGAGAGGCGGCAGATGTCCAGATGGGTCCCCCAGCCAGTAGTGCCCAGGAGAAGCCAACCTCATCTGTGCTGACATCCTCAGAGCTGGGTCCTCTCTCTTAGTTTCCACTTCTGCAGTCACCAGAAGGCTCCTAATACTTCCTGCAGATTAAGGTCTATGCCTCTATGACTGAGGACCATTCCAGCTACCCCCTCGCTCCCGCAGAGGGAACAAACAGACCAGCGTTGCCCCTTCATCCCCCGGAGTCTGGGCTTGAAGATCCTGGGGTCTGCCAGAGGCCCAGCCAGCTGATGTGGTGGGCTCCTGGAGCTCAGGGCTCAGCCCAAGACTTTCCCCAACAAACTTGAATTCCAGACAGCAGCCAGGAGCCCCAAGTTGGGCAGTCTGTGCTGGCAGCAGGGGAAAGGCATGAGCACCGGGCAGGAGGAGGACAGAACCCCCAGAACTTGTCCTCTGACCTTGAGTCATGCAACAGACTGCTGGGGTGAAGAAGGAAAAGGGGTTGTAATGGAGGTCATCCCCCAAACTGAGTTCTAGATCCACCAAATAAAAGGGTTCAGGGTCAAGAGCGGACCGTGGTGGGTGGGCTTTCCAGAGCTCTGGCCAGCTGGAGGCAGAGCCATTGGCTGGGGACACTGCTCCAGCCTGCCCCACCCTTCCGTGAGGATATGTCCCCGCTGGTGCTGTCCTCAATTCGGGTACCAGTCTGGGGACCCCAATATGTGTAACCAACTGCCTTCTCAAGCAGAAGTGCGGAAAGGATTGGTGTGAGTTCTACCAGGATATTAGGGTCCTTCCAGCTGGGGGACCACAGCTGGGGACTCATGATGGGACCCTGAAACTAGGTCCTGAAAAGTTACGTAGGTGAAGGGGGAGAGTGGGAGGGGGTTCGCGCAGGGCAGAGGGCAGGGGTAGGAGACAGAGGGAGGAAACAGTGATTCTGGGCGATACATCAGTGTGACTGATCACGGAGGGAGGGGTAGGTGGGAAGATGAGTGGCGAGCAGGGGAGGATCTTGATGGTGTTTGGAGTCTTCTGTAGGCGAGGGAAGTCATTGTAGGGTTCTCAACAGATGAGTGACATGGCCAGAAGTGTACTTGAGAAGAGTCTCACGAACCCTCCCCTGCACTGAGCCAGCCAGCCGGGTGTCCACCTGCATGCCCTTTCCCACCTCCTCTCCTTCTGCCTGTAACTCCTGTCCTCTCTGCGTCTTGCTAGATACCCCTGCTGACCCTTTTAAGAATCAACTCAGCATGGTCCAGTGAAGCATGGCAGCTGGGCCACACATGTTTATGTCTTCTCTTCCCAAGCGCCATTCAAATCAAAAGGCTTTTTTTTTAAAGCCCTACTACAAAAAAACCCTGAGACTTCTCTGGCGGTCCAGTGGTTAAGACTCCACACTTCCACTGCAGGGGGCCCAAGTTCGATCACTGGTCAGGGAACTAAGATCCTGCGTGCTGTGTGGTACAGCAAAAAACCCAAAACCACAACAAAAAAACCCCACAAAAAACCTTGTACAAGAATGTTCATAGCAACTTCATTTACAATAGCCCCAAACTGGAAACAGCCCAGGTATCCATCTAGTGGAGAACGGATAAACAAATTGCTATAGTCATCCGATGGAATACTACTCAGCTGTGAAAAGGAACAAACTACTGGTGCATGTGACAACGTAGTTAAATTTCAAAAATAATGTGTTCAGTGAAAGAAGCCAAACACAGAGTAAAATTGTATGATGCCATTTATATGAAATTCTAGAACAGGAAAAACTGACCTATGGCGATAGAAATCGAATTAGTGGTTGTTGCTTGCGGAGTGGAGGGGCTAGGAGGGGCTGACTGGGCTCTGCTCACACAGTGTGGTTCCTTTTCCAAGCTGAGTCTCCTAGAACCATCCTTCATTACCCAGAAGCCTCTCAGCCACCCCTCAACTGTGCCACGTGTGCTTCAAACTCTCTGTACCCCCAGCCTAACTCCCCCCCGCTTTCTCTTTCATGCTGCATTCCCCACTCAGGGGATGATGGCATTGCCGGCCATCAGTTCCCAGTCATCTCTTGTTGTGGCCTCCGAGCCCTGAGAAAACCCCTCTGCATGATCGTGGGAGTGAAATTGCAGAGTTGTCCTGGCAAGACCATGCCGCCACCCAGCTCAGTGGGTTGGGAAATCTCTCTAAGAACAGATCTCACCCATCTTTGTGTCCACGCAGACTCAGGTCCACAGGTGAAAGGAAACATTGACCAAGCAACCAGGTGATGACTGACCAGGGTTTCCAGCACCTGGGACCCTGGCCTTCCTCCCCGCAGCTGGGAATCCCCCTGAGTCCTGCCAGCTGGAGGCAGACGTGCCGGCGAGGCTGGCCTGTTGCAGAGTCTCAAGGGCTGAGGCTGGCCTCCCCTTGTTCCCGTTCCTCCTTTTCGTGTCCCTGGCTCCTGAGTGCCCTCCCATGTCCCTCCAGATCTCTCCTCCCTCCTTACTCCCATTGCGCTGCCCTCTAGCTGGAGGGGGAACCAGAGGTCCCCACAATTCTCTTGTGCATCCCGGCACAGCCCCCGCCCCCTCTACTCCTCACCCCACCCCCGCCCTGCCACCTTCTTCTTCGCTCTGCAAGCAAGAGGCACTGCAGAGTGACCGCTGCCCTGGGCTGCGGCAGAGCTCTCCCTTCCTACCTCCTCTGAGACCCTTTGCCTTGTGCTGCCACCAGAAGGGTCCGTCCTTGCTCTCCCAGCATCCCGTCTCCCCAGCATCTGCAATTCACCCTCTCCCCAGGCTAGCCCCTTCCTTCCTTCAAGCACACGCAGGTCACCCCATCTTAAAACAGCTTCCCTTGGTCCTGTCTTCACCACTGCCCGCCCTCTCCTTCCTTTCACCCTGATCTGAGCTCGGAGTTGGCAGCCTGCCCTCAGACTCTGGGTTCTACCCCTGTCCTGCTAATGAAATGCCCTGTGGGAGGCCACAGGCCTTCCCTGGGCAAATGCTGGCTGGCTTCCTTCCTTCCGGAGCCCACTCTGGCCTGTTGACTCTCACTGCAGGCTCCGTGGGGCGGGGCCAGCCAGGAACAGGTGCGTCCATGTAGGTGTGTGTAGGGGGCAAGGAGGGGGGAGGGGGTGGGGGAGGGGGCTCCCTCCTGCCCTAATGGTGGCCCTTCTCCAGGCTCCTTACTCTCTGCTCTCCTCTCTGGTCTCCCTTCTGGAAGAGTCTGTGCACCTGGGCTGCAGCCTTTACCTTCACCAGGTCCCTTGGGACTGTGTCCTAGTCCTGGCTCTATCTCCTTCCGGTTTTGAGCATCGTATTTGTTCACCAGCAGATTCCACTGCATAACCTGGGGTGACCCCCACAGGACAGGACTAACGCCATTGTCATCTCCCCCCTCCCCCAAATGGTTCCGCTTCGCTTACTGATTCATAGGATTAGTCGTGGCCTGTGCGTCCAACAAATGTCTGCCTCCCACTGCTCCGCGCTGCCCTCCATTTCTCTAGGTGGGATTCATTTTCATTTTGTAGCCATGTCTTTGGTTGCCACTTATACCTGTCTCTTCCCAAGTCCCTTTGGAGGTCACCACGGGTCATCTTCGTGGAGGGGTCTGGGAGGCGACTTGTCCTTCAGATAAAAGCTTCCTGGGCCCAAGGGTGGCCGGGCCTTTGAGCTGAGCGTTTGGGTGGGGGGCCAGGGTGGGGATTGCCCTCTCTTCGTGACCCACTTCTCCCTGCATGGAGGTCGTTGGGCCTAGTTGCTGTTTCTCTTCCTCTTTGCCTGGGAGACCCTTAATCCCCCTCGCAATAGAACCCACACATGAAATAGAGCCGGGGAATGTGGCTGGGGGTTGAGCCCCAGCCCCCTGTGAGGTCCGCCCGCCACACCTGGACACCCCACCCTTCTCTCCAAAACTGGCCTTGAACTGTGGGCCCAAGCCCACCCGGCCTTGTGGCACGGTGCCAGCTCTGGGCCCAGCCTCTCGGGCCATCTCCATCAGGCCGGGCTTCATCTTTAGCCAAACAGCAGGCAGTAGGGGCTCCCGGGCCCTTCACAGAGCTCCCAGTCCCAGCTTGGACCCTGAGTAGCTGGGCTCCACAGCTGTCGAGCTCAGTGGCCCCAGGGCCTGTCGTGGTGCACGGTGGGGCGGGCCCAGCAGGGACAGCTGAGCTGGGCACAGCTCCGACCTGGTGACCTTGTTGTCGGGTGCAAACATGTCAAAGGCCATTTGCTGACCCTGTGGACTTGGGTGGGGTAATAAAAGATATGTGTGTGAAGGGGTTGAATGCTGGTTTCACCACACCAACCCTGCATCTCGGGCCTCTGTGATCCTTATTCCCAGGGCCTAGGCTCCAGGAGAGTTGGGGACCAGAGGAGCAGATGAGAGTGAGACAGGCCAGGCCTCTCCCACTGCCCTCCAGCCCTTCCCTCTTGTCCCGTATCCCCTCTCCCTCCCCCCTCCCCTGGCTCGCACCAGCCACATGTCCCACTCAAGCTTCAGGTGGCACTCAGGGCCCTACTCCCTCTTTTATTACCTCACCCAAGCCCACAGAGTCAGCAAGGGGGGCCTCTTAATTGTTTCCAGAACAGGGCAGTATGGGGTTTCCTCAGAGGCCCCCCTGGCTGAATGCTCTGCACCCCTGGGGGCATCAGGAAGCACCCGGGCTGGGGATAGGGCTTGGTATGCAGATTGAGGCAGGAGGCGGGGCGCAGGGCGGTCTGGGCAGAGCACAGAGGGGTGGCTGGGTGAAGGGGAGAGAACAGTTGGCAGCCCCTCAGCCTCAGCTTAATTCCCTGGGCGAATAGCAGCCCTGGGAGGGCTGCCGGCAATCCACTGTGGCTTCAAAGGGTCTTGGGGGCCGTGGGTAGGGTGGGATATATGCAAGCAGCCTGTGCTCCCCAGTTCCTGGAACTCTTGCTTTCCTGGGAGCTCAGCGAGCTGCTTCCTTCAAGGAGCAAGGAGTCTGGGGCTTGGACCCAGGCTGCTGTCCTGCCCTCACATCAGCATCTGGGTGACAGGGCTCTGCTGGGAGCTGGAGCGGGGGTGGTGGGGGGGTGGGGGGGGCAGCAGCGAGACCTGCGGCCTGTCTCCCGCCTTGGTTAATGTGTACCCCGCCTCCCCTGTCCTGCCACTCAGCCTGGTTGGCTTCTGGGGGACCCGACCCTTCAGCTGCTCCCTCCGGCTCCTGCACTCACAGAGAAAGCTCAGGCCCGAGCATTCCAGTCTCGGAGCCTCTGACCTGTCCCACCTGGGAGCCTCAGAGTGGGCTGGACACACGTGCCCCAGGAGGAAGGTGACCCCCCAGGGCTTCCATGCACCTCCCTGGCTCACACTGGCCAGCGCAGGCCCAGCCTGGGTGGCCTCAAAAAGCGCCCTCCCCTGTCCCAGTGCCTCCCCTCCCTTGTCACCTGTGTTTTCCTCTTCATCACACAAGAATGTCAGTGGGACCTGGGGCCACTCTCCCACCTCATTGTTAATGCAGCCCCTCTCCACAGCCCCACCCCTGACAGGCCCAGGCCTGCCCCGCAGGGCCAGCCCACTCCCCCCTGCCGGGAGTCCAAATACACCTGTTTACCTTTGGGCCTCAGCCCGGGATGGAAGCTCGCCTGACTCCTGACCGTCTCCTCCCACTCGCCCTCACAGGCCTTCTTTCCTGCCCTCCAGCTCACCTGCCTCCTTCTGCAAGTCTGGATCCCCAGTATGTTGAGGGGGGCAGAGGCAGGCAGAAGAGTGTTTCCTGCCCTCAGCTCAGCTCTTCAGGAGGCCTGGTGCATTTGCTCCAGGCCAGCATGGAATCCCATCCCGGGGGCCTTCCAGTCACCGGAGCTGGGGGTGGCCTGTCCCGTGGAACAGGATGTACTCTGGGCAGACGGGGAGGGTCCCCAAAGTCTGAGTTCCTGCCCTTTCCCCCTCATCCCTTTCCTGGCTGGAGATACATGGGGGAGGGAGGGGAGGAAAGAGGTGGAAAGTTAAGAGACAGAAAGGTGGCTTCTTGCTCTGGGAAGGGACTGTACCACACCTGAGGGTGAAGTGGCTGAAGGGCTTCTCACCTCAGAAGTGGAGATCGAAGGAAATGTGAAACCTGCTCAGAGAGCTGACGTGGGCTCAAAGCCACACAGCGCCAAAGAGAAAGGACAGCTCAGTGCAACACGGGGTCCTGGATTGGAGTGTTGGAATGGAGAGGAGCATTACTGGGGTGATCTGCAAGATGTGAACGGGGTCTGCGGTTAGATGGGATTGCCAGGTCAATGTTAATTTCCTGATTGGGATGGTGGTACTAGGATTATGGAGGCGTGTCCTTGTTCTAAGGAAATACACGCTAAAGTTTCTAGTGCTCATGGGGCATCCTGTCCGCAACTTACTGTTAATGGTGCAAAATATATATTGACTGGGATTACATTGAATCTATAAATAAATACGGAGTCACTGAACGTCTTTTTAAAAAAGCCACCCGGCCAAGGGCCAGGGCAGGGGTGAATAGGAGGGACAGGATCCACTCACGCTTCCCGCCCCCTCAACCGCCAGCCCCCAAACGCTGCCTGCTGAAGGGGTGTGTGAAGCCCTGTGTTCCGGCCCCTTCGGAGCCCCCTCTTAGCTCTGGCTGCTCGTTGGCAGCATCCACAGACCCTTAAAAGTGCCAACGTCTGGGTCCCACCCCCAGAGACGCTAGTCCCAGGCATCGGGATTTTCAGGAGCTCCTGGTGCTTCTTCGTGGCAGCCAGAAGCTTCTTCAGCCTCTCCTTAGCTGGCAGGCAGTTCTGCCAGCCCCTGACCTTGCCCCTCTTCCCCAGCATGGGCCCAGGCAGAGGGTGAGGAGGGGGGACAGGGACAGGCCCCACCTGTCAATCCAGGGTATACCCCTTTTGGCGGGGGACTGAAGGCTGATCCTGGGGACCAGTGGAGAGGCTGGAGCCCCCATGTTCCCCCAGTGCCGGCGGGTGGTGGGGGGAGGGAGGGAGCCGTTGCTTAGGGGGTGAAGGGAGTCTCAGAGGGAGGCTGGGGCAGCCTCCTCAGCGAGCGGTGGGAAGGGGATGGGCTGCCTCCTGAGCTCGGTAAGGCCCCAACCCGGCTGGCCCTGCAGTGTGTGCACCCTTCTGAAATATTTGGAATAATTAGCAAGTGAAAGCAGCAAGTTGGCGGGGGAATGCCAGGTTGGCCTGGAGCCAGCCTCCAGTGCAAGGAAAGAAAGGGGCTTCAGGAGAAAGGGGCCCGTGGAGGCTGGGCAGGATTGTGTAGGACAGTGCCTGTGTGTGTGTGTGTGTGTGTGTGTGTGTGCGCGCGCGCGTGCGTGAATGCTGGGGGAAGAGGCTGTGCACCACAAGGGCATGCTGGCGGGGCCAGGTGTGGGCTCGGGGGAGAGATGGGTTCCAGGCAAAGCTGGGGTGAGGGGGTTGAAAGATGCCTGCTGAGTGTCACATATCTGCTGTGCCTCAGTTTCCCCATCAGAACTCTGGTACGTTGGTTCCTCACAGGCTGGAGCTGTAGGGTCTAGGCACCCCGTCTTCTGTCTTCCCTGATGGTCTCCCTCAGCCCCAACCTGCATTGGAGGGAAGGTGCTGGGCGGGGTGAATGAACCCCAGGGTGGCAAGTGGGGCCCCAGGGGCTGGGGCCCTCTGACCTCACACCCTGTCCCTTCAGGAAGGGACCAAGGGAGGGAGGAGCTGGACACAGGCCCAGGCGAGGACCGCAGGCGAGCCTGGGCAGGCCCTCGAGGTGGGCGAGGTGGGGGACGTGAGCCGAGCCCTGGGCAAGCTCGGCCTTTGTGAGTCCCCAGGGCCAGGGACGGGGCTGTGCCTCCTTTGCCGCCTGCTCCTGGGGGCTGTGGGTACAGTCTCCCCGTTGCACAGATAGAGGTGCCGAGGCCCTGGCTGCAGGGGACCCTCGAGGACTGCATCTCAGCCCCTTTCTCTCTGGGGACCCAGAGATCATGGGGAGTGCACCAGGGGGCACTCTGCAGGCCTTTGGTGCCTCCCATCTTCCTCCCAGCCATTCCCCCTTGGGCCTTGGCCTCTCCAAAACTGGCCCATGCTTTTCCCCAGAGAAAGTTGCAAGCAGGTTCATTTTGAGATTTTTTAAAACTTTATTTTTAAAAATTTTTTTATTGTAAATAACTTTCCATGAAAAAGGTTAAATTGCCCAATGGGGCAGGAGGGTGGATGTGGAATGCAGCCCAGGGGGCTTAGGGTGGAGCAAGATACTCCCCCACAGGAGTGCAAGAAAGGGCACAGGGCCATCCCCGCTTCCTGGTCCCGGTAGTTCTAGCAAGCACTGCGTCCCTCCCAGTTAAGCCTCAGCTATAGCTACACTCACTACATTAGTCTGTCTGTCCCCTTTCCCTCTGCAGCTTGGCTGCCCCAGCCCCTGACCCCCAGAACCCCAACTCCCCGCTGCTCTCAGCCTCACGTTGGGCTCAAAGATTAGGGATATATACCCTCTGCCCCACCTCTAGGGATGAAGCCAGAAGACCCCAGAGGCCTTAGAAAATCTCCTGGCTCCACCCAGCACCCCGGCCTCGTTTCTGTCTTCTCACTCTTCCCCACTCCCCGGAGCTGCGCCTCACATACTGCCGGCCCCAGCCCCAGGGAAGCTCTGCCGGGAGAGGCCTCTAGGGCGTTAATTTGCAGTCACCTAATCAGCATTTGTTGTACCTGGGAACTTTCTCTGGATAGAGACCTGGGGAGGAGAGCAGGAGAGAGAGAAGCTTCGAAGCTGAGATGCTCTGGGGCGGGACCTGTACTGATGCTTCCAGCTTGGCCAGGGCCCCTCCAAGCCGCAGCTCTCATAGCGCAGGGCCCTTAGCGTGTCCTTGGGGCAGGGAAGAAGTGGATCAATGAAACACTGTGTGTATGGGGGACTGGGCAGCGGAGGCAGCAATTTTGGTTCTGGGCCCCAATTCTCAGCCTGCTGGACTAGAATCTGAGGATGGCCTGGGCTGGGGGCCGTGTGGCCTCACGGGGTGACCGGGCCCAGCCCCTGCCTGGGCGGTAGGGTGTCCATGGGCCTGCACTGGTGTGTGGGGGGGCAGTCTGGGCCCAGACTTGGGCGCTGTCTGGAGGTGGGGCAGGGCCTGGCTTCTTACAAGAAGGCGCCCATGCTGGCCCAGTCATGCAGGTCAGAGGCCAGGGTGGCATCCCCGGCCTCAAAGAGGGGCTCGGGGGGCAGGCAGCTACTGCCGCTCTCGTCCCAGGGGTGCTGCAGGAAGGATGTGGCCAGGAAGGTCTCGTCAAAGTCCAGGCTGTTGGTAGGCTGCTCCACCGGAGGCCCCCAGGTAACAGGGCAGTCGATGTGGTGGCCGTGGACGGTGAGGTCCACGTCCCCGTGCAAGGCGGGGCTCAGCGGCGGGCTCAGCTCCAAGGCCTCCAGCGTGCCCAGCTCCCCGCCCAGCGTGCCGGCGTCGAAGATGGCCTCCCAGTCAAAGTTGCCCTTGAGGGGTTCCAGCTCGCCCTGCTCCTCCTGGGTCAGCAGCAGGGTGCTGGAGGGCCGCGGGACCTTGGCCACCCGCTTGGGCAGCGGCTGTTTACGCTTATGCCCCAGCCTGCCCTCGCCCGCACCCCAGCCCGCCTCCCCAGTGGCCTCCTCGAACTCGCGCAGCAGCTGCTGGGCCTCGGTGTTCACGGTCAGTGGCCCGGCCCACAGGGCGGCGCTGGGCTCGGGCGCGGCCTGGCGGGCAAAGGCTGGGTGGATTTGGACTGGGGGCAGCCGCCGCTTCTTGAAGGCCCCACTCAGCAGCCGCTCGGCGTACTGGGGGTCGATGCGCCAGAAGCCCCCCTTGCCTGGCTCGTCCTTCTCCCGAGGCACCTTGATGAAGCACTTGTTCAGGGACAGGTTGTGGCGGATGGAGTTCTGGACACAGGGAGATAGGAGAGAAGGAAGACAGCTGGGTGAGTAGGTGGGGTCAGTGATGGGGGGGTTCCTAGCGCCACTGCCAGTCCCGCCACCGCCTTCCCTCCGATGGGGGCAGGGGAGACAGAGGCGCTGCTCCGACCGGGAGGCTCTGGGACACCAGCCACGGGGCACCAGGAGCTGGGAGTGCTGTCGGGGGCTTTTGTTCCCTGTTGCCAGGATATCTGCCTGCTCAGTCATCCGAGCCCTGAGCCGCAGGGTGGCTCTCAGTGCCACCCTGTCCTGCCCTCCCTCCCTCACCCCGCCGCTTGCGGCCTCTGGCCAAAGGCCTTGGCTCCCCCAGGGCCTGGACGGCCATCTCCCTCTGCCTGGGCCTGGCTGGCCTTCTCTGTTTGTGAAATGATTGAGTGGGTGTGAGGGTGTGTGTGGGTGGGGGGGGATGAAGTGTGGGAGGATCTGATGACTTTCCTTGTTTGTAGAGCCGGCTGCTGGCCTGGGCCCTCACCCCCCATGTCCCCCTCCTCCCACCCCAGGCTCTGAGGCCTCAGTTGATTATTACCCAGGCAAGAGCATAGCGCTCATTCCTGGGGCCTCTCAGGCTTGGGGTAGGGTGGGGGGTGGTGGAGGGTCTCTGCTTTCTCACCAAGGTTACAAATGGTACCTGCCCCAGGGTCAGGGCCCAAGCAAACGTGGAATAGCTGTGACCACAGGAACCGTGACCCTGTGCCGCAGGGAAGGATCTGTGCATCCTCAGGGTGTCTGTCCCCAAGTAGCCCCTGATTCTGATGGTCGAAGATGCTCAGGGCAGTGTGTGCCCAGCCTTGAATCACCATCCTGCCTTGTTCACGCCTGGGTGCACAGCCCAAACCACGCTGGGGCACAGAGGTCTGGGGCCTGGTCAGTGGGGCTGGCAGGTGAGTAGTGCCCCCTGGCAAGACTGGGATGTTTACACGGTGGCCTGGGCCCCCTGGCTGCTCTGTGCCAGGTTCCGGAGACTTGGAACATGAAGCCAGTGTGGGAGGCAGGAGCCCCTGTGGAAAGCACCTGGCTGAGGTAATTGTCCCCCCAGGGAGGTTGATGAGAAGAGGGGGAGGCGTGTAGGCAGGAAACTAGGGAGGGGTTGGGGGGGTGCTGGCACAGCAGCTTTAGGAAGGCCCCGTAGCCCTTCCACTGGGACACAGCTGGCCTTCACACCCCACAGCACGCCCCTCTCCCCTCCCAGACCCCCTCCAGCCAACTGAAAGCAGGCAGGATGCAGAGCCTGGTGGGAACGATGCTCTGCTTCCAGTCAGGCCCTGACAAACTGACCTTGAGTAGGGTAGTGTCTAGGAATTCTAGGACTTGAGACAAAAATGTGTCCCTCAGTCCATCAACCTACCCTGGGGGGCTGTGTCCACGCATAGTTCAGCCCTGGTCTTTGGGCTGAGCCTGCTGGATGAGTGACAAGTTCTTTCCACTTGAACCTCTATGTCGGCACCCCTAAAGCCCTCTGAACATCCTCCCTCCTCCCTCTCTGAAGTCAAAGGGGCAGCAGTCCAAGCACTGGGCTCCCTTGAGGTCCTTCCTCGACGGCCTTCCTTTTCTCGGGGCCCTGGCCGTACCGCGCCTACTTGGCCTGCGGATCTGGGACGTGAGACCAGTCCGCGCCGGCAGGGGGAGGGAGGGAGGGCCTCCCCTACCTGCCAGGTGGGGTCAGCGTGTCGGAAGTAGCAGAAGTTGTCCGTGATCCACTTGTAGATGGCCGACAGGGTGATCTTGGTGGCCTTGCTGGCCTGCATGGCCATGCAGATGAGCGTGGCATACGAGTAGGGCGGCTTCACGTTCGGGTTGGTAGCATAGTCCACGTCGTCGGGAGGCGGGGCCTGCAGCCCCGAGGGGGCGCTCCGCGACGTGCACGACGACGTGGGCTTGCCGGGCGTGTGCGGCTGCCCCAGGCAGGCGGGGTCGGCCGCCAGGGGAGACCCCGGCGCGGCCGAGCCTGGCACCTGGTGGTAGCCGTGGGGGTCGGTGCCCCCCGAAGGCAGGGCGGGGGCCTTGGCGTTGAGAATAGAGAATTCCTGCAGCCACTGCAGGCTGGTCAGGCTGTCATCCAGGGCGTCGGACTCCTCCAGGCCGCCTTCCGGTCCGGCCTCCTCCGATGCCCCTGCTCCCGAGACGCGTAGCCAGCTCTCCGCCATATCTGCGGGGACTCTCCGAGGGGGCGGTCAACATCCACGAGCCGAGCCGAGGGTGGCCGCCGAGCTCTCCAGCCCGCTGACTCCCGCGGCTTCAGTTACACAGCCTCCCGGAAGCGTGCTTCCATCCCGCGATGCGGGGGTAGCCTCCTCCGAGCTGAAAGTGGTGCCTGCGGGTACCATAGCGGGAACTGAGCCCTCTTTCCCCACTCCCGAGGGGAGAGTGTGTGCGAGGGGGGGAGGCTCTTACTAAAATCGTTCCTGCAGCTGGGGAGGATCTTTTACTGCCGAGGTCTGGGAAACAGAAGCTGTGCCCGGTGGTCCGACCCACACGGGGGTTCGCCTCGCTCTTTTCCTCTTTGATCTTTTAGAGACTTAATTAGCCAAACGAGGGAATAGTGCAGGGGCAGGCGAGGCCACCCCCTTCTCCCTCAAAGCGGGAAATTAACCCCCCTCTCTCCCTCCACAACAAATGGAAATGGGGCGAGAGAGTCCAGGAGGGCAGTACGACGGGGCGGGGGGCGGGGGAGGTCGTCTGTTCTTTGAAAAGGGATAATAGGATGGGGATCAAGGGGAAGGAAGGAAACAAAACAGAGAGTTATAAGGGGGCGGGAAGTGAGTGTCCCCCAAACTCCTCTGATGTCAGTCCCCGGGCCCACCACTTCCGTCGGGGACGGATGGGAGAGCGGGCTGGTACCGACGCCCTCCCTTCCCACGGCCTGCAGCCCTCCCCGTCCCTTACCTGGCTCAGAGCGCAGCCCGGGCCAAAGGAAGGTTCTCGAAGAAATTCCTCCTACCGCCCACCCCCACCGCGGCTCTCTGCCCCCAGCTCGAGGGCCCAGCCAGTAATCCTCGTCGCCCCCAACGCCCGACGGCGCCTGTCTGAACGCCAGCGGCCCGGGGACCGGCATTAAGTAGCCGCTCGGAAGGCTTCTCCTGCTGCCATGGCGACGCCCCGCCCATATAAACAGCTTCCGCTTCTGCCATTGGTCAGGGTGTCTCCAAGGAGACCGCGGGCTCTTACCACTCTCTCAGGCGGTAACTCTCTTCGAACTCCCTCCTGGCCGCCCTCTCCCGCGCCACCCAGCTCCCTACCCGCCACCCGTCCCGGCTCCGCGCATTCCCGCCCGAGGGCCCCGCGCAGAGCTCGGAGAGGCGCGCGGCTCGGGGCTCCCGCAGAGGTCGCGGGAACCGTACTCCGCCCCACCCACTTCCCATCTGGGCTGCTCAGAGGTGTCGACGGCTCCTGGGACGCAGCCTGTGGCGCGGGGGGCCAAGGCTGGGTGCATGCTTGGGGGTTTCCTTTCCTCTCCTCTGGGCTGCGAGTGGCAATCTCACGTTTCTGCGGCCTGTCCCTGTCTCCCGACCGAGTGTCGTCTTGGTGCCCGCAAGCAGGTCTGACTCTCCAATGCCACCTGCCGCTCAGGTCCGCAGAAACCGCAGCCCCGGTCGCAGACACCCCAAGGTGGCTAGGGTAATCCAGTGTTTCCCGGTAAGCGCTCCCTCCCCGCCCCGGCCTCAGCAAGATTCTCAGAAGCTGACATTCCAGAGGCTTCTTCGGAAGTGCTCTCCCTCCTTCCCAGATAGCCGAGGAAGCAGAGCCGGTGGGTGAAACTCAGAAAAGCCGTGGACTTGCCAAATTCTCTTACTGGGGTCATTTGCCCCACTCATTTCACCAACCTTCAAGTGACGGACTAACGGTGGACTGTGGTCCTTCCTCCTCCCTTCCCCCAGCCTCCCTCCAGTCACCAGCTTTCCTGCTCTTCAATTATTGAGGAGCTGCAGTTGGAAGTTCTCCGGTTGAAGGGGGTGGGGGTGAGGGCTCCTTATCAGGCCTCTGTGCAGGAGCTGTGCCCGGGGGATGGTACACCAACTCCCACCCAGAAACATGTCTTTCCCTACCCCTTGCCCTCTCTCACTCCTCCATGTCCAGCTTGTCTTGAGTAAAAGTATTAAAAGCGTGCTGGAGAAAGTCGGACAGAAACTTTCACAAATAAGCCAACTGCGCAGTTAACAGCTCTCCTTCCCTTGTGAACAGTTTTATTCATTTTTAAGAATCATGCAGCAATCCATAAATATTGCATCCTTGACGTCCCCACTGTAGTGTGCCCACGAGTGTACTCCAGGGAGTGAGGGGTACACAGATGGCACAACAGTACACACATACTTACACACACTAGGTGTGCAGATCCTAAGGCAAAGTGAGCAACCAGCATGCCAAGGTCAGGTGAACAGGACACAAACTCTCCCCAGGTGAGATGGCTTAACGTGTGTGGATCCGTGCCCAGGAGATGCCCCAGCGTGGGCATGACCTCTGGTGGGATGGGACTGGGGAGGAGAAGGAAAAAGGGCTCTGTGAGAAGACTGGGATCGCCGCACCACTCGGAAGTGAGCTCATAGGTGAGCTCCGACCTGAGTGTGGCAGGAAGGAGCCCCAGGCCTCCGGTGAGTCTGTGTCCTTGTGTGAGAAGCCAGGCCCCGTCATATTCTCTCTGGGTCAACTGCTAACAACATGACCATCTCCAGATGATGACTGGGGCAGCTGCCCTGTTCCCTGACCAGGCTCTGAGCCCTGTTCCCTGATCCCAGCCCTTTTGGATGGGATATTTCTGTTCGCCAAAGAGCTAAATGAGGGCAAAGAGGTGAGGGGATGGGGGAGAGAGCAGGAACTGTCTGAGAAACAGGAGTGAAAGGCCATTTCTCACCCGGGTATGTCTTGGTTATGGAACCAAGGCCTTGAGGAATCTCTCTGAGCCTCTTCCTGGGAGAAGACAGACCCTCCAGAAAGGGTGAAGACAATGGCTTCCTCTTAGGGTTCCTGGCCACCGTGGCGTCTGTTTACCTGCATCTCCTTCATCTCAGGTAACACCACACTGTGAATACTACCTGCCGGGAGAGGAGGTGGATCTGTATGCCACCAGCCCAGGCTAAGGGAGCGCCCCCTTCCCTAGTGTTTCTGGGGCTCAGACTTCAAGGAAATCAGGAAGTGGGGTTATTGCTCAAATCTTCAATATGAAAGGGGCTGTAAGAATGTTTCGGGGAAAGAAAGGACATTAAATGGGGCCTGAAACAGCAGAGTCCACTGCAGGATTTCAGAGCGGGTGGACGCGGGAACTCAAGGCAGAAGCTGAGATTCAGGCTTGGCTCATGTAGTGTCTGTCAGGACCACAGGCCTCCCCCTGCCCACCCCCAGGGCAGGATATGAATCACAACCACCAGGCAGTGAGGGTCACCACCCACCTGGCAGGGCAAAGCAGCCACACAGGAGGTGCAAAAGACCCCCCGGCACTGGGCTCTCTTTGAGGCCTTGGGAAGGACCCTGAAAAGCTCTTCTAGGGCAACAATTCCAACTACTAATTCAGGCCATCATGGTGGGCATAGCCTAGGACTCCGTCACATCTCAGCCCCACAAACTGTTGGATCCCACTTTGCTTCTCAATCTCATGCTCCATGAAACCACCACCTCTTCCAAAAGCCAGCAGACAATGCATCTATCAGAGAGCTACGAGGAATCCATTGATAACACTAGTGTTGAGAGACGAATACCCAACAGCTTACGGCCTTGCTGTTTCAGGCTGTTATTTATATGCCCTACACTGGACTGAGGTGGGGTGGACATGTGGTTTGAACAATATCTCTAAATCTCTAATGAGCCTATGGAAGGCAGTACCTCCCCCTCCCCCCATCAGGCTCAGCTGATCTGGCGGACAGGGGAGGAAAACCGGTGGGGTGGGGAGCCTCCCAGACCACCACTGACCCCAGCTCAGCCCTTCCCCCAACCTCCTTTGGGGTTCCTGGGCACCAGATGAGAACCACCGGTCCACCCCTCTCTCAGACTATTTCTTCAACTATTTAAGAAAAGTGGGGTGGAAATGGGGGCGGCAGGGATAAGAATGCCACCTGCCAGGGCGGTAGTGATGAAACGTGATAATATACGACGGTCCCTAACAAGTGCCTGGTACATAGAGGGCGTCAAAAATACCTTTGCAGTGTCCCCTTAGGATGGAGCCCCAGGCCTTCCTGAGTGCACTTGATCATAAATAACTCCCCGGTAGGTAATCATTTAACTGAGGGATTGTCAGATTCAAGGCCTCCTTCCTAAGCAGACGTACACACGAGGCACAGCCTCTGCTATCAGAAGCAAGAACTGTTTTCCCAACCGACCTTCTGGTGGTTGCCACTGCTTCTTGTCCTTGAGAAAGGAGCTCCTAACGCATTTTGAGGGAAAACCCACTTACAGTGCAATATGGCTTTCCCTTCTCACAGGAGTCATCCCCCAACGCCACCCCAAACTGCAGGCTTCAGATTGGTTATGATGTCCCAGAGACTAGAAAATGCCAGATGGGTGTTTATAGTGAAGTCACCCAAACTCTTGAGTCTTCTTGGTCTACCTCCTAAGGAGAAAAAAAGATGCACGAGAAATAACCAGTCTGTGGACCACAGCTCCACCTGAAGGTCAAGATACAGTGGAAACATTCCAGAGACTCTCTGCAAAGGGTCTCATGAGCTGCAGTTCATTGAGTGGCTTTAGCCCACAAAGAGAAAAGAGGCTTCCGGTCCCTTCTGAGAGAGGAAGGATCACGGATGTGGAAGATGAGCCTGGGAGAAGGGGCAGGTGCCCTCAGCATCCAGCTTTCACGTGGGTCTAAAAAGTCTCCATGTGTTTTGCTGAGGATGCCCGGGAGGTCCGTGGTGCCATGAGGCCAGGATGGGATGCGAGGGCGGGAGGAGAGCCCTGGTTCAGGGGCTAGGGCTCTCAGATGGCCAAAGGACCCCACACGCAGAGCCTGTTCTCAGGGTCCTCCAGGCTGGCAGAAGATAGGCGTCGGTGCTGCGTGTTCCGACGACTGACCACGTTGTCATCAGCCTGCCAGGCACCTGAGAAGAGGAAAGGAAGGTTACCGGACCTTTGGTTTGGTCCAGATGGTGTCTCTGGCAGGACAGTCCGGGAGTCTGGCATGAAAACTGGCAGGACGCGCGTTACCTGGAACTCCCACAGGGTGCAAACCACAGCGCGTGAAACTTGGGAGCACTGGCGCCCACTGGGCTAGGGACAGTCATGGCCACTGTGGCCCATTGATGGAGGGACACGCAGGATGGTCCTTGTTTTGTGGGCTTTGCCCTAGGATCCACTTTTGTGTCTTTATTTGGTCTTGAAGTTTGCCTAAGTGTTACAGGAAAAGAAACTGAGTCTGGCTGAGACTTTCACGAGAGCAGGAGGAGACGAAGGGGAGGGAGAAGAGTGTGTTAATTTGGGCTCAGAGTTAGTGTTTGCTGTGGGGGCCAGGGTGGGGCAGGAAATGACGGGCTGCCCAGCAGGGTGCCAGGGACCAAATGGCATGGGGGAGAACAGGGTGGCGCCTGTTCCTCTCTTTCTGCACCCGAACAGCCCACCGAGATTGGCTATCAGCTGGTGTCACCAACCCCAGGAGACATTAGCTCCAGAGCTTTGGGGTCCCCCGGGTACCATCCACAAAACTCATCATCTTCCCCCCTTGTACTGCAGTTCCTGCACAAGAAGCACCTGCTGCCCATGCTGGAAACCCACTCTCGGTGCTTCTCTCTCCTTTGTGCTCTGTATCCAATCCATTATGACCTCCTGCTTGTTCAAGCTCTAGGAATGTCTAAATCGGTAGTCAGAAAACCGGGGTACAGCCCCAGCTTGTAACGTACTGACTGTGTGACCCTGGGCAGGTCATTGTACTTGGAGCCCTGGTTTTCCCATCCATCAGATGGGAGACGAGTACTTACCCCCCCCCCAGGGGTGCTGTGAGACTGAGCGAGGCGACATGGGAGAGCGGTGAGCAGGGCGCCTGACTCAGAATGTGCGCGACAACCAGCCGCCCCCCAGGCCTTGTTCAGGCCACAGTCATCTCCCCCCAGCCGTCCTCCCAGCCCACAGACTGGCTCCATCTGATTCATTCCCTCCAGTGCAGCGAGATGCCCCTTCTGAAGGGAGAGAATGAAGCCCTAACCCCCTGAGGTTGGGGAAAGCCTTCCATCTTCTGGCCGAGGACTGCTGAGCTGCCTCTCCCAGCACCTGCCCCCAGAAGGCCCCCCCCCCCAAGCCAGATGGGGTCCAGCGTGCTCCGAAGTGCTCCCCCCCGCACCGGCCTGAACCACCACCCAATTTCTCACGCCGTGTGGAAACTGCTGAACCCTCCATCACACTGTGATCTCCTCCCGGGCAGAGCCGAGAGCCATGCCTGGCCCATCAGAGGGCTCAGTTCGTGGATGGAGCTGGCCGACCCTGGAGGGTGGGCGTGAGGCTCACTGCGTCACGTTTGAGGGAGGCCACTCATGAATGTCTGGGGTCAGCTTCAGGTTAGGCCAGCCCAAGACACGAAACCCTTTAATGGCAGAAACACTAGGATTAAGTGGGTATAAACTGTGTATTTCCCATAAATGTCCTGGTGCGATAATCCGCCCTAAGGCTCTAATAATAGTCTGTGGAGGTGGACCCCAGGGGAAGGGGAGTGAGTGGGACAGGAAATTTTTAGGTATCTCTTGCAGCCAGACGGAATGTGGGGATCTCTAGTCCCTGGGGGCACCGGAGTCCGGCACATGGGTCCACAGTGCTTTTCCCCTCTAAGGGTGACAGGATGAAGAGCAGGCAAGATTGCCCTTCTAAGTTAGGAACCCCCAGATGAAATAAGTTGTTCGTTCATTTGGTAGATCTCATACTTATTCCTCAGTGTTTATGGGGCAGGACTCAGGAACTGCAGCTGTTTGGTAGGAAAGACCAAAAGCAAATGGTAAACAGGAGAGAAGACACACACACACACACACACACACACACACACACACACACACACACA